>NC_063337.1:38778753-38798853 GCF_021869965.1 Rhincodon typus | reverse complement strand
TGCTCTCGCCGCCGCCCGCTGCTGCCTCGCCGGCCTGCTCTCGCCGCTGACCCACATTGCTCTGGCCCACATTTGAACCACCGTCGCTGCAGGACACGGCCCGCGCGCGTTCAGCTCTCGCCACGCAGTTCCTGGTCATGACCCAACTCCTTCAGTAGGTAGTTAAAGGGTGGAGAGTGGGGGGGGGTGGGAAATAGAATTATTACAGAGAGGAGAGAGGAGAAGAAAAAAGAAAGGAAAAGGAAAGGGAACTGGCGAGCAGAGTAGAGCTCCGAATGGAGCAACTTATCCTGCTGATATCTTGCCAGCACTTACTAAGGAAGGATACACTTTGCATACAGTGAATGCAGCACAAGTTCACTAGACTAATTTCTTGGATGGCAAAACTATCTTCTGAGGAGCGGTTATCTTGTGCGGTAAACTTTGATGTGGCACCTTATTGCATGCCTTTTGTAAATGCAATTATACAATATTAAAATGGTTTTCCCCTATCCACCCTCCTTGTTGTTCCATCCTCACACTAACAACTTATACAAACATCATTCCCGTTTCACAAAACCATGCTGACTCTGCCAAATAACATTTTGATTTTCCAAATGTCCTGCTACTACTTCCTCAAATGGAGTTCTAGCAGTTTACCCAATGGTGGACATTAGGCTAACTGGCTGACAGCTTCCTGCTTACTTTTTCCTTCTTATTGTCTCACTTCTATTAGTCTTGCAATGTTTCATGAACATGGATTAAAAATGCTACTGAGAATCATGTTAACCTTCCATTTTGTTTAAGTTTCTCATAGTTTTTCTTTGATTGGATCATTACTTTTTTCGGATCTGTATGACAAAGTTACTAATGATTGCTCATTGGCTGGATATTAATGGAATGATAGGCCTTCCTATTCACTGTTAGCTGGCTGACTTTAAATGCTTTAATGATTTAATTGACTATTTGTGTTTTTATTGGATAATTTGCTTTGTTTCATTGAAGAAATCATGTCCCAGTCAAACTAATCTTTTCTTAGAGACAGGAATAAGTTTATATGAAATAGCAAATGCTGTCAATTTTCCTCAATTTATTCTCAAATTAGAGTGAAAGTGAAATTTAAATTCGAAGTGGTTAAAAATTCAAGGTGTGCGTCAGTTCAGAATTCAACTAAACTAAATTCAACTGAAGTCTCTGTTTAGCTTTTTAGTTTTAGCACTGGCTCAAATTTGCCATTCAGGTTCTGGGTACATGGAAAGATGGATGAATTTAAATAATAGGAACATTGAAGGCATAACTTCTTCTGCAGTAGGTTTTCCTTTTGATTAGTGAAAGTGTTAAGACCCAAATCTAGAGTGGCAATGACACATGGATAAAACATCTGTTTTCTAATTATGTCTTTGCCAATACTTGCTACAGTGCCGACAAATCTGCGGACAGGACTTCATAAAAACAAACTTCAGACTTACATTAGCTTTGTAGGTGCTGCTAGGAGAGTACCTTTTAGGAATAGTATACTTAGGCAATCTTAATTTTTAAAAAAATAACCATGATTCAATCACCTTATTGAGAAAGGCATGGAAAGCAATTATGTATGCAATCAAATTAATCAAGTTGATTGCTTGTGACACAGACTGATGATGCAGGCCAGTTATTGATGTAGATGCTATCCAAAGTTGAATGATCTATGATGGTGGGATATGGGGTGTTGAAGAATGTACTTCAATACATTAAACAGAAGGGTTCTTTGAAAGTCCTCAAAGCAAGGCAAAGATCAGCTTAGGGAATTACTGAACAATGAATTGATCCCTCAAAGTTCTTGTTGTAGGGTAGTGTGAAGTTGTTTTCTTTTGTTAATTCTTCCCATTTCCCCAAGTTATTTGTATGAGAACACTTCCTACTGCTGCTCTTCTGCCTCCTCCATTTGTAGACTTGTGTTATGAGGTCCACGAATGCAATGGAATTAGCCCCTTGAGTGGCTGAAACATCTGAATCTCTGCTTCAGCTCCCCAGTGCTGTTTAGAGGATCAACCTGCTCTCAGACTTTGGTTATGCACGAGGATGTCAGGGGCCACAATACACTCTATCCCTCATCCTCTGAAATGGACTGAATATAGGAGGTGGTGGGGTTCAGCTATCTTTAGACGACTACATCTTGGCAGCCTTTAAGTACACAATGCAGATCTGTATGACAAAGTTCCTAATGATTGCCACTGGCTGGACATCATTGGAATGGTAGGCCTTCCTATTCACTAAAGTAGTTGGCTGGTATTACGGTGCCCTAATGCCAATATAACAACATAAAAGCAGTTAGTAGTCACTGCAGCAAATTTGCTTGAAGCAGCAATGAAATACAGACCAATATACTGCTGATGACCCTCATAAAGAGGTCTGAAATAATTCAGTAAAGAAAAATGTAAGGTCTACAGTGAATGGCAGTGTGTCAATCAATACAACAGATGGTAGGTTAGATCTCTACAACAAACTGCCTAAAAAAAGGTACAGCTTCTTCCTGTACTTCTTGGCTCAGTAAGATTACTCTTGGCCTACTATGAGCAGCGCATTTCATCCATTTTCTTCAAAGATGCTTGATAGCACTTGCCAGGGTACCTGCTGACCTTCATCTTTCCACTGTTCCTCAATCCAGAACAGAAAGTAACAATAACTCCATAATTGCAGATAAAGCTAATGGAGTGTGATAATTGCAGAAAATTGTAGATAAAAGACAATCTGCATACAAGAAAGTTTACCAAACTAGACAAAAATGATCAGCTGTTTCAACAGATGCGGCTCAGAGAACCAACGCAGACACTTCCAAAATTTCTCTGAAACTAAGGAAATGCATAAGTAAACCACATAATTGCAAAGCAATTGTATTCAGATCATTCGACCTGCAATGTTAATTCTGATTTCTCTCTACAGATGCTGCCAGACCTGTTGTGCTTTTCCAGCAATTTATGGTTTTGTGTTTGTAATTGCAAAGCAATATTGACTGAGAAACTCAAAAGTGAAAAAGAATATTAAACCATCAACACTAATCCTCATAGACAGTTGAATAAACTCTTTGTGGCATATTTCAGATTCATTTTTGCTCTAAAATCATTGATTGTCAAGAACTGATATTCCTTACTGGGTTAAGATATCAATTAAAAATATGAATTAGGAAACATAGAAAGTCATTGTGTTGCTGAATAGGAATTCAAAAAGGATAACTTCATGGATGGTCTGAGTGGATGAGACTGAGTTGCAAATACAGTGTTTGGCCACAAGATGGCATAGCATAGCACATTACATTTTTAAAATAAGGCCTCAATAGTAATACAGTGTGGAGCTGGAGGAGTACAGCAGGCGAGACAGCATCAGAGGAGCAGGAAAGTTGACATATCCACCCGAAACGTCAACTTTCCTGCTCCTCTGATGCTGCCTGGCCTGCTGTGCTCCTCCAGCTCCACACTGTGTTATCTCTGACTCCTGCATTGGCAGTTCTTACTATCTCTCAGGCCTCAATAGTAACCTCTCTAAAAAGGCAGGAGGTGGCCTACAGATCTTCTTCATCTGCCCAGCAGTGTGCCTGACATGTTAAAGATACCTTTTCACCTGGGATCCAAATTGAATATCGGTTTGATCCCAAGCTTAACCTCTGAAGAGGCCGAAAAAGACAATAAATACCAGAGCTTCAGTAAGGGTGATTGTTCCTGACACTCAGATGATCACTGCAGACCCTAGGGTTGTGTCAGAATGCTGATAAGACAAAAGGTCCTCCTCCAGTCAAAAACAAGGGCTCACTCTGAATGCCTCTAGCACCACAACTACAAATTCCTAAAGGAGGCAGTCACTTCTGTTATCTTAGTAGTCCCCACTAAACTGACGTTATATTATGTCAATCTCCATTATACTTCACATTCTACCACAAAACTCTTATTTGCTACCCTGGCCCGACTTGAACAGTTTCACAGAAACACAAACTAGGAACAGAAGTAGGCTATTCTGCTCTTTGAACCACCACTCAGTAGCTGACCTTCTATCTCCCCTTACTCCTTGATACCTTTAAAACCTAAAAGAAAACACATCTCTTTTTTGAATATATTCAACGACTTCACCTTCACAGCTTTCCACAGTACAGAATTACACAGCTTCACTACCCTTGGATGAAATAAATCCTCATCAGTCCAAAATGATCTACCAGGTATCCCAAGACTGTATCCCCTAGCTCTAGACTCCCCAGCCAGGAAAAATATCCTGGTAAAACTCAGCAGGTCTGGCAGCATCTATGAAGAAAAAATCAAAGTTAATGTTTCGGGTCCAGTGACCCTTCCTCAGAACTGATGGTAGCTAGGAAAACATCAGTTTATATGCAGAAGATGGGGAGGGGATGGGGTAGGGAGTAAATGATAGTATTAAAGGATTACAGCCCAAAGAGAGAGAAGAACAATTGGATAGACAAAGGAGTTGATAACGATCTGGCTAGGAGATTGAATAACTGTTAATGGGGATTGTTACTGACTAACAATAGGTAGTGTGTAATGGGCAGACTATTTGATAAAAAGGCCTGGTGAGCGGGGTAGAGGGCTATAACACGGGAGAGTTAGGCCCTAAAATTATTGAACTCGATATTGAGTCTGGAGGGCTGCAGGATATGCAAATGGAAAATAAGGTGTTGTTAGTCCAGCTTGCGCAGAGCTTCTCTGAAACACTGCAGCAAGCCTGAGACAGAGATGTTGGCCAGAGAACAGGGTGAAGTGTTAAAGTGGCAGGCAACTTTTGCGAGCAGAACGTAGATGTTCTGCAAAGCGGTCACCCAGTCTATGCTTTGTTTTCACAATGTAGAGGAGACCACACTGTGAGCAGCGAATGCAGTAGACTAGATTCTGGGAAGTGCAGGTAATACGCTGCTTCACCTGAAAGGTATGTTTGGGCCTTTGGATACTGGGGACAGAGGAGGTAAATGGGCAGGTGTTACACCTTTGCCAGTTGCAGGGTTAGGTGCTGTGGGGGGCTATTGGGAGTGAAGGAATTGTGGACCAGGCTGTCCCAGAGAGAACGGTCCCTGCAGAAGGCAGACAAGGGAAGGGAGGGGAATATGTGTCTGGTGGTGGCATCTTGCTGGAGGTGGCAGAAATGGTGTCTGATGATCTTCTGGATGTGGATGCTGGTGGGATGGTAGGTAAGGACAAGGAGAACCCTGTCGCTGTTGCGGGAGGGAAGAGAAGGAGTGAGGGCAGTAGTGTGGGAGATGGATTGGACCGGTTGAGGGTCCTGTCAACAATGGTGCTGGGGAATCCTCGGTTGAGGAAGAAGGTGGACATTTCAGAGGCTCCCTTGTCGAAGTTGGCCTCATCGGAACAGATGAGATGGAGACGGAGGAACTGAGAGAATGGGATGGAGTCTTTACAGGAAGCAGGGTGGGAGAATGTATTAGTCCAGGTAGCTGTGGGAGTCGGTCGGTTTATAGCAAATATTAGTGGCCAGTCTATCCCCAGAAATAGAAATAGAGATGTCGAAGAAGGGATTGGAGGAGACAGAGATAGACCAGGTGAAAGTGAGGGCAGGGTGGAAATTGGAAGCAAAATCAATGAACATTTCCAATTCCAGATGAGAGAGGGAATCAGCACCGATGATATCATCGATATATCGGAGGAAGAGTTGTATGTGTGGACTGGATTAGGACTGGAACAAGAACGTTCCACGTACCCCACAAAGAGACAAGCATAACTTGGACCCATGCTGGTATGCATGGCCACCCCTCTGACCTGAAGAAAATGAGAGGAGTTAAAAGAGAAGTTGTTGAGGGTGAGGTCAAGCTCAGCCACGCGGAGGAGGGTGGTGATGGGTGGTCACTGGACCTGAAACGTTAACTCTGATTTTTTTCTTCACAGATGCTGTCAGCCCTGCTGAGCTTTTCCATCAACATCTGTTTTTGTTCCTGATTTACAGCATCCGCAGTTCTTTCGGTTTTTATTAGGGAAAATATCCTCCCTGCATCTAGTCTTTCCAGCCCTGTTATAGTTTTAAAAGTTTAATCAGATCCCCTCAACCTTTTAAACTCTAGTAAATACAAGTCCTATCAAACAACGATAACAAGGTATAGAGCTGGATGAACACAGCAGGCCAAGCAGCATCAGAGGAGCAGGAAAGCTGATGTTTCGGGCCTAGACCCTTCCCCGAAATGTCAGCTGCTTGGCCTGCTGTGTTCATCCAGCTCTACACCTTGTTATCTCAGATTCTCCAGCATCTGCAGTTCCTCCTACCCCTATCAAATAAATCTCTCCTCATAGGACAGTCCTGCTAAATCCAGTATCAGCCTAGAGGAACAAAAACAAAGTTGCTGGAAAAGCTCAGCAGGTCTGGCAGCATCTGTGGAGGAGAAAACAGAGTTAATGTTTCGGGTCCGGTGACCCTTCCTCAGTTGCTGAACTAGTAATTAACTGTCACAGAGACCGAGGCTAATGTCCTTGAGACAAGGGTTTGAATCCCACCATGACAAATAGTGAAATTTGAATTCAATAAAATCTTGAATTAAAAGTTGGCTAAATGGTGATCATTTACTGTTGTCAATTGTTGTAAAAGAAGCCCATCTAGTTCACTACGTTCTTTAAGAAAGAAAATCTGCCATCCTTACTTGATCTTGCCTGTATCCAACTCCCACAGCAATGTGCTTGACTCTTAACTTCCCTCTGAAATGGCTGAGTGAGCTAAACTGTTCAAGCAGAATTCAGAATGGGCAAGAAAATGCTGGTCTTGCCAGGGCTGCCCACGTCCCATACAAGTGTAAAACAAAAATTCAATCAGTTACCTTTACCACTTTCTTCCCTTAATCTAACCCACCGAGCAAAACTTCTTTTATGGCTTCACCTCTCCATCAACTCCAAATCTTAAAACTTTCTCTAGTGTTCCTAACTTTCCATTAGGCTTTGAGCTCATCTGATCAGTGAGATCCACCTCCTTCACCCTCAACCCTATTCCCACTAAACTGCTGTCCATTCAACTCTTTTCTTGCACCCATGTTTATAATGTTTACAGGATCTCACTTCTCAGTACTGTCCTCTCTCTATCAAATCACCCCTTTCTTGAAAAGGAAACAATCCTTGATCCTTCCAGTCGTGCTACGTACTTATTTTCTATCTTGTTTTCCTAGAGGTTCTTAAACTTGTGGCCCCTCCTAAATCTTTCTTGAAGAACCAAGTTTTAAATTCTCCAGAACTAAGAGCTAAAAGTGCCAACCAATGTGTGATAAAGGTAACTGTCCATCCTTGTGCAGATTTTGACACAACTGACTTCAAATATGTCACTAAACTATTGTCCAGCTGGGTTGAATTACATTTACTTTAGTGCATTATTATTTACCAAATTATATCAACCATGTCACTGCAATGACTTCTCTCTTTCTATTTTAATAGGTTCATTCTAGTACCCCAAATAACTCTGACCCCATCCTATTCCTCACCTACACGTTGCCACTCAGTGACTGAATCAATTTAAAGTTTTTGAGAAGGTTTGTAGCTCGGGTTGTGGATAAGGTTATAGACTTTCTCGTAGGTATGCGCGGGAATTCTGGAGGCCTGGCATTCCAACCGGAACTCCATTAACAAACACGTTGAACTGGACCCGATATACAAACCACTGAAAAATAGAACCAAAAGTAATGCCAACTACCTCAGCAAACCGAGGCATACAAATAACAAGCAGGACAGAGCACCAATGCTTCACCGAAGGCACACTGATCATGTAGTCTACAAGCTAAACTGAATCAATTGCAAAAAGAACAAAGAACAAAGAAAATTACAACACAGGAACAGGCCCTTCTGCCCTCTAAACCCACGCCGATCCAGATCCTCTATCGAAACCTGTCACCTATTTTCCAAGGATCTGTATCCCTCTGCTCCCTGCCCATTCATGTATCTGTCTAGATACATCTTAAATGATGCTATTATGCCCGCCTCTACCACCTCCGCTGGCAATGCGTTCCAGGCACCCACCACCCTCTGCGTAAAGAACTTTCCACGCATATCTCTCTTAAACTTTTCCCTTCTCACTTTGAAATCGTGACCCCTAGTAATTGAGTCCCCACTCTGGGAAAAAGCTTCTTGCTATCCACCCTGTCTATACCTCTCATGTTTTTGTAGACCTCAATCAGGTCCTCCCTCAACCTCCGTCTTTCTAATGTAAATAATCCTAATCTACTCAACCTCTCTTCATAGCTCAGATTTCCTTAAATCTGATGACATCTAGCTGTGCTTCAACATCATCTCTCAATTTTATTAGTCAGGTATTTAGTACTGGATTACTTGACCCTGTCTCAGAACATTCAGGACTGAATTTCAGGATTTGCTACATCTAGACTTGACAAATACAATGCACTCTGGCTAGCATCCCACGTCGTACTTTTGTAAACTTGAGGGCATCCAAAACTCTGTTGTCTATGCCTTAACTTGCAGCAAGCCTCATTCATCCATCATCCCTGTGATCGCTGATCTACATTAATTCCTAGTTTAAAAATGCCTCAATTTTAAAGTGGTCCTTATTTTAAAATCTTTCCTTGGCATCTCCCCTCCATATCTTCAGTTCCTCAAATACATGCACTTCTCCCATTTTCATCTTGCAAACACCACTGTTTCATTCTCTCTGCCACTTGCAGTCACGTCTTCAGCTGTGAAAGACCTAAGCTCTAGAATTCTGTCTAAACCTGTCCAGCTCTCTTTCTTCAAGAAAGCCAGTCCTTAAAACCTCTGTCTTCAAATAAACTTTTGGTCATCTGTCCTCATATCTCACGTGTACTAATCTTTGTTTTATAACACTCCTGAGAATAGCCTTGGAAAAATTACTACATTTGTGATGTGACTTAAGTACAAATCTGGAAAGCTAACAATATCAACGTTTATTGCGAGGGGAATTGAATACAAGAGTACGGAGGCTCTGCTTCAGCTATACAGGGCATTGATGAGTCCATATGTGGAGTAGGGGATACAGTATGGGTCACTGCACTTAAGGATGTTAATGCATTGGAAGCAGTTCAGAGAACATTTACTAGACTAATACCTGTTTGAGCAGGTTATCTTATGAGGAAAGACTATGCATCCTAGGCCTGTATCCTCTGGACTTAAGAGGAGTCAGAGGTGACTTAATTGAAACACAAGATCCTGAGGGGACTTAACCAGGTGCATGTTGAAAGTTTTCCTCTCATGTGAGGATCTAGAACTTGGGGTCATATTTTAAAAATAAGGAGCTACCCATTTAAAACAGAATTGATGAAACATTTTCTTTCAGCGGGTTCAGACACGTTGTAATTCTCTTCCTCAAAAAGCAGTGGATGCAGAATTTAAAGCAGAAGTAGACAGATTCTTGATTACAAAGGAGGATGAAAGATTACAGGAGACATGAAGGACTGGAGAATGGAGGTTAAAAATTAGATCAGAGATGGTATTATTGAATGGGAAAGAAGGTTTGAAGGGTTCAGTGGTATACTGTTGTTCCTTTTTTGTATATTGCTCATTCATTACTTATTGTGGTGCAAAGCATGATTAAAGTTGCCTTTAAAATAGCAGATTTTCAATTTGATATTCACAAAAACCTATCAGCACCCTTAACCATGCCTCAACCAGAGAAAGCCACACCACCCTACAGGACTTTTCCTTGTTCAATATAGAGTTCATATAATCCAAAAGCAGAAGACTCCACATTCTGGAAATCTTAGATAAAAACAGAAAATACTGGAAAATACTTAGCAGAGCTGGCAGCATCTGTGAAGAAAGCAGAGGTGGAGGGGGGTGGGTGGAGCCAAAGAGACACAGAAAAAGACATTAAATGGCAAAGGGGATGACAGTACAAAATTAAAGGAGAAGTTAATGGAACAAGTAAAGAAACAAAAAGACTATTGTAGAAAAGGTAATAAATCCAAAAAAATTAAATGAAGTATTGGGCCAGAGATCGTGATTTGAAATTGCTGAAAAGTGCTGAACTAAAAAAAAGGTACTGTTTCTGATGCCTACGTTGAGCTTCAATGGAATAGTGTAGGGAATAAGGACAAGAGGTCAGAGTAGAAGTGGGTGGAGAATTTAAATGGCTGCTTAAAGTTCATGTGTTCACAAATTTCATATACTGCCCATCTGTGCTAGCCCAAAAGCTTAGTATTCAAATGTACACGTGGATTGTTCTACAGATTAATAGTCTAAAATCCTCAGATGCTTATGTCTCAACCCATGACAGCTAACTCTACACTATAGAAAAGGATATCAAGGCCTTAAAGAAGGTGCTAAGTAGATTTACTAGAAAAGGTACTGGGGCTTCAGTTATGAGGCAAGACTGAAGAAATTACAGTAGGTATCATAAACAGCAGAAGAGAATAGAAGGAGATTTGGCAAATGATCAAAAGGTGTACTTGTGTGACAAAATAAGTAAGGAGAAACTGTTTCTGGTCGCAGAATGTGCCACTAACCACAGGAAAGCTTTCTATTAATGACTGAAAGACCAGAGTTATGAGGAAAACATTTATGAAACAAGTTAGTTCTGGAATGCACTGGCAAAAAAATGTGGAATCAAATTCAATAACAATGAAATGAACTAAAGTGGAAATCCTCTAGACCCATCTCTTGTCTCTTCACTTGTTCCATTTTGCTTTATTTTGACATTCTTTTTATCAGTTAATCATTCATGGGTTCCACTTCTCCCTTCCCTCCTTTGTTCACTTGTACTTGCTTAAAACCTGCTAAATTTGTAAAATTTTTTCAGTTCTGAAAGTCACAAATCAGAAGCAAGCACATTTTGCTGGCAGGCATGACTATGCTTGGTATCTCCCTTTTTTTTGGTAAAAAGGCAGAATGACTTGTCCCTTTAAGTCTGTTTCACCACTTCATACAAATATGGCTCACGTGTCTCAACTGTCTTTATTCAGTATTGCTTTTACCTCAAAAATCTTTCAACCTCAATCTTTAAAGTACCAATTGCCTATCATCCACAAGCTTTCAACTTGGTGAAGTTCCAGATTTTTTTACGACAACTTTTTTAAGACAACTCTCTTAAATAAGAAAGTTATTAGTAGTAAGGAATAGTAGACAAAACAATAGCTATAAAAGCAGTTCATTAATGTTGCAGTAATTCGGCAATTACTTGTGATCATAAAGTTACTATGGAAATCATCCACAGAGATGGATATATATTTGTGGGATTAATTTTTCATCTCATTAGTCCAATCCAAAATTAAGAGCAGTAGATAGCCAAAATATTGAATAGATTAAACTCTGTGGTTACATTTAGGATTGTTAAACACAGCTTTCAATTGTACTCCAATCCCGTCTTCACATTTCTGCTCCATTGTTCTGTATTTCCTCAGAGGAAAGAGTTTATTTTTCTGCATCTATCCCTATTCAAATCCTTTTATCATGGCTTTCTAAACTGTGAAATGGAACACAAAGTTTTAAAACAAGTAAATTAATTTATGTATTTCTGGCGAATCTGCTTGTACACCAAGTTCAACATATCTATCTTCAGGATCACTGTCCAAAATTGAATGTAATACTGTGACAGGATATGACAAAGCAAAGTGTAATTCCTTCACTTTGAATTTCAGTTCCTCTGAAATAAAAGTATCAGCATTCTATTAACTTTGACTGTTTTGTTGGAAATTTATTTGATTGCCAGAGGCTTTTGAAAGATAAAACATGCTGTGAGACATTAAATTAATAGTCAAAGTAGAGATGTAGCAGCTTCATTATCAGGTAGGGAATCAAGGAGTAGGATTATTGGATGTTGATTTGTGTTTGGGAACGCTTAACTAGCTTATTACAGGTCAGTTTTGGTTGCAGTTTATTTTATTCTTGAGATGAAGCATTGCTGGCATTTATTACCCATTCTAAATGAAATAAATATTATGTAACTTAAGCTGGAATAACTATAATTAGCCAGATGTGGTCAACTTATTTTTGCATACAGCTACCAGTATGAGGGTGAATTTATCCAGAAGCAGGGAATACAGAGAGCAAAAATAGCTCCTCTACAGAGGTTCATAACTGACTTTGCACAATTACAACACCAGCCACTTCCGAGGAGAGGGACACAACATGTTAATTCATACTAGTTTACAGGGACAAGATCATAAATTCTGAGAACAATGCTAACTAAACCCATATAGTCTTTAATCTATTTAACATGTTGGCTATCCTTTGCTCTTAGTTTTTCACCTAAAGAGAATCCAAAATTAATTTCAAATTTAATCACTGGATGATCTAAATAAATTTATGATTACAAGTAATTGATTCTAACTTATCTCAACATTAACGTGTTGCTTTTGTAAATATTATCTTGTCAATGATTCCTTACTACTAATTATTTTCCTATTCAATATTTAAGTGCTGCTATGCATGCTCTTAAAGTTAATGATCAATTGGGAGTTCACAACTTTGCTCTCGGTTTTGGATAAACGGCCAAGAATGGATTAATTAACTCGACTGGCGTTTGCGAAGATCCTGATGAGAGGTCGAAATGCTAATACATTTCCAACTGCTTAATGCGAGACAAATTCACAAGCAAACTCATGCGGGAGAAGCTGAGCATTAAACCCCAATAGTTCCTTAACAGGAGTGCCACAGTTGAACGGATAAGTTGAAAGCAATACACGGATGGGGTTTAACCAAGATAAGTGGAATTCCTTCATTTGGTGCCGTTGGTTCCTGTCAGATTACGGATTCTAACACTCTTCTGCAAGCTTTCTGGACAATGTTTTCTCGATCCCTGAAAACTTGTATTACACAATCTTCATCTACTGTTTCATCTTTTTACAAAAAATGAGATGAAAGTTATACATTGTGTGTATGAATGAATGACAGTTAAGAATGGAAGTAAATTGAAAGGAACAAAAACAGAAATTACTGGAAAAGCTTAAGTCTGGCAGCATCTGTGGACAGAAATCAGTTAACGTTTCGGGTCCGATGACACTGCCTCACAACTATTGAAAGGATCGTTTCTATCAATTTCATGCATCACACTGTACCTTATATTTTCAATTGCGGAGGTGACCTGTTGCTGAACAGTATCATAAAGAACGACTCTGTAACCTGCGCTTGCAAACAACATGGCCCAGCTCCGTCCAACGATTCCACTAGAAAATACAATATTTTGTAACAATGAATCTATCGCAACATTCCAAAAACAACTGACCAAACATTTTAAAGAGGACGTATACATTTCTTGTAACTTTAGACAAAACATTACCTTCCCACGATTAAAATGCTGCCCCTTTTACTGTCACTCATGTTAGCTGCTCTGAAGTGAAGACGAGAACTTCCGCAGCTCCGACGTAAGGCCTCTGAAGCCCGCCCCCGGGGTGGAACCAAACTGCCAACGTGTCCACCCATAGGCTAGACTGTCTCTGGATTGAAACATGACGCAGAAGGCTGTCAACAAGGCAAAGTAGTCACAAAATAAAAAAAAACAGGCGAAATCCAAAACTAGTTTTTCATTGTCATCGGATATGTGGTGACAAAAAGCACGAAGAGAATATAAACGTTTAAAGTGTACTATTTTCGTCTCCAGATAGATGCAAATACGTAAAAGTTTAAGCGCTGTAGGAATGTGCAACCTCAGGACTGCCTGCATTATAGCGTAGAACGCTTAACACTCTTGACGAGTTGTCACTGCGATAACGTAAGAAACTGAGTAATTTGTACACAGCAATATTTAAAAAATCAGACAACCCACTTTAGTGGGACAGCCAAACTTCCTAGTTTGTAACAGCAAGATTTTCACTAGTTATGTGATGGCCAAGGAAGTAGAAAACCGGGTATTTTTCAATACGTTTTTCCCACCCACCCTTTCTCTCATATGGTGCTGAATATCCAGACATATGGCGTAACCACATACATGCAAAGCAACAAAACCAGTTATAGAGATAGTAGGAACTGCAGATGCTGGAGAATCCGAGATAACAAGGTGTAGAGCTGGATGAACACAGTTATAGTCTGTTTCTGCTTAATAACCTACATGTCGAGGTCAGGGAAATTCTTTGATGCGTAGTCACAGACCTCGGCTGTTCCCCTTACAGTTACAGCACGGTTTCTAGGCAAGAGTGTGGAACATTTTTGTTCTGTCAAAAAAAAGGCAGGACTAATCCAATCTGGTCAAAATGACCTAAAAATAAAGGTTTCGACTACAAGATTAATACAAGCCTACCTACTTTTAAGAGTGGAAGTAGCATGTAATATGTGCTGCAGCTTTATAGAACTTTAGTTAAGCCACACTTTGAAAATTGTGTACAGCTCTGATCACCACAGTACCAGAGAATGTGGATGCTTTGGAGACAGTACAGAAAAGGTTTACCAGGATGTTGCCTGGTATGGGGGATTTTGGCTATGAAGAAAGGTTGGATAGACTGGGTTTGCTTTCACTAGAATGCAGGAGGTTGAGGGACGACCTGAATGGAGTGGATAGAACAAAAGTATGAGGCTTTTTTCCCAGGATGGTGGGGTCAATTACTAGGGGACACAGGCTCAAGGTGCGGGAGGAGGAAATTTAAAAGACATGTGTGAGACAATTTTTTCAAGGCATAGGTTTGGAGGCTGAAGGGCCTGTACCTGTGTTGTATTGTTCTTTGTTTTTCATTCTGTATGGGGCTAAGCAATCCCACAAAAAAAAGGAACAGACCTGCAAGATCCAGTCATGAAAGGTAATGGACAATTAAACAACTGATAAAAAGGTTCTCAAAGCCTCATCCTCAATGATGGAGGAGAAATCCAGCTCAGTGCAAATGGCTAAAGCATTTGCATTGAATTTCAGCCAGAAATGCAGAGTAGATCAACCATCTCATTCTGCAGTATCCAGCAGTGCAGATGCCAGCCTTCAACCAGTTTGATTCACTTCACATGATGAAAGAAACAGCTGAAGACACTGGATACTGCAAAGCTTATTGGCCCTGATAGGATCCCAGCAAAAGTACTGAAGACATATGCTCCAGAACTAGCCACACCTCTAGGCAAGCTTTTTCATTACAGCTACAACACTGGCTTCGATGTGGAAAATTGACCACCTATGTCAATGCACTAAATGGAGGAGAAATCCAACACTACCAGATACTGCCCTATCAATCTGCTCTCAATCAGCAAAATGTGATGAAAGGTCATTAACAGTACTACAAAGTTGCACTTGAAAAAGAAATAAGCTGCTCACTGATGCACAGTTTGGGTTCCACCAGAATCCAAATGACATCATTATGGCTTTGGTCAAAACATGGGCAAAAGAGCTAAACTCCAGAAGTGAGGCATGAATGATTGACCTTGGCACCAAGACAGTATTTGACTGAGCATGACATATTGGGTCACTAGCAAAATTGAAGTGAATAGGAATTAAGGAGAAACATTTATACTGGCTGGAATAATGCTTTGTGCAAAAAGAAGATTGTTGTTGTTTTTGGAGGTCAATCAACTCAGCTCCAGGGCATCACTTCAAGAGCTCCTTAAGACAGTGTCATAAGATCAAACATCTTCAGCTGCTTCAATGAATCTTCCTCCATTATAAAGTCAGAAGTGGAGATATTTGCTGATGATTACACAATGTTCAACTTCATTCACAATACTGAAGCAGTCCATGTTCTTATGCAACATGACCTGGACAACATCCAGGCTAGGGCTGATAAGAGTTTCATAACATTTATGCCACACAAACACCAGGCGTGATCATCTCCAAAGAGAATCTAACCATTGCCACTTAACCTTCAATGGTATTACCATTGCTGAATCCACCACTGTTTACATCTTAGGTTTACATTGACAGATCTTGTCGAGCCATATAAATACAGTGGCTACAAGAGCAGTTACGAGACTGGAAATTTTGTGACAAGCAACTCACCTTCTATCTCCCGAATGCCTGTCAACAATCTACAAGGCACAAGTCAGCTGTGCGCATCTACTTGCCTGGATGAGTGCAACTCTGGCAACACTCAAGAAGCTTGAAAGCATCCAAGAAAGACCAACCCATTCGATTGGCACCCCATCCTCAACCTTCAACATTCACTCCCTCCATCAATGCACACTGGCAGCAATGTGTACCATCCAGAAGATTCACAATAGTAACTCACCTAGGCTCCTTCAACAGTACTTTATAAATTTGCAATCTCTGGCACCTAGAAAAATAAGGGCACTAGACGCACAGGAACTCTTACTCCTGCAGTTTCCCTCAAGTATCTTGACATGAAACTATTTTGCTCCTTCACAGTCGTGTGTTAAAATCCTGGAAATGTCTTAATAGTGCTGTAGGTATCCCTATACCAGGGACCACTAACCTGGGATCAGGCTTCAAGGAGCCCTTTGTGCCTGGAGCAGGGCTGCTAGGCCTGGGTCAGGGGCAGGATGTGGGACCATGGGTCCCAGCCAAGAACAGGGACATATTTGTCCTGGCCCCTGCCCTACAGCTCAGATTGCAATGGTTCAAAAAGCCAGACAACCATCGCTTTCTCCAGGGAAATTGGGGATTGGTGTTAAATACTAGCTGAGCAAGAGCCTTATCCCATGTATGAATATTGTAAAAAAAATTATTCCAATCATTTTCCTCCCGGTTGTTAATAAGAGTGATTGGCATTATGAAATGATACATGCATACTCTGTGATAAAGGAAGAGAATAACTATTCCTTACATTGAAAAGGTAAATGACTGAGGAGGGACTGCAGAAGGTTGAGTAAAGCTGATGTCAATAGAGATCATGGGGAAAACTCTTCAGTGGTTGGAATTTTACCTGGCATAAAGTGAGACACTTGTGTTCAGCACTAACTCATTGCTGCAGGCACTTCATTTTCCATCTGCAACTACTTCAAAATTGCAGTGCCTCTTTTTGTCAAACATCTGAGTTAACTTCACACTGTATGGATGTCTGTAATTAAATCACTAGTGTTGAATGAAACTTGTTGGTTGTTATAAAAACCAACCTGGTTCACTAATGGGCAGGAAAATTGCTATCCCTTTCTGGTCTGGTCCACATTTGATTCTAGACCCACAGCAATGTGATTGACATGAACCAGTTTTCTGAAAATGGCCTAGCAAGCCACAGAGCTGCATCAGATCACTCAAATTACAATTGTTCAAATAATTTGAAACAATGAGTTTGCATAAAGCAAGACCTAGACAACATGAAGACTGGAGTGGCAAATAGTATTTTTGCCAGACAATACTTCAGCAAGAGAGCAGAACTATCTCCTCTTCAATTGCCTTTGTCTAGAATTGCATCAAACTGGATGTTCACCATCGAACACTAGACACTAAAGCAGACCAGCTGCATTCTCTGTGCCAATGTCATGCTGCAGGGTATACTACTGACAGGATGCACCTTGACAATTTGCCAAGCGCTTTTCAGCAGCAACTCCCAAACCTGTGTCTGCCATCAACCAGAAGGGCAAATGCAGCACCATTTCTTACAAGGCCACCTGCCAAATCACACAGCATTCTTTCATTGCTATCACATCAAAATTCTGGAAGTCCTTACCCAACACCATTGTGGAAATATTTTTATCAGAAGGACTGCAACAGTGCAGGAAGGCTCCACATCTCTTTGTTGGAGTTCCTGGAAATGGGAACTAAATGACAACATTTCCAGTGATGCCCCATATCTTAAGGCACTATTTCCCAAACTTTTTCCCACTGACCCCATTTTGAGGCTTGAAAATTGAGAGAACTGAAAGAGCGAGTTTCTGTTGAAGCAGGAGCACACCTGCTGTAATGTGGCTGTATTGAAGTTCTTGATATGTGAAGACAATCAGTAACATGGGTTATAGCATAAGCAAATTTGCATAATTTTAGTTTTAAATTGGAGAAACAAATTAATATTTGGATTTTGATCAGACTAACCAGACTATCACAAAATGTTCGCCAACCTTCATTTCTCAAGTCTAGCTCCACAAAGTCCTATCTTATGTAGGCATTCTTCCCCTTGAGATACAGCCTAAAGTGACTGTCAAACTTTCACAATATAGAGTTCTGGATTTAACTTGAAGGAGATCCACACAGAAGCACAGTTGTGAACAAGTGGGTTTCCAGAACATCCTGAAGAATTTATGTGCAGGATAACTTTCAGTGTTCGTCAACCAACGACAGCCGAATTAGGCAGGTAAGGTATGTTGGGGGTCAGAGATTACAGAGGCAGGAAGAGGTAGCATGGCATTGTGCGTGGTTTCCAGATTGCTGGGGTGAGGTGGTGTGGAAGAAGATCAGATTGCAATTCCAAAGAACAGATGGCGATTTGGGACATTCCAGTGGTGGCCCTATATATGGGAAATAAACAAATCATGAAGTTTGTTTTTCTGGTAGCTTAGGTTGGAAGGAAGCACTACCGCACCTCATGGCCAGAAAGAGTGCTGTAAAAGGAACTTAATTCATATTTGAGCATTTTTATGTCCTTTAAAGCTACCATATATCACAAGGCCTGGGAAACCCAAACACTGTGGTTTGAAAAGAGAATGACTGTTAACATGAAAGTACACAATCATAAATATTGAAATGACCAACCCAGTTCCTGCAGACAACTTGGTCACTCAGTTCCATTAAAAATCAGAAGTGGACAGGCTTGCATGAATTTGTAATGCATCAGAAAAGAAGTCTCTGATATAATAAAAATGTTCGAAAATTAGTTTGTCTACATTCCATGTCAGAGACGACAAGAGTTTCTGCAATTTGTCTTGTAGACTCTTCACTTAAAGGCAGTGCTAAATAGTTCAGGTCATAAGGAATAATTTGAAACAAAAGTAGAATAGATGATTAACTGTAAGGGGCAGCTGAAAATGGTAGGACTGAAGATCTGTGTTGATCTATATTAATGAAATAGCAGTGGATACATAGTAAGAGGTAAGGGGCACATGCTATAACAGTGACTGAGAAGAAGAGGCTCCTAAACAACTATGTGGAGCTGCCGGTGTTGGACTGGGGTGGATAAAGTCAGAAGTCACAAAACACCAGATTATAGTCCAACAGGTTTATTTGAAATCACAAGCTTTCAGAGTGCTGGACCTTCATCACCTGACAAAGGAGTAGCACTCTGAAAGCTTGTGATTTTAAAAGAACTTGTTGGAATATAATCTGGTGTAGTGTGACTTCTGACTTTCTCCTGAGCAGCATAATGGTTTAATGGCATTAGGGATTATTCAGAAAGCAAAGCAAGTAGCCAACATAAATAGAATGGTTCAAACAAGAAATTCAAGAGTCAGGAGAATAGATAGCCTTTGTTTTGGGCATGATTGGGAGCCTTAAACAGTATATTGTTTCCCTTGTGATAGGATGAAGGCTAGTATGGAATAGTGAGAAAGTGGTCAAAAGTCATGTATATTGGAACCAGATATGGATAGAATTTGGGAGCATAGCAACAGGTCCCTTGGTCTAATAGTCTATGTTAGTATTTTCCCCTTAACAAGTGCCTCCTACAACCTGACTTTGTGTTACCCTAGAACACTTTTCATTCATTTGTCCCATTCTGTCTGAATAACAACTAGAATTGGGTGTAGGCCATTCAGCCTTTAAAGATTGCTCCACCTGATAATATGATCTTCTATTTCAATTTTATCTTCTCCTAGTAACTCAATATTCCTCAAAACAGAAACAAATGGTGAAACTCAGCAGTCTGGAAGCATCTGTGGTGAGTAAAAGAGTCATTGGACTCAAAACATTAACTCTTTCTACCCAAAGATACCAGACCCGCTGAGTTTTGCCAGCAGTTTCTGCTTGTTTCATATCTCCAGCATACACAGGGTACTTTGTTTTATTTGAATATTACTTGATATCAATAGTATCCTAAAAGTTATTGATCTATGCACAAATTATCTAAACCATCCTGGGATAGTCAGAATCAGTCTCACTATACTGAGAAAGGGATGGTTGAGAAGTTTACAGGGTCTGTGAAATTAAGTATTAGTTTTTTAAAAATGAGTTTTTGATTATTTCAGTTTGAGGCTCATAGAAAAGTAACATCAAAAATATTTCTTTCTCCACAAGAACTACCTAACTTGCTGAGAACATCCAGCATTTTTCCTGTTCTGGAGATAGTAGGAACTGCAGATGCTGGAGAATCTGAGATAACAAGGTGTAGAGCTGGATGAACACAGCAGGCCAAGCAGCATCAGAGGAGCAGGAAGGCTGACGTTTCGGGCCTAGACCCTTCTT
>NC_063337.1:38515092-38778353 GCF_021869965.1 Rhincodon typus | reverse complement strand
CTGTTCATCCAGCTCTAACCTTGTTATCTTTCTTTTTCCTGTTCTGATTAGTTTAGCTGGTTAATCAATAATTTAAAACGGTACAAGCTAATAGGAGTAAGTGTGACGACCAGGAGGATTGAGGGAGTTATGTTTCCAGGTAACGAGAAGATAACAACAAAGGAATAAATTTAATCTAATTAAGACAGCACCAACTTTCACTTGCAGAAAGCAACCAGAGCAGTTATCTAATGATATGTTAAATGGAGAGAGATTGGGGTGGTGGATGAGACTTGAATTGAAAGACTATACCACAGTGCATCTGTTGCTGCAGATACCTTAGTTCGTTTTAAAACCTCGGAGTGCTGGACAGAGTAGCATTTGCTGACAGAGCGATTTATTCAGTACTGTAGATTACACAACGACTCGAGGATTCTTCATACGGCGGTGAAACCCATTCTACAATAGGCAACATTCAAAATCTCCATTCCCATTCTCTACTGCTTCTCTCTTTATGGGATTTTTTTATGGTTACCAGATGCATATTTGTAGTACATGATGTCTTTGGGCCTGTAACTGCTGACCATTGCTTCTGGCCTTTAGCGGGCCATCACTTCGTTTACTCACCCGTCTCTCAGCAACAGAACGCACGCCCATAGCCAATCACATCTGTCATCTCATCTCTGTGGATTACACTGGCACTTCAGCTGGTCCAATCAGCTCACTCGTTTCATTGGTCTGCCCCCAGCGCTTTGGATGCTGGGAAGAAAGGTACCCGATTGTTTTGGGGGTGGTTTCGGCCGTTTGAGTGAATTTGAACTTTTGAATTTGATAGCAATTTATTATTTTTGCTTCATTTCTGTCGGAGGAAGTGAACGATTTGAAAGGTATTTGTATAATCAGTAATTCATTCCTGATTAATTCCCTTTTAGAGGCGACGGTTCGCACGGTAGGAGGTAGTGAGATTCTGATCGCAGGAGTTTCTCAACAACCGTTTTGCTTCCGAGGCACCATGTCTCCTGAGTTTTAAATATTCAGCAGTCACTCAACACAAGTACATTTTCTGCATAAAAGTAGTTACACGATTAACCATTTGCAGTTCTGTTTAATGCAAAATGTATTGTTGATGCCGAAATATAATCTGCATGGTTATGCTGAAGTTAGTACATCGTTGTAGCGGTCAGTATATTGTCGTGGAGGTCTCGCGCGTTAAACAGGAGTTTCTACGTGGAAAAGGGTTGAGGTTCTTGGGCAGATTTTTTAACACCATGTTTTGGGTTGGCGAATGACTTGGTTTCACTCAAATTCAGTGGATTCTGCGATGTCTAGTTGAGTCCATACACGATCATAACACACGTACATACAAGTCCTACTGAAGGGGCAAGTAAATAAGGTTTGAATTTTGTACACGCCAATGTCTCGACTTCCCCAACACCCCTATGCTCCTAAAAAAACCCAAAAGAACTGCGGATGCTGTAAATCAGGAACAAAAACAAAGTTGCTGGAAAAGCTCAGCAGGTCTGGCAGCATTTGTGGAGGAGAAAACAGCGTTAAAATTTCGGGTCCGGTGACCCTTCCTCAGAACCCTATGCTGCTGTTCGGTGTCTTCCCGAAGGTTCTTTCTGATTCGTCACAAGGCTGGGACGCTCAGGAATTAATTGATGGCAACGTTTGATCTGTTCAGGAATACTTTTGAGAGCGTTGCTGAAAGTGTTTCTCCCGTGCTCCTGGGGGTCTCCTACCGCCAACAGATTCTGAGCAGGGGACAAAGTAGCAGTACATCAAAAGAGGTAGTAATCTTCAGATTAAGGCAGCAATAAGTAGAGGGATAGAAAGAATGAATAGATGGCTGGAGAGATGGTGCAGGAGTGGGGGACTTTAGTTTTTTGGGAATTCAGGACTGATTGAGGAAACTATTCTATATAGGCTCTACACATAAATCTAAACAGAGCTGAGACCAATGTCCTCACAGGCTGGTTTGCAGGGGAGCAGGAACCAGTACATAGCGTGAGAGTGAAGAAACAAGACACACAAGTGAGAGTGAAGAAACAAGGGGATAGCAAGAACTGCAGATGCTTGAGTCAGAGACTACACGGTGTAGAGCTGTAGGAACACAGCAGGCCAGGCAGCATTGGATGAGCAGGAAAGTTGATGTTTCAGGTCAGGGCCCTTCTTCAGAAGTGGGGAGGAGGAAGGGAACTGGAAGGTAAATAGAGTGGAGGGCTGGGGAAGGTAGGTGGGATGGTGATAGGTGAATGCAGGTAGGGAGTGGTGGGGATTGATCAGTGGAATGGTGGGAGAGAAGATAGACAGGTTATGTCAGGTCAAGCAGGCGGGGATAAGAGGAAGGGTTGGACATGGGATGAGGCTGGGGGTGGGGAGATTTTAAAACTGGTGAATTCCATGTTTAAGCCATCAGGCTGTAGGCTCCTGAGGTGGAATACGAGGTGTTGCTCCTCCAGTTTGTGTGTGGTGTCATTGTGATACTGGAGGAGGCCCAGGATGGACATGTCACCCAGGGAGAGGGAGGGGGAGTTGAAATGGTTGGCGACTGGAAGGTGTTGTCGTTTATCGCGTACAGAGAGCAGGTGGTCTACAAAATGGTGTCTGAGTCTACACTTGGCCTCCTCTATATCAGTGAGACCACATCGGGAGCAGTGGATACAGTAGACCAAGTTGACGGATGTGCAGGTGAACCCCTGTCTGATACAAAAGGTTTGTTTTGGGCCTTGCATGGAGGTGAAAGGGGGAGGTGTAGGGGCAGGTGTAACACTTCCTGAGATTGCAGGGAAAGGTGCCGGGTGTGGTTGGGTTAGTGGGAAGTGTGGAGTGGACGAGGGAGTCGTGGAGAGAGTGGTCCCTACGAAAGGCAGATAGGGGTGGGGAGGGAAATATTTCTTTGGTTGTGGCATTGGATTGTCGGTGGCGGAAGTGGTGGAGCATAATATGCTGGATGCCGAGGTTGGTGGGCTGATGTGAGGACAAGGGGGATTCTGTCTTTATTTTTGTTGGAGGGAGGGGATGTGAGGGCAGAAGTGTGGGAAATGCAAGAGATGTGGTTGAGGGCATTTTTGATCACCAGAGGGGGGAAGTTATGGTCTTTGAAATAGGAGAACATCTGGGATGTTCGGGAATGGAACGTCCCATCTTGGGAGCAGATGTGGCAGAGGCGGAGGAATTGGGAGTATGGGATTGCATTCTTGCAGGAGAGTGGGTGAGAGGAGGTGTAGTCCAGGTAGCTGTGCTAGTCAGTGGGCTTGAAATAGATGTCAGTTTCAAGGCGGTCACCAGAGATTGAGAAGGAGAGAAAGGAATCAGATGGTTCAGGTGAATTTGAGGTTGGGGTGAAAGGTGTTAGTAAAGTTGATGAACTGTTCAAGCGCCAATACAGTCATCGATGTAGCAGAGGAAGAGGTGAGGGATAGTGCCAGTGTAACAGCGGAAGAGGGACTGTTCCATGTATCCTACGAAGAGGTAGGTATAGCTTGGGCCCATGAGAATGCCCATGGCCACCCCCTCAGTCTGCAGGAAGTGGGAGGAGCTAAAGGAGAAGTTGTTCGGGGTAAGAATGAGGCAGTGATGGCAATATCATTGTTCACACAAGGGATTGGAGAGACAGTACTAGAGTAAGAAACTGTAGGTTACTTGGTCAAGTTCAGACTGACAGGGGATACAGTGATATCTAAAATTATATTTGTAGAGTGTATGTAAATACATGGAAATTGGTAAGTAAAGTTGGTTAGTGGAAGGATAAATAGCCATTTGGGATGCTAGCCATTTGGGTTCAAAAAAGGATAGGAGTCTATATTAAAAAACAAATTCTGAGTACAACTGTTACAGAAGGATGGCAGTGTTGATGAAGAACAATATTAGTGCTGAAGAAAGGGTGTTCAAGGACAGAATATATTCAATTATAGTTAACAGTCAATAGAGGTATCAATTTAATATAACTGTATTCTATCAGCCCCTAACTAGTTTCAAAGGTAGGGGCGAGAAATTGCATAGATGTGCAAAACCTATGGAGTATGATAATGAAGGACTTTTACTATCCCAAACAATTAAAGATGTTTAAAAAAAGACAAAGTTACCATAGTCCCACTCTTTGAGAGAGGGACAACTGGTGGTTGTTTAACTGGAGGGTCCTTGCCTTGGGTCGGAGGAAAGGTTGAGAAGGTAGGACTTTCATGGCAACCTCAGCCAATACAGGAATTGAACTTGTGCTGTTGGTGTTACTCTGCATCGCTAACCAATAATCATAGCATAAAAGTTGGCGGGGGAAGAAGGAAGAGTTCTGGAAGTTTATTCATGAGAACATTCTTGATCATTTATGTTTTCAGCATGAGAAAGTAGGCATTGCAGGATGGTTTCTGGGGAATTAATAGCCACTTAGACAGATAAAGTAAGGCTGGTGCAGACTTGTTAAAGACAATTCATGTTTAACTAATTTGTGTTTATTGATGAGGTGACTGACTGAGGGCAAGTGGTTTACATTGAATATGCATTTTCACAAGGGGTTTGATAAAATGTCATGTAATAGTTTTGCAAGTAAAATGGAAGCCCATGGAATGAAGAGGAACATTGACAGCTTGTATATGAAGTTACCTGAATGACAGGAAGCAGTAGTGATAAATAGTTGTTTCGATATTGGAGGAAGATGAACAGTGGTGTTCTCCAGATGTTGGTACTAGGACCACTTTTTCTTGATAGTTATTTTAAATAAACAAAAAAACCAACTGACTCAGACATGTTATGACAAGACTAGAGTGTACAGGACAGTTTCAAAATTGACACATAATCAAAAACCAAAAACTGTCAAGATGATGGTGATGGACTTCAAGAGATCCTCAGGATTATGTCCTGAACCCAAAGATGTTCCGATGCTTCAATAATCTTCCCTCCATCATAAAGGTCAGATGTGGGGCTATTCATAACTCCTAAGATATTGAGGCAGTACGTATCCATATGCAGGTAAGTGGGATGTAACATTTTGCACCACACAAGTAATCATCTACAATGAGGACATCTAACCATCTTCTCTTGACATTCAACAATATTGCCATCACTGCCTCATTCTAAATCTAATTGAGGGTCACCACTGACTGAAAACTGATTGGGACGAGCCATATGAATATTGTGGCTAGAAGAACAAGCTAGAGCTTGGCATTCTGTGACAAGTACTTCACCTACTGACTGCTCAAAATCTGAAGGCTTTAGACAGTAGATAGAAAGAGACATTGACAGAAGGGTTGAAAATCAGATGGGCCACCAGTTTAAGGTGATTGGCTGAAGAGCCAATGTTGATACGAGGATGAACCTTTTCTTTCTGAAGTGAGTGGTTAGGATCTGATGTAATACTTTCAGAGTGTGGTGTTGGAGGAAGATACAATCAAAGCTTTCAGGAAGGAATTGGAGGTACCCCTGAAGACAGAAAAATTTCAAAGCTATGAGAGATGGGTGAGAGAATGTTGAAGAAATTGATTTGTACTTGAGTTTGATTCATTGTTGTCACATGTACTGAGGTGCAGTGAAAAGTATTGTTTTGTGTGCTATACAGGCAGATTGTACCATACAAAATGCATCAGGGTAACAGAACAGAGTGCAGAATACTCTGTTACAGCCACAGAGAAGGTACAGAGACAGAGATCAGAATTAACATTTGAGAGGTCTGTTCAGAAGTCTGATAACAGCAGGTAAGAAGCAGTTCTTGAATCTGTTTGTACATGTATTCAAACTTTCATATCTTCTGCCCGATGAAAAAAGGTGGAAGAGAGTATTACCGGGTGGGAGGGTCTTTGATTATGTTGGTTGCTTTCCAGAGGCAGCAGGAAGTATAGATGGAATCAATGGATGGAAGGCTGGTTTGTGTGGTGGTCTGGGCTGTGTGCACGATTCTGTAGTTTCTTGTGGTCTTGGGAAGAGCAGTTGCCATCCTACGCTGTGATGCATCCAGATAGGATGCTTTCTACGGCGAATCTATAAAAATTAGTAGGAGTCCTTGTGGACATGCCAAATTTCCTTAGCCTCCTTAGGAAATAGAGATGTTGTTCTGCTGTCTTGACCATTGCATTGTTGTGGGTGGACCAGGACTGATTGTTGGTGATCATTATTCCCAAGAACTTGACGCTCTCGACTATCTCCATTTCAGCACCATTGATGCAGTCAGGGCGTGCCCTCCATTCTGCTTCTCAAGGTCGGTGACCAGCTCCTTCGTTTGCTGATGTTGATGGAGAGATTGTTGTCTTTACACCATGCTGCTAAGCTCTCAATCCTTCTGTCCCCTGTTCTGAGGAAGGGTTGCTGAACTGAAATGTTAGCTCTGATTTCTCTCCACAGATGCTGCCAGACCTGCTGAGCTTTTCAAGCAATTTCTATTTTTATTTCTGACTTACAGCATTTGCAGTTCTTTTGGTTTTTACTCAATCTCTTTCTTGTATTCTGTCTCTTTGTTTGAGATCTGACCTACAGTAGTGTTGTTATAAGCAAACTTGTAAATGGAGTTGGGGCGGAATTTGGCCACACAGGCATGAGTGTTTAAGGAGTAGTAGGGCCCAGAATATGCAGCCTTGTAGGGCACTGATGTTGAGGATTACAGTGGAGGAGGTGTTGTCGCTCATTCTTATTGCGGTCAATGGGTAAGGAAGTTGAGGATCCAGTTGCAGAGGAGGGAGCCGAGACCTCAGTCTCAAGTTTAGAGATAAGTTTGTTTGGAATTATGGTGTTGTAGGCGAAACTGTAGACAATAAGTAGGAGCCTGATGTAGGCATCCTTGTTATCCAGATGTTCCAGGGATAAATATGGGGCCAAGGAAATGGCGTCTGCCATGGTTGTGCCAGTAGGTGAATTACAAATGATCAAGGCAATTTGGTAGGCTGGAGCTGATGTGAACCATGACTAACCTCATGAAGCACTTCATAATTTTGTAAGTCAGAGCCAGCAGTGGTAGTCATTGAGACACACTGCATGATTTATCTTTGGTGCCAGGATGATGGCGGTCTTTGTGAAGCAGGTGGGGACTTCAGATTGTAGTAAGGAGAGGTGAAAGATGTCTGTGAATACTCCCACCCGCTGATCCACACAATGCGGACTTCATCCAGGCCAGTCACTCTCAAGAAGGCCAGTGTAAGGTCTGCATTAGTGACCGTGGGTACTAATGCATCTAAGGCTGTTGGGACATTGTTTCACTGACCTTCTGTTCAAAGCGAACATAGAATGCTTTGAGATCATCAGGTAGGGATGTTGCCCACGATTCTGTTCAACTTCGTTTTGTAGCCTGTTATGTCATGTAAGCCTTCCACAAGTGACGGGTATCCATGTGGTTGGTTGGGTCTCAAGCTTAGTTTGGTATTGTTGCTTGGCATCTCTGATGGTCTTACGAAGATCGTACCTGGATTTCCTGCATAGATTGCCCAGCTTGAACACTTCATACCTGGACTTCGGTAGGGAGTGGATCTTTGGGTTCATCCGTGGCTTCCAGTTGGTGAACATTCGGATTAACTTCTTTGGCACATGGTCTTCTACATGCTTATTAATGAAGTCTGTAACTATAGTGGCATACTCGTTTAAATTGGCCATTAAGTTCTTGAATACGGACCAGTCCACCAACTCTAATCAGTCCCATAGAAGCCCTTCCATTGCCTGACACTAACACTGCGCTACTTTCTGTACTGGGTCCTCACACTTCAGTTTCTGCATGTATGCCCTTCTGCTCTTGCTGAGAGCTGGCACAGACATGGGTCAAATGGCATCTTTAAGTGCTGTAATCATCCTGTCATTAAGTTTGGTAAATGTCTCATATTGATAGATTGCCAATGAGTCTGATAATGATACCAGTTCTCACTTCTCTTTCCATTACAAATAAGCTGAACAGAACATGGTCACAGAGACAGAATGCCAACTAGTAATCAATTTGTAGCCAAATGGCAGATTCTGGTTCTGATGCCCTGTGTGAGGCAGATACCGTGGACTAAGGTGATACTGACTGGGTATTGATTAGTGACTCCAGACAGGAAGGTTAATCTCTGTACCCTGGATACTGTAACCAATGGGATTCAATATGGAATCAATTTAAAATTTTCCGCAATGTGAAGACAGTGTGTGAAGACAATGAACAATGGGAAGATCCCTTGGATACTGCATACAACCCATTGAGAACCCTTAAGGTAGGAAGTACATTCATGGTTTCTTATACATTATCCAAAGGACAAGTAAAGATTACAGAATGCCATTTAAAAAAAAGATATTTTTAATATGCTGCCCATGACGGAAGGAATCTTCAAGGTACTTTACAACTAGTGAAGTCCATTTAGAATGTGCTCACTAATGTGGTGTACACAATATGGCAGTTAGTTTACACAAGCTCCTACAAACAGCAATGACCAAATAATTTGGTTTAGTGTGGATTGAGGAATAAAGGATTGATGATTGGCCAAGACATTGGTTAATTCCCATCCTCTTCTTCAAAATTACATTGAGATTTCTTTTTACATTCCCTGGAGAGATCAGACAGAGCTTCAATTTAACATTTCATTCAGAGACAGTTCCTACAATGCAATGCTCCCTCAATACTGTGTAAGTGTTAGTCTAGACTGTGCTCAAATTTGGAGTGGAACTTGAACCATAATCTTCAGACAGACGGAAATCACTGAATCATCGCTAACATTTTAATAACAAAGAAATTTGGCTATAATTGTAAATCTCAATGCCCCTGACATTATTATTTCACATACACTGCCTTTTTGCTAATAAATCAACAAGATATATTGCTTTACCATGAGTGCCATCACAGAGACTTAATGACAATTTGTTTAAAAAAGTCTTGCTTATCTTAATCAACTCCTGTAGTATTGCTGATAGAAGGCTACCTGCTCCTATGATGCTGCTTGGCCTGCTGTGTTCATCCAGCGCTACACCTTGTTATCTCAGATTCTCCAGCATCTGCAGTTCCTACTATCTCCTGTAGTATTGCTGTTTGTTATGTTTTGCTGGCAGCATCTCAAAGCCTGCCTTTGAACGTTTTATTAGCAATACAGCAGATGGTGTGCTAAGTATATGCATGTAAAGATAAGTGACTTATGACCTACTTCTGTGTTTCAACTGCTGCCAGATTAAAAAGGTTATGTACTTAAGTAGAAACCGGAAGTGTTCTGAGGAAGTGTCACCGGACCCATAACGTTAACTCTGATTTTTCATCATAGGTGTTGCCAGACCTGCTGAGCTTTACCAGCAACTTCTGTTTTTGTATATATTTAAATAGGTTAGTTACGATTTCTAGGAAGAGAGTGTAGTTGTAAATTGTTTATTCATTGCAAAACTGAAGAAAAAAACTTTACCTAATACACAAATCCTTGATGGATTTTTTAGTTACAGAAGAACTAGGAGCAGGAATTGGCAATTAAGCCCCTTGAGCCTATACTCCATCGTTTGATATGATCATGGCTGATCGCACCTGACCTTAGCTCCACCTTCCTATCCAATCTTCATAAACCTTCAAGATTTATTAAAAATATTGTTAATTCATCTCCTCAAAAATTTACTCAATTGTCCCAGCATTCACCATACTCAAGGGTAGCAAATTTCACAGATTCACAAACCTTTGAGAGAAGCAATTTCTCAACTGTTTTAAATCTGCTACTCTTATCCTAAACATATGACCTCTCATTCTAGATTACCCTGAATGAGGAAACATCTTTTCTACATTTACTCTGTCAGTCCACTCTAGCATCTTATATACCTTAATTAAATTTCCTCATTCTTCTGAACTTCAGAGAATAGGCCTAAACTGCTCAGTTTCTGTTCATAAGACAAACTCCCTCATCTCATCTCTGAAATCCAATCTAGTGAACCTTCTCTGAACTGCCTCCAATATTACCATTCCTCAAGTAAGGGAACCAAAATTGTATGCAACACTGTAGGGCCGTCTCACTAATGCAACAATGCTACCCTACTTTTCCGCTATTTGTTTAGCAATAAATGGCAAAATTCTGTTTGCCTTTGTTATTACCTGCATACTAGTCCTCAGCATTCACGCATGCGGACACCCAAATCCCACTGCATCAAAGCACTCTGAAGTTTCACCTCATTTAGACAGCAAGTTGCTTTATATTCCTCAGAAAGAAGTAGATAACTTCGTGCTTATCTATGTTAATTGTCATCTGCCAAATTTTGGCCGATTCACCTAACCTATCCATTTGTCTATTTCTTCATTGCAACTTACTTTCCCACCTATTTTATAGTGTCATCTGGAAATTTGGCTAGCATTCTTTCTATCCCCACAATCAAGTGATTGGCGTAGATTGTGAACAATTGGAACACTGAACCCTGTGGTACCCTAGTAGAACTGTAGAATCCCTACAGTGCAGAAAAGGCCATCTGGACCATTGAGTCAGCACTCTGACCCTCTGAAGAGCATTGCACCCAGACCCATGAGCATTGCACCCAGACCAACCCCACCACCCTACCCCCATAACTCCACATTTACCATGGCCAGTCCACCTAGCCTACACATCCCTGGATGCTATGGGCAATTTAGCATCTTTGGACTGTGGGAGGAAACCAGAGCACCCGGCAGAAACCCATGCAAGCATGGGGAGAATGTGCAAACTCCGAATCCCAGGTGCTAACCATTGTGCCACAGTACCATCCCCGATTTATGTCTTGCCAACCAGAAAAAAACAACCCACTTACCCCAATTCTGCTTTGTTAGTTTGCCAATTCTATATCCTAGAGAATTTATTACCTTGAAAGCCATGTGATCTTGCTTTGTGTGTTAATCTTTTGTATGGCACCTTATCAAAGGCTTTCTGGAAGTCCAGATGCACAAAATCTACAGGATCCCCATTATCCATATTGCATCTTCAAAGGAATGCTAGCAAATTAGTTAAACATGATTTACCCTTCATAAAGTCATGCTGAATCTGATGGAATATATTTTGACTTTCCAGTTGTTCTGTTATTACTTCTGTAATGGATTCTAACAATTTCCCAACAACATGTTAAACTAACATTTTAAACTGAGTAAGGGTGTTTGCTATATTAGCATTTTTCAATTCCACTGGAATATTTCCTGTATCCAGGGAATTTGGGAATGTTATAGCCAATGGATCCATGAACTCTGTTGCCATTTCCTTCAAGTCCCCAAAAATTAGGCCATCACACTCTGAGAACTTGTCTGCCTTCAATCCCAATGTTTGCTCAGTACTTTTTCTAAGTACTAATGATTGTTCTAAGTTCCTCCCTCCCTATAACCTCTGCATTACCTGTTATTATTGGAATGGTACTAGTGTCCTCCATGAAAACTGAAGCAAAGTACTGATTCATTTGAAGTCTTGAAGTGAGTGCTTCTGTGTTCCATTTAACAGAGTGAGTGTTGTGCTGTTGTAATATTAAATTTATGTGAAGCTGTGAATTGTATGCAGTGACACCCATATCCCTTTGAATATCAACATTTTCTCGTAATTCAGTTTAAAAAGTATTCTGCTTTTCTATTTTTCCTATGAGAGTGGCAATCATTGCATTTCTCTGATATTTCATCTGCCGCGTCCTTGTCCACTCACTCATCCATTAAAACCTAAAGAATCAAGCCTAAATTTAACCCATTATTTCTACAAATTTGTAATGGAATTTTTAAATGCTGAGGCTAGCCCTTGATCAGAAGTAGGATGAACATTCTTATTATTTTCATTTAAAATTTTTGCAATAACAAACTTGTGTGGTTCAATGCTAATTTTAACCATAGTTTCATTGCTTACACAGTTTGGAATTATGGAGCATGTGCATTTGACAGCACTAGAGGAGGAGGACCTATACTCAGGATATAATGACTACAACCCAACCTATGATACAGAGGTATGTGCTTGATTATGATTCTTTTATAAATGCAAATTTATATACTCTGCAAACATCCAAAATAGGAGTTGAAGTATACTATTTGGCCGTTGAGGTTGGTTGGCTCGCTGAGCTGGTTTGTTGTTCCGCAGTCGTTTCGTTACCGTGCTTGGTAACATCCTCAGTGCAGCCTCTGATGAAACGTCAGTGTGTTTTCCCGCCTGGCTTTTAAACTCTGGGGTCCGTTGCGATGGATTGCCTCATGACCTGCAGACAAAGGACGCATGACAGTGATAATGAATACAAAGGACTACATCTCCAAAGCACAAGCACTGCTTGCCGATGAGAACACATACCGGCCAGTACAAACTGACCCAACACCACAACTAGGCAACAAAATCCTATACACGCTACAAAGACATAAACAAACAGGACAGATCAACAAAGCAGACTTCTTAAGAATGAAACCCGAAGGAAACAACACACCCCGATTCTACGCCCTCCCTAAAGTGCACAAACCAGAAGTCCCCCTCAGACCCATAGTCTCCCTACCAGGCACTCCGTTGCACAGATTAGCCAGAGAACTACAAAGAAGACTCAAGCACCTAGTCAACAAATCACCCCACTCCATCCACTCAGCCCAAGAATTCGTCAACTCCATCAAAGACATAAAGATGGAGGACGAAGAGACCATGATATCGTTTGATGTCACTGCCCTATTCACGTCAATAGACATACCACTAGCAAGGGAAACAATGACAACACTACTTGAACAAGAACACGACCCCAGTGAAACCATCTCCAAGGACAACATGCTTAAACTACTGGACCCATGCCTGACCATCCACTTCACCTTCAACGGCCAAACAAATGAGCAAATCAACAGGATTGCCTATCTCCAGACTCAGCAGAAGCAATGATGCAAAGACTGGAAAGGACTTGCCTTCCGCAAATCCAACCTAAAGTATGGATACGCTACGTAGATGACACCTTTGTCATCGTTAAACGGACCAAATTAGAAGAGACACACAAACTCATAAACAACACCCTCACCAGAATAAAATTCACCAGAGCGGAGGAGAAGAACAAACAACTCCCATTCCTGGACGTCATGGTAGAGCGCAAGACAAATGGGGAACTGCAAACGAAAGTACACTGAAAAGCCACACACACAGACCAGGTATTGAACTTCAATAGTAACCATCCCAGCACACACAAACGAAGCTGCGTGTGAACACAATTTAAAAGAGCAACAACACACTGCAGCAACACGGAACTACGCCAAGAGAAGGAGGAATACCTCTTCCAGGTGTTCAAGGATAATGGATATCCAAAGAACTGGGTCAGGAGATGCCTACAGGAACAGCATCAGAAAGATTCTACACACCCCGACACACTCATCACACTACCCTACATCAGGAACACGTCAGAACTCACCACAAGACTTCTACGACCGCTGGGGATCAGAGTGGCACACAAGCCCACATCAACCCTACGACAAGTGCTCACCTGAACTAAAGACCCACTCCCCACCATGGACAGGACCAATGTCATCTACAAGATCCCCTGCAGAGGCTGCGAGAAACACTACATCGGACAAACAGGAAGGAAACTACCAACAAGAGTACATGAACACCAACTGGCTACAAAAAGACACGATCAATACTCACTCATCTCAATCCACATGGACAAGGAGAACCACGACTTCAACTGGGACAACACCAAGATCCTGGGACAGGCTAGGCAGAGACAAGCACGAGAATTCCTGGAAGCATGGCACTCCACGAAGCAGGCTATAAATAAACACATTGAACTTGACCCCATATACATTCCACTACGGAGGAAACCCGGAAGTGAGACAATCCATCGCAACGGACCCCAGAGTTTTAAAGCCAGGCGGGAAAACACACCGACGCTCCGTCAGAGGCTGCACTGAGGATGTTACCAAGCACGGTAACGAAACGTCTGCGGAACAACAAACCAGCTCGGCGAGCCAACCAACCTCAACACCCACAACCCGAGCTACAGATCTACTCCAAAACCTTAGATACTATTTGGCCCCTCAAACCTGTTCCACTGTTCAATAAGATCATGGCTGAGGTAGACAAACAGGAGGCTGGAAGAACACAGCAGGCCAGGCAACATCTAGAGGAAAGAAACAGTCAACGTTTCGGGTATTACCCTTCTTCAGGAGTCCTCCAGGTTCTCCTGTGTTCTTCCAGCCTCCTGTTTGTCTAAGACCATGGCTGATCTGTTTGTGTTTTGAATTCCACATTCCCATCTACCCCTGACAACCCTTGATTCTCCTGCCTAATGAGAATCTACCTCTGTCTTAAAAATATTCAGTGATCAGCCTTCAGCTGAGGTAGAATTCTAAACCTGCACAACCCTCAGAAAATTCTTCTAATCTAACCTGAAAGTGCAGGTCCTAATTCTGGACTGACCCGTTAGAGGACACATTCTTTCCATACTTACCTTGTTAAAACCATTCAGAATCTGATATTTCAATGGAGTCACCCCTCAGTCTTCTAAGCTCCAGTGGAAACAAGCCCATCTTGTCCGACCTGTCACCGTAAGGCAACTCACTCACTCCAGGTGTCACCATGCTAAGCTCCTCTGAACTTCAGTGTATTTCTATCATTCCTTTAAAGAAGCAAATCAGAAATGCACACAGTATTTGAGATGTGGTTTCACCAATCCCCTGTATAACCGAAACATTACTGTAAGTTTTAGGGGTCTTGTAACTTTAACTCAAATACCAAGATTAAAATTTGTTCATGTGAGACTTTAATCACAAAGGCAACAGGAGATAGTCTAGTGAAGTGATTCAGGAAACTTCCCTTGGGTTGTAAATAACAATTTTAGGGCAGCAATTTAGCAGGTGTTCTTTAGTTCTTGCTTCCAGAGTTCAGCTTAGGGCGCAGTGGACACCTGGTCCCTTTCCACTTTTATTGTAACAGTACATGGGCACTAACCAGTCAGCTGGGACCGAGTCCCTAGAATGAGGCGACATTTTTTCCCCCTTCCCCACATTATCACTGTACCCATAGGGGTCCAAGTCGTATTGGTTATATTCCGCCCCCCCAATCAGCTGTGGCTGTGTGTAAATGCGCAGTCACTCATAATAAAGGATAGCATCCTATTAGCCTTCTTGATTATGTGCTGTACCTGCATTTTGTGACTCATTTACCAGAAAGCTGAACTCCTTCTACACATTGGAATTCTGCAGTTGTTCTCTAAGTATTTATGTTAGATGTGGGGGATAAAACTCTGCTTTTATTTGTTGTAAGTAAAATGTTTGATACTTGGTTAGAAGTACATTTTGCTATTATACTGTTATATATTGTTAAAAGCTGTTCAAAGCTAATAAAAATACAGTCAAAATACAGTAGCTTAGCAATTTTCATAAACATTTTAGGATCATTGGATAGGTATTCCCTTTGTATTAATAACTCTGCATTTTAGTTAAGATTGAAGAAGCATTGTTAGCAAACATTTAGATGACAAGCACAAGAAGTGTTAAAATATGAAGAACTTTTTATCATCCTTTTCAAAGTGTTTACTGTCGCAATTTTTGCTGAAAAAAGACATATTGTGCAAGAACTTTATTCTGTATTTTCCACCACCAAGAAAACACTCGTGGCTAGTGAATTGGTCGCTTTTCATTGCCTTAATAGCATTCCACTTTCAATCAAACAGCAGAATAATTTCAAACCTTTCACATGCGCCATGGTCACTGAACACTTGCTTACTAACTCTTTCCAATGCTATAATAACAGCATGACTAATTACGCTGTTATGTTCTGATTGGCCTAGACTAAGCAAGCCCTATTGCTAATTGGTTTAAGGGGATGCATGTTCAATGTCTAATTGGCTACTAAGGTGATCGACATTGATGTCACCTTCCACTATATCCTGATTAGTTCCTAACGAGCCAGGAATACACTATGTCTATCTTATTCAATCTTGAAAGTCTGGATCTAAGCTGCATGTAAGCCAAACAGGCCTCCCTCAATCTTACAGCTGTAAATCTAAAACCTTAGGTTATTGTCTTCACTCTGTTCACAATTCCATGGTGTATTTCTTTGTCAAATGAAGCTAGGCAAAGTCGCATACTTTTACAGTGCTGGGATCTGCATTGACTATGCTTAGGCAAAATAATATAATCTTAATCGATCAATAAATGTACTTTAATTGTGTAATTGTAGTTAAACAACATCAAGCATGAACTCTTAGTTAGCCTACAAGCCTAAGCAATATTTTTAATCTTATGTTCAATTCCGCTCATAATAAAGGATAGCATCCTATTAGCCTTCTTGATTATGTGCTATACCTGTGTTTTGTGACTCATTTACCAGAAAACTGAAATCCTTCCACAACTTGGAATTTTGCAGTTGTTCTCTAAGTATTTATGTTAGATGTGGGGGATGAAACTCTGTTTTTATTTGTTGTAAGTAATATGTTTGATACTGGGTTAGAAGTACATTTTGCTGTTGTACTGTTATATACTGTTAACAGCTGCTCAAAAGTAATAAAAATACAATCAAATGTAGCTTAGCAATTTTAATAAACATTTTTAGGATGATAGGGTAGGTATTCCATTTGTATTAATAACTTTGCATTTTAGTTAAGATTGAAGAGGCATTGTTAGCAAACATTTAGGTGACAAGCACAAGAAGTGTTAAAATATGAAGAACTTTTTACCATCCTTTTCAAAGTGTTTACTGAAGCAATTTTTGCTGAAAAAAAGACATATTTTGTTGAAGCTTTTCAATGTGCACTCATCATGACAATTCATAAGGGAATTCCCCAATACAAGGGATAATTAACATTTATAGTGCTTGAAAAGAGATTGCTGATGGTTGGGAAGTAGACTCTGATTGGTACAGGCATTGCCATAGTTAATGCACCAGTTAATGATAATTAACAATTAATTGCCAGACTTTGTCTAAGTTTAAACCAGGCACATTGATCAAGGCAATACCCTGAGAAATGAAACACTAAATGGCTGTCACCTATTTTGTTGAGTTGAAATAAGCACAATTTGTGGCATGTTCCAGATTTTCTGCAAAGAACAGGCCCCAATACAATAACAAATTTTTTAAAATGTACCTTCCAACACACACAAGTGCAGCGCGCTGTGAGACTGACATACTGACAATGCTAAATTTGTTGTCAGCATAATTATTTGACGAAATGCAGTTTTTCCAGCAATACTCAAATTTTCTACCATCGAACAAATATAATTTTTGCTATTAATAGTCAAGCAGATCCCTATAATAATTCGTATTTAGAAGTTTCTTTTTAAAAAAACCCTACTTAATATGTAATACAGAAAAACAATCATTGTATGCACTGTTAAGCACTGTGTACAAAATAAGTCAGTATGACTACCCCTGTGCTTTAAAGAAATAAGTAACTTCTTTATATTGCATGTAGGAACTAGAGAATGATGTGGCTTTTCAACAAGCTTTGAGGACTAGCCATGGAAGAAGACCACCAGTAAGTGAATAACAAGAATCATTGTACTTAGGTAAATTTAATCAAATTCTTTGACAAAGTGTAACCTTCTGCCAACTCCATCTTGCATATAAAAATTGAAAGAACTGTGGATGCTGTAAATCAGGAAAAACAGAAGTTGCTGAACAAGCTCAGCAGGTCTGGCAGCATCTGTGAAGAAAAAATCAGAGTTAACGTTTTGGGCCCGGTGACCCTACCTCAGAACTCAGTCATTGGACCTGAAACATAAAATCAGAGTTCTGAGGAAGGGTCACCGGGCCCAAAACGTTAACTCTGATTTTTTCTTCACAGATGGTGCCAGACCTACTGAGCTTGTCTAGCAACTTCTGTTTTCGTTCCATCTTGCATATCTTGGCCAAGCTTAACATTGTCCAAGGATGCAGTTGACGTCTAAATTTCTGCCAGTGAAACACTGTATGAGGTTACATTAGTGCTGCTCGAACAGCTTGCCTATCTCTTTCCTTTCGAGATTATATTGCTCTGTTCCACCATTTCCTCACATGACAATGGCTGACTTCAACAGTGCTGTTTATCATTGGTACTATCCAGTGTTCCACAATTCATAAGAACATAAGAATTAGGAGCAGGAGTAGGCCATCTGGCCCCTCGAGCCTGCCCCGCCATTTAATAACATCATGGCTGATCATTTTGAGACTCGGCTCCGCTTATCCGCCCGTTCACCATAACCCTTAATTCCTTTACTGTTCAAAAATTTATCTAGCCTTGCCTTAAAAACATTCAGCGAGGTAGCTTCAATTGCTTCACTGGGCAGGGAATTCCACAGATTCACAACCCTTTGGGTGAAGAAGTTCCTCCTGACCTCAGTCCTACATCTGCTTCCCTTTATTTTGAGGCTATGCCCCCTAGTCCTAGTTTCACCTGCGAGTAGAAACAACCTCCCTGCCTCCACCTTATCTATTCCCTTCATAATCTTATATGTTTCTGTAAGATCTCCCCTCATTCTTCTGAATTCTAATGAGTATAATCCCAGCCTACTCAGTCTTTCCTCATAATCCAACCCTCTCAACTCTGGAATCAACCGAGTGAATCTCCTCTGCACCCCCTCCAGTGCTAGTATATCCCTTCTCAAGTAAGGAGACCAAAATTGCACACAGTACTCCAGGTGTGGCCTCACCAGGACCCTATACAGCTGCAGCATAGCCTCCCTGTTTTTAAACTCCATCCCTCAAGCAATGACAGACAAAATTCCATTTGCCTTTTTAATTACCTGCTGTCCTGCAATCCTACTTTTAGCGATTCAGCACAGCAGCGTGCTGCAGTTTTTTACCATTTAAAACATAGTCCATTTTGCTGTTATTCCAACCAAAATGGATGACCTCACACTTATCAACATTGTACTCCATCTGCCAGACCCTTGCCCACTCACTTAGACTATCTATATCCCTCTGCAGACTTTCAGTGTCTTCTGCACACTTTGCTCTACCACTCATCTTAGTGTCATCTGCAAATTTTGACACACCACACTTAGTCCCCAACTCCAAATCATCTATGTAAATTGTAAACAATTGCGGTCCCAACACTGATCCCTGAGGCACACCACTAGCCACTGACCGCCAACCAGAAAAACACCCATTTACCCTGACTCTTTGTTTTCTACTAGTCAACCAATCCTCTATCCATGCCAATATATTACCTGTAATACCGTGCAACTTTATCTCATGTAGCAGCCTTTGGTGTGGCACGTTGTCAAATGCCTTCTGGAAATCCAGATACACCACATCCACAGGTTCCCCATTGTCCACTATGCAAGTAATGTCCTCAAAGAATTCCACCAAATTAGTTAAACATGACCTACCCTTCATGAACCCATGCTGGGTGTTCCCAATGGGACAATTTATATCCAGATGTCTTGCTATTTCTTCCTTAATGATAGATTCAAGCATTTTCCCCACTACCGAAGTTAAGCTAACTGGCCTATAGTTACCTGCTTTTTGTCTACTTCCTTTTTTAAACAGTGGCGTCACATTGGCTGTTTTCCAATCTGCGGGAACCACCCCAGAATCCAGTGAATTTTGGTAGATAATTACTAGTGCATTTGCTATTTCCCCCCTCTTTTAGTACCCTGGGATGCATTTCATCAGGGCCAGGAGACTTGTCTACCTTTAGCCCCATTAGCTTGCCCAGCACTGCCTCCTTAGTGGTAATGATAGTTTCTAGGTCCTCACCTGCTATAGCCTTCTTGCCGTCAGTTTTCAGCATGTCATTTGTGTCTTCCACTGTGAAGACCGACACAAAATAACTGTTTAATGCCTTGGCTATTTCCTCATTTCCAGTTATTAAATTGGCCTTCTCATCCTCTAAAGGACCGATGTTTACCTTTGAGACAACAAGGTGCAGGGCTGGATGAACACAGCAGGCCAAGCAGCATCATAGGAGCAGAGAGGCTGACGTTTCGGGCTTAGACCCTTCATCAGAAAAGGGGGAGGGGGAGGGGAAGGGGTATCTGAAATAAATAGGGAGAGAGTGGGAGGCGGATAGAAGATGGATAGAGCAGAGGATAGGTGGAGAGGAAACAAACAGGTCGAAGAGGCGGGGATGGGGCCAGTAAAAGTGAGTGTAGGTGGGGAGTTAGGAAGGGGATAGGTCAGTCCAGGGAGGACGGATAGGTCAAGGGGGCGGGATGAGGTTGGTCGGTAGGAGATGGAGGTGCGGCTTGAGGTGGGAGGAGGGGATAGGTGGGAGGAAGAACAGGTTAGGGAGGCAGGGACGAGCTGGACTGGTTTTGGGATGCGGTAGGGGGAGGGGAGATTTTGAAACTTGTGAAATCCACATTGATACCATTAGGCTGCAGGGTTCCCAAGCGGAATATGAGTTGCTGTTCCTGTAACCTTCGGATGGAATCGTTGTGGCACTGCAGGAGGCCCAGGATGGACCAGGATTCTCCAGCATCTGCAGTTCCTACTATCTCTGATTCGATGTTTACCTTTGCCACTCTTTTACGATTTACATATTTAGAGAAACTTTTGCTGCCTGTTTTTATATTCTGAGCTAGTTTACTCTCATAATCTATCTTACTTTTCTTCATAACTTTTTTTGTGGCTTTTTGTTGGCCTTTAAAGATTTCCCAGTCTACTAGTTTCCCACTACTCTTTGCTTTCTTGTATGTGTTTTTTTATCAATCTGATACTTTCCTTTATTTCCTTTGACATCCATAGCTGACTGTCTCTTCCACAGTTCTTCCTTATCACTGGAATATACCTCTGCTGAGCACTGTGAAAAATCGTTTTGAATGTCCTCCACTGTTCCTCAATTGACCCACCATAAAGTTTTTGCTCCCATTCTACCTTAGCTGACTCCTCCCTCATCCCATCGTAATCTCCTTTGTTTAAGCACAGGACATTGGTACTGGATTTAACCTTCTCACGCTCCATCTGTATTTTAAATTCGACCATTCTGTGATCACTCCTTCCGAGAGGATCCCTAACTGTGAGATCATTAATTATTCCTGTCTCATTACACAGGACTAGATCTAGGATAGCTTGCTCCCTCGTAGGTTCTATTACATATTGTTCAAGGAAATTATGGCGGATGCATTCTATGAACCCCTCCTCCAGGCAGCTATGACCGACCTGGTTTGACCAATCGATATGTAGATTAAAATCCCCCATGATAATTGCTGTACCGTTTTTACATGCATTAGCTATTTCTATGTTTATTGCCCGCCCCACCACGATGTCATTATTTGATGGCCTATAGACCACACCTATCAGTGACTTTTTCTCCCTGCTATTCCTAATTTCCACCCAAATGGATTCAACCTTTTGTTCAGTAGAACCTATATCATCTCTCACTACCGCCCTGATATCATCCTTAAAAATCAGAGCGACACCACCTCCCTTACCTTCCTGTCTGTCCTTCTGAACAGTTTGATACCCCTGGATATTTAACTCCCAGTCATGACCATCCTGCAACCATGTCTCTGTAATGGCCACTAAATCATACCCAATTGTCATGATTTGCACCGTCAACTCATCCACCTTGTTTCGAATTCTCCGAGCATTCAGATAACGTGGCCTTATGTCAGTTTTTGCACTTTCTTTTTGAGTCCTATTACCTCTATTACTAACAGCTCTTGAGTTCTCCTTCCCTTTAACGTTTTTACTAATTTTCAATGGAGTTGAAGCTTCCTCGTCACCTGCTAACCTGCTGCTTTGCCTTCCATTAATTGTTATACTCCCTGGTACGCTCACTCCTCCCTTCCCCCTACTTACTAGTTTAAAGTCCTATTAACCACTCTATTTATCCTTTTTGCCAGAACACTGGACCCGGCCCTGTTGAGGTGGAGTCCATCCCAGTGGTATTGATCCCTCCTGGCCCAGAACTGATGCCAGTGCCCCACGAAAAGGAAACCTTCTTTCCCACACCACTCTTTTAGCCACGTGATTACTTCCCTGATCCTCGCCTCCCTATGCCAATTTGCACGTGGCTCGGGCAGCAATCCAGAGATCATGACCCTTGAAGACTTGTTTTTTAATTTTGTTCCTAGCTTTTCATAATCCCAAAACAGGTCTTTTTTCTTAATCCTGCCGATGGTGTTGGTACCTATGTGGACCACAACAACTGGATTCTCCTCCTTCCTCTCTAGTGTCCTCTCAAGCCGGTCAGAGATGTCTCGCATCCTGGCACTGGGCAGGCAACACACCATGCAGGACTCTCTATCCTGCTTGCAAAGGATACTGTCTATCCCCCTGATGATGGAATCCTCTACAACTACAATCTGTCCTTTAGCTCCCTCCTCTTGAATGGCTTCCTGAATCATGGTGCCATGGTCAGTTGACTCATCCTGTTCCTCATCCACGCAGGGAGCAAGTGCCTCATACTTTGGGACAATGTCGAGGGCTGCGGCTCCTGTGTTCCTGTCTGCAGGGTCCCTCTACCTGCCTCACTCGCAGTCACACACTGCTGTCTCTGGCCGCTGATCAAATTAACATTAGTTAATCTACTAGGTGTGACTGCCTCCTGGAACACAGCATCCAGGTATCTCTCCCCCTCCCGGATGTGCCGCAGTGTTTGGAGTTTGGATTCCAGCTCACCAATTTTGAGCCAGAGCTCCTCAAGCAGCCAACACGTGCTGCAGATGTGGTCACTGCTGTTCTCAATGGGATCAGCTAGCTCCCACGTTACTTCCCAAATTTATTGGGTGAAAGATAACCGTTACCCAGCCGACCACTTGCACCTGCTCTGGGACTCCTCCTCTGCTGAACAACTGAAGGCCACAGTCACGCGAGGTAAGACTTTTATAATGAAAGCTTACCTTCTCGGCTGCCCTCCTGCTCTCTCCCGGATTCCTGCCACTGAACAACTGAAGGCCGCAGTCACACGAGGTAAGACTTTTATAACGAAAGCTTACCTTCCTGGCTGCCCTCGTGCTCTCTCCCAGACTCCTGCCGCTGAACAACTGAACTCACATTCTATGACAATGATGTGACTCAGCATACCATATTAGTGTATCACTATGAGCTTATTCACTCTCTTGTTTGGTCTACCTATTTACTTGTAAGTGAGTGATTTAAAATAAATGGCATATCTCTTTGTAATGGAAAGTCTAAGTATAACTGGTATTAATATATTTAGCATATTACTGAAACAGCTCAGTACTTTACAAAGTAACGTCGGAATTGTTCAGGTGTAGATCTATGCCAATCAGCATTTATGGTTTTTCACAGAAGTTATGGGATTTAGGAAAAGATTGCTAAGAGAGCTAAAGGTTGCTAAAGATTGCTAAAACTTGTGGAACATCTTTGAAGCCTAAGATTACCAAATATATTTTAACAATTATTTTGTAGATGACTGCGAAAATACCAAGCACTGGAGCAGTTGTACGTTCCTTTGGGAATATGGGGGTATGTACAACATTTTAAACAATACTATGGAATAGTTTCCAATCACTAAAAATTAAATGCAGATGACAGTTTAATTCAGACAAAATGTAAATGGACAGTGAGCTGGTTTTGGAGTTGGAAAAAGTACTTGCTGAGGAATATGTATTTTTCTGAGGATATGAATAAACCACACAGGGAGTTATGTCCTGTTCTTCATCAATATCTTCCTTTCTGAAAGTAAGTAGTTATGAGTAAAAAAAAAGTTAAATATTCCAATTATGCTTCTTGCTTTAATGCACACATAAAACCTTTTACACAGTATTTTGCATGCTTACATTTGGGTTCATAGATTTCAGTTTTATATTAAATTACAATGAAATTTTTGTAAGCATTTTTTATTTATGCAGTTATTAGTAGTTCTTTCCCTGCATCACATCTTGTACGTGTAAATGCTTCAATAAGTATTCTCACCATTTATTTCATTTTGAATTTACTGGCAAAATCATAAAAATGTGTTTTACATGGAACATAACTTCTACATCATCTAACTTTTCATGAGCATACTGTTTGGGTGAGTGGATGATTTCCCATGTTGTTGCACCAAGTAATGGAGATAGCTTTCCATCTTACTTGTCTCTACTGACCTTGTGTTTCAGTGTCTCTCTTTGTATCTCTTCCTCTGGTCCTAATTTCTCTTTTCCTTCTCTCCCTTAGAGATGAGTTACAATTACTTCTAGTAAGTCCTTGGGATTTACACCATTAACTCTGTTCTTTGTCGCAGGTTCCATCTCCCTTCCTGACTGCTGTCTCAAGCTGTGTCACACTGTTCAAACCCCTATCGCCGTAATTGACCCTGAGCTAAATGTTTGATCCCAATATCCTCCACCAATTGGACTGCCAGCCTCCAAATCAGCAATATTGCTTGTTTCCACTCTTACCTCAACTTATCTGATGTGAAATCGTCATTTACACATTTTCTTCCCCTGACTTTAATATTTCATGTTTTTCTGGCCAGTCTACCATCTTCCATTCATCCTAACTTGGTCCAGTTTTGTTATCCATCACCCTATGCCTTTTGACATACATTCATTCCAAAATAATTGATCACATGATTCTGTAATTCTTATGCTCAAATCCCTCAATGACCTTCCTGTCCCTATGTCTCGCCTACACCTGCAACTCTTCAATTTATCTGTGTTCTTCCATTTCTGGACTCCAGCGCACCTCTGATTTTCTTTGACCTTCCTTTGGTGACCGTGGTTACATAGCCATCTTGAAGATGCTGCTTAAGACCTTTTCAACCAAATATTTAGTCATATATCCTAAAGTATTTTCTGGCTTAGTGTCCATTATTACCTACTGGCATGGCCCTGTCTGTGCCATAATGACTCTGTGTAATATCTGCATGATTGTACTCTTGTGAACCAGCTTCAGGAATTTCTCTACAGAAAGTTGCTTTGCAAGTTATTAATTCCTGTATTTCTTCTGTCTTTTTATATGCTTTCTTTTTTATCTGCTGTTGGATGGGAAGCAATGCAAAGGTTTAGGGAAGTCAAAGAAGAATCAGGGAAGAAAATCTGGCCACCTTTCTGTGTATCTGCCTGTTCGTTCTTTTATAGATGTTAGAAGTCAACTTGGTTCTTGGGAGGACAGGTTGAGCAGGGCAGGCTTGGACTCATTTGAGTTTGGGAGAATGTGAGGAGATTTTCTTGAAACTTATAAGTTCTTAGGAGGTTCGCAGGGTAAATGTGGAGAGATTGTTTCCCTGTGTGAGAGGAAAGCACCAGAGAATATGCCCTTTGAATAAGAATTTGCACATTTAAGACAGAAATGAGGAGGAATTTTCTTCTTTCAGAAAGAGATGAATCTGTGGAATTCTTTACTGCAGAGGGCTGTTCAGGCTGAGTTGTTAACTATATTCAAGGCTTTCATATGCATTTTTAAATTGTGAATTTTCATTAAGCAGCTACTTTGGACATTCCCTTCAGCCAGATAAGTATACACAATTACAGACCTCAAAAATACAACTTTTACTGTTGTATTAAAAATGACATTTTCCATATGATTTGACTTACCTGTAAAGTAATCTTTTACGTCTTTTGTGTACCTCAGCTAACGTTTTTTGCCAGAGGTTGCAGCTTTTCCTAAAAGCCTAGCATTTGAGCTGATAGATTTTTTAAATTAGCCTGTTCAGATATGTTATGATATGTCTTAGGAACAGGTGGAACTTGAACCCAGTCTCCAGGCTAAGAGGTAGGAGCACTACCACAATGCCACAACAGCCCTCAGTATTTGAGCTGGTTGGTTTTTGGAAATCAGTCATCTCAGCTCCTGGACATCTTTGCAGCCGTTCCTTGGGGTATTTTCTAATCAACCTGTTCAGAGATGTTATTACACACCTCTGGAGTAGGTGAGACTTGAACCCAGGCATCCTGGCTAAACAAATTACAATTGTTTTAACACAGTTTCTTAAAATATGCCTTTATGGAAATGCTGTGCACAATTTCTAGCTACATGCCCAGATGACCTTTTCTGGAGCCTTTGCTTCAACAGTGCATTGGCCTGACAGACAAAGATTTCCTCCCTGTCATCTACAGCAGAATATGTTTTTTCTATTTAGTACCCACAACATATTAAAAATAATGTCAGAAAAAAGAAGTTAAGTTGATATTGAAGTACTCGCTAAATACGAACATTTTCTCAAAATTAATTTCATAGTACTTCAGTTGTATAATGTATTACTATATGCAGTGTATCTAAACAAGTGTTTTCCAAATGTAGGCAAGAGTGCCTTTGGCCTCTTCAGTGGGAAGGCCTGCAACGGGAGCTATTCAGGTAAGAAAGTAATTAAACTTTTAATTATCTGCTGAGCACAGCATTTAAAAATAATAGTTGTCATTCTCATATTGGCAGATTGTGACTAGGAGGAAACCGCAAGTATCGGTATTTGGTCCAAAGCTGTTTACAATGTATAGCAGTGATTTTGATGTGAGGTCCAAATGTTAGGTTTCCAAATTCGTGGATGATACAAAGCTAAGCAGGAGTCCAGAAATGGAAGAACACATAAATTGAAGAGTTGCAGGTGTAGGCTAGACATAGGGACAGGAAGGCCATTGAAGGATTTGAGCATAAGAATTACAGAATCATGTGATCAATAATTTTGGAATGAATGTATGTCAAAAGGCATAGGGTGATGGATAGCAGAAAGATGTAAATTGACTTCAGGAGGTTTTTGGGCAGGCTTAGTGAATGGCCAAGAACATGGCAGATAGAATATAATGTGAAGTTATCCGTATTGATACAGTAGGAGGAACAGATCTGCAGAGTAATTCTTACTTTGTAAATGGTGAAATGTTCCGATGTACAAAGAGACTCCTTCATGTTAAACACCATTTGGAGCAGCCATAGATGGTGGCAAAGATGCGAATTATACTTTAGTGGGTGTCTTAAATGTCCACCACCAAAAGTAGCTCAGGACCACCACAACTGACTATGCTGGTCGGGTGCTAAAGGACAAAGCAGCTAGTCTGGTCTGTGGCAGGAGATGACAGAAGCAACAAGAGAGAAAAACTTACTCATCCTCATCTTCACCAATCTGCCTTTTGCACATGCACCAGTCCATGACAATATTGGTATAAGTAACCACTGCATAGTCCTTGTGGAGAGAAAGTCCACTCTTCATATAGAATATTCTATATAGTATTGTGGGGAAATATCACTCTGCTAAATATGATAGACCCTCTGAATCCCTTCCCAAAAGAAAAGCCTATCCACCATCTACAAGGCAAAAACAGGAGTTTGTTGGAATACTTGCACCATGCAGGACAAAGCAGCCTACCTGATTGGCACCACATGCACAAATGTTCACCCCTCCAACACAAGCACTCAGAAGCAGCCGAGTGTGCCCTCTACAAGATGCACAGCAGAAATTCATCAAGGCTTCTGAGACAGCACTTTCCAAACCCACAACCACTTCAACTATGAAGAAAAGAACAGTAGATGCGTGGAAATACCACCACCCTCAAGTTCCCCTCCAAACCGCTCAGCATTCTGATTTGCAAGTATATCCCATTCCTTCAGTTTTGCTGGGTCAAAACCCTGGAACTCCCTCCCTAACAGTACATTGAGTCTATGCGAACCAAATGGGCTGCAAAAGAACGAGAAGGCAATTTCTCACCATCACCCTCTTGGGGGAAACCAAGTATGAGGAATAAACGCTGGTCCAACTTAGCAGCACCCACATCCCGTGAATGAATAAAAAATAATGTTATTGCCAATAAGTCACTGAAGGCTAGCATGCAGTTCAGCAAATGATTAAGAAAGCTAATGAAATGTTATCCTTTTTTGTAGGAGGATTTGAACACAGAAGTTGTGGCATCCTGCTTCAATTGTATCAAAGCTTGGTTAGACTGCACATGGAGTACTGTGTGTAGCTTTGGTATCCTTCCCTCAAGAAGCAAATTATTGCGTTAGAGGGAGTGCAACAGCGGTCTACCAGACTTGTTCCCAGGATGGCAGGACCACTCTAAGAAGAGAGAGAGGGCAAATCAGGCCTTCTCTAGATGTCCTGAAGAATGAGACATGATCTCATTGAAGCTTAACAAAATATTCAAAAGATTAGACAGGATAGGTGCAGTATCTTAGGGTTGAGATAATTGGCCTTCAACAGTCTCCTGGTTTCCCACCTTGGGGAGTCTAGAACCAGGGTCACAATTGAAAAATAAGGGAAATGCCATATAGGGCTGAGATGAGGAGAATTATTTTTATTCAGAGCATTGTGAACCTTTTAAATTCATTACCCCAGATGGTTGTGGAAGCTCAGTATTTGAGTATAGAATCATTGAATCCCAACAGTGTGGAAGCAGGCCATTCTCCCCATCAAGTTCACGCTGACCCTCTGAAGAGCATCCCACCCAGACATGCCCACCTACCCTAACTCTGTCCATTTAAGGTAGAGATTGGTAATCAGGAATCTATCAATCAATGTCGTAAAAGGTTATGAAGTTGATGTGCGGAAAAGGCATTGAAGTTTTCAATCAATCATGGTTATTTTAAATGGCAGAGCAGGCTTTACAAGCTGAACGGTGTGGTCCTATCCCTGAGTTTCTGTGTTCTTAAAAAACAGATCATATAATGTCATTTTTTATTATATAATTTACTGCACCCTTATCATCAAGCCAGGATTCAATGCAGAGTTTAGAAGAAAGTGTCAAGAAAGACAACAGGTATACGTAAAAGTGAAATATCAACCTGGTGAAACTACAAGACAGGACTACATGTGTGCCAAACAGTGTAAGCTGCAAGTGATAGACAAAACTAAGCAATCCCACAACCAGTGTTTCAAATCCATGTTGTGCAACCCTTTCATTGTTATTTAATCAATTATAAGTTGAGTATTGTCATTTTAACTATTCTAACTTGCTCTTGTGGTTTTATGTTACAGAAGAATTTCAGGGAGAATGAATCATATTCTACAATTCATAAGCTATTGATAGCTTAGCATTATGCTGTTCATTTGTTCAATTTGTATTAAGGCATAATCGTTCTGTGTTGGTACAAAGCTATTTTGATTGTGCAACTATAGTTTTTAAAACAAAAAAAGGCAGTTTAAATAAATGTCAGATCTTGATCAGATTCTGTGGCTCAGTAGTTCCTGGACACCATTTCACACTTGAGTTTTTAATGGAAAAGTGAAAAGGCATTTCTGTACAAAATATTCAACTTTGTTTCTGAATGGGCACTCCTATTTGTGTAGATGGTAATGCTCACAAGTAGTCTCTGATTCTTAGGAATTTCTTTTATGATGCCCTAATTTAAATAATATTTTAAGGTCCATTATTATCTTGTCAGTGCCTTTATCTACTGTTTATTACATCTAATTTCTTTAAGTCCTCCCATATTTAATGAAATTGTAATACAAAATGACTGTGAAAAGTATTGCAGATAGTTAATGGCCATCTGTGTGAAGGAAAAGATAGAGGGATGATTTCTGGTTTGTAGTCCAGTTATCAGGATCAGCATTATACTTTATTTCATATGTTAAAAAATGGTCAGTAGTTTCATGGTGGTATGCCTGCAGCTGGTGCTGTGAATTAAAGTATGTGGCTCAATTAAATCATGGGATTTCATCTAATGTTACCCAACATTGTACATTACTGAGAAGATATTTAAAATGGATTGTATGTAGAAACAATTGTACAATTTTGGAGATAGCAAGAACTGCAGATGCTGGAGTCAGCATCAATGCAGTGTGGAGCTGGAGAGAAACAGCAGGTCAGGCAGCATCAGAGGAGCAGGATAGCCAACGTTTTAGGTCAGGACCCTTCATCAGGACTTCATCATCCTGATGAAGGGTCCTAACTGGAAACGTCAACTTTCCTGCTCCTCTGATGCTGCCTGTCCTGCTGTGTTCCTCCAGCTCCACACTGTATTGAATTGTACAATTTAACAATTGTAACAGTTGTAGAAAACAATGTGTATCTATTATCTTAGGAATATAGGAACAGGAGTAGGCCATTCAGCCGATTGAGCTTCCCCCATCCTTCAATATGGTCATACTGATCAAACACTTTTATCTTTTACTTACAACTGTATGCATCATCGGTAATCTGAAATCTACCAATCTCTACCTTTAAGCTGCTCAAAGTCTGAGCTTCCATAGCCATCTAGAGCAGCGAATTGCAAAGGTTCACAGCCTTCTAAGTAAAAAAAAGTTGTCCTCACCTTGAACCTAAGTGGCATCTCCCTTCTTTCAAAATTATGGCCCGGTTCTCGACTCCCCCAACCAGGGAAAACATCTTTCCTGAAACTAACCAATCTATCCTTTTAAGTATTTTATAAGTTTCAATGAGATCATCTCTCATTCTTCGAAAATCTTGAGCAAGTAGGCCCAATGTGCCTATTCTCTCCTTTTGTAGAACAGTTTCACCATCCTGGGAACGGGTCTGGTGAACCTCTGGTGCATACCCCTATGGCAATAGTATCTTTCTTGAGTTAAGGAGATCATAACTGCACACAGGAGTCCGTGAGCCATCTTAAATAAGCTACTATAAAGTTGAAAGAACACTTCAGTACTCCTGACTCAAATCCTCTTGTAATAAAGGCTGACATTCCATTTACCTTCCGAGTAGCTTGCTCCACTGGAAAGCCAACCTTCAGTGACTTATCAACAAGGGCACCATGGTCCCTTTGTACATTTACATGTTCCAACATCTTACCATTTAAGAAATATTCTGCACATCTGTTTCTGCTACCAAAGTAGATAACCTTACATTTTTCAACATTATATTTGATCTGCCAAGTTCTTGCCCATTCACTAAACCTGTCTAAATTTTCCTGAAGTCATTTTATATCTTCCTTGCAATAAGCAGTCCAATTTAGTTTTGTATTGTGCACAAATTTGAAATATTACATTTGGTCCCAAATCCAAATCAATATATATTGTAAACAGCTGGGACCCATTTACTGAACTTTGTGGTACCCTACTAAATATAGCCTGCCAATGTGAGAATAGTTCATTTATTCCTACACTATGTGGTGTAGGTGACATTTTGCGAGGCCTATCTCTTTTCAATGCTGAAGGACCGCAACCAGTTTCAATATTGTTTTCTTAGTATGTTTTGCTCTGTCATTCATGTTTATATGTGGAGTAATTTATATGATTTTGCCTCCTTTCTACTTTGAAAGTGAAGAATGAATGCTGTTATGTACACTTTATCTTTAAGGATGGAATCACAGTTGCTAGACCTATGACAGCAGTACGTGCAGCTGGCTATTCTTCTGCAGCTTACAGAGGTCTGTTTCATTTGAAATATTTTAGAAGAAAATAATGGATCGAGGAAGCCTTCGGCTCTCTTTCAGCTCATCTGTGCAAAAATGTAGTTGTCTTTTCACTGTAGTTGTCTTTGCATTTTACTGTCCTAATCTGGGGGCCCATTCCGCATACTGATCACTGCTAGTGAAGAGCATCCTGATGTCAGTCCTAAATGTGTGCTTTTCTAATTTAACTTGTACTCGCAAGCATCTTTTTCTCTCTAATGAAAATACTTTTTAACAATTTATCTTTATCATGCTGTTTCCAATCCTGTGGATCTCATAGGTCAGTACGTATTGGATTTCTAAATCTGAATAATTGATAGAATTGCCAAACAGTAACGGCCCATACTCTTCCTTAGGTCGTCTCACTTAGTACTCTTTTTACTTCACTCCACTCCACCACCTCCAATTCCAATATAAATCATTTAACAAGTATCATGATTTTTTTCCCTTCCGGTCAATTTCATTTTCATTCCCACATTTTAGACAAATTCCAGTAGCTTTCACTAATAGGTTTTTGCCTACAAGATTCCTAACTGGATTCTGGAAGTGTCAGTATGACATATTGCAGGGCTTTCTGTGCTGTACTTATGACATTAGATTGATCAGTCAGAATATTTAGCTGCAGTTACTCATTGCACATTGTGTGTTCCTGTTGCATATGATAATTGGCGTTATTTTACGTGGGGCAGAATTTTACAGGTAGTGAGGTTTCTCATCCCTCACTTGAGAAGATGACCTTCATCAGAGCTGCTGGTCAATCTGTTAGAAATTCCATCATAGAATGTGGCCACCACTGGGAATGTGGGCAGACCTAAGTCCCATAACACAGTGGAGATTAATATGGCCTAGGAGGATGTGGCGGTACAGTAATAATGCCCCTAGACTCTCACTCCAGAGACCCAACCTTGAAGCTGTGTTGAAAACCCATTGTACTGTAATATAAACTCAGTACAAAAATGATCCTTTCGGGAATTAAATCTGCTTTCCTTGTCCGGCCTGAATTGGTGGCAGGGCCAAAATGCTGGCAGAGTCCTTTGTGTGATGGACTTAATCACGTGGAAGTGAGAATGCAGTGGGGTCCCTACCATCAAACTCCCCTCTGATTAAATACCCTCCCGCCATTAAATTTGGATGGGCTTAAATTTTGCCCACAGTTAAGATTTCGGGTCAATGAACTTTCGTCAAAAGTGCAAGGTCTAATGAAAGACTTGAAAGATTAACTCCATTTTTGTCTTAACAAATGCAGCCTGACCTGCTGAGCATATTTTTGTCTTTAAGATTTCTAGTATTTTGCTTTTCATTTTCTTATCATAATTGTCAGTGTCTCTCAAGTCTGTTCCTTGGTCTTTCCTAGCAGTTGAGATAAAGCCTATGGATAAATGGTATTTATTGTTTTTCAGCCTCAATAACCTATCTAAGAATTTACTTTCAGTTATTGTGTTTGCTTAGGATAACTGTTTGAAAGTAAATGTAACATTTCATCATATTTTTAAAAACCATATTTTGTTCATTTCAGGCACTACATTTGATCCACTGGGGCAATCAAGAGGTCCGGCTCCACCCCTTGAAACAAAGAACGAAGATACGTAAGTCAGACTACAAAACTACTTCACACCATGCGGCACTTAGTGTCAGAATGAATAAACATTCCTCTTAATAATTAATCATTCACTGATAATACAGTGGATCTTTTTTGTAATATTGAGATAAATGTTAATCCTTGCTGCCTGTAAAGTAAGCATTGTCTCGGCAAAACGCAGAAATTGGGTGAGGGGGTCACATACTTATGATAGAATCTGCTTGTGCTTCCATGCATGAGAGAAAAATCAGGTATATTCTTTTACTGGCGCTTTTACCACATGTTCCTTTTTGCACTTGACCTATATGATGTTTAGTGGCTCAGTGATAAAAGTGATGGGATTTTACACCCAATCTACTTCTTTTCTGTGAAATGTAACCATCTGGCCTCCAGAGAATTTTTAAGATCCAGACTGTAACTTTAGGGCAAGACAAAGGAAGCTCTGCATTGTTGGAGGTGCAATGTTTTGGATGAGACGTTAAATCAACATTCTGTTTAATTTCTCAGATAGGCATAAAAGATTGTATAGCACTAAACAAAGAAGACTACTTAAGTTTTCTTGGTATCCTGCCCAGTAAGCATCCCTCAACCAAAATCATTAAGGAAGTTTTTCTGAGAAGTCTTAATGGTCCATTTATATTTCATTTTATTTCATTATATTTATAATCCATTTATATTTCCTCCCTCATTATTTTAATGTAACTGGATAATGTGGAATATTTCCTAAGTAGCTTTTAAATGTATTTTCATTATAGGACTGGATATTATGCTAATTTTTGGCAACCTGTTAGCATTGGTGAAAATAATATTTTATGCAGAACACCTTTAGCTGTTTGACATAAATTATTGTTGCCCTCACCAAAATTTGTTATTGTGCTTCCCTATAATATTTTTTAGGCCAGAGGAAAAAGTTAAGAATTTAGAGAAGACTGTGAATGAATTGATTGAAGAAAGTTGCATTGCCAATAGATGTGGTGACCTACAATTGGTAAGAATCTCATCTGTGGAACATGTTCTATGAACATGTAAAATTAACAACCAGGAAGAAAACAATCTGGTCTTTTCATTCTGTCCCACATGTCGTGTTATGACTCAGTGGGGTAGTGTGCTGGAAACAAATCCTGCTATTCCCAGAGTTGTCTCAAAAAATTTTAAGAAATATGCAGAATTCCCCAATTTTGCTGTGTTTTCGACCCAGATTGTTAGAAATCATGACCAGATTCTGTACTTAACATGAATTACTGTTTAAAACAAGTAAATTGACTGTAGCTACAGGTAAACAATTATGAACTATCAGTTTTTAACTCTACTAGCTAAAACTCTAATCCCCTTTAAAAACTCCCCTTTACACACACATGCACAGGGTAAAGAACATGGGTGTTATAGATGGAGGGAAAACTGGTAAAGCAGTTCAGTGGTCTCTGTTCACAGGATCTGCTGAGATGGTTCTTGTGCACATCAGAATGCTGCTTTTCAGCCTTCCTTCTCCAGATGCTTTCACTGGTTTGCAGGATTTACAGGATGGCTGAGTAGCACTTGTAAAAGTCCCTGACTTATTAATTAAAATTCACAACGTACAGCAACTGCTGAAGGAAAAATAAATTGTTTTTCTTCAAACTTAAAGCAGCTTTCACCGCAGAGAATAGAGAGAGCACCTGAGCCGGTAGAGGTCAGATGTCTACTCACTATTCTGAACATAGCCCCAAGCTATTCAGCTATCGGAGAACCAATCACATGGCTTTTGTCATCAATAACTAGTTGCTGATCCACAGAGAAATCAACAACATGTTGCTGACTGAATCATTATTTGTACACACCCCTCCGTTCCAGTGCATTTGCAAACTGTGCTTCACCTACTGCTGGACCTAACAGCTCGTAAGTGATGCTTACAGTAAGTGTCAGGTTACATGCTTGTAAAACCTGCACTAATCCTTCAGCATTCGTTGGTTTGTAAAATAGTTTTTTTTTCATTTTAATCCACAATTTAAAAACATAGAAAACTGAAATGTCACAGTCTTTACACATGAAAGCTGGAGCATCATGACCAGACAAATCTCACCCTCGTACCCTTGTGTAATTTCCTGGGAAAGATAAAAGCACAGAAAAAAAATACTACAAATAAATAAAAAGTTATGTTATGGCAAATCCCTCTCTGATCTCCAAAGACTACGAAAACCTGCCAGAGATGGAAAATCCTTTGTTTTATTCTGTGAGTTAAGTTTTGAACATGAAAAGTTTCTAAATGAAACAACAATTCCAGACATAAATTAATTTCAACCAGATGGCTTAAGCTTTCTCATTGATGGTACTCTTAGTTCTGAATCTGGGAAGTTATTGCTTCAAATTGTACTCCAGGTCTTCTTGGTTGCCATGTCAGGTAGAATACTGAGAGATTGATGCATTATCAACATTCTTGTCCTTTGAGAAATTAAACAAAGACCCCAGGCTTTTTTTTTTCACCTTTTATATCTGTAATGTAGCAACATGTCTCAATGTCATAGAAATGAAAAAGAACACTTATAATGGTAAGATGAGGGGCAGAATTTTCCACTCCTTTAGTGACCTATGCAATGGCAAGAAATGTGAGGAAATGTAAGGAGGAACCAGTAGATGTAGTATCCTTGAATTTCTAAAAGACATTTGATAAGGCATCATATAAAATGTTAATACACAAGGCAAGGGCTCATAGACTTGATGATATTGTATAATAGCATGGATAGAAGATTGTTTAAAAGATGGGAAGCAAAGAGTTGAGATAAATGGTGCATCTACACATTGACAAGTTATGACTGATGGATTTCTTTAAAAAGCAAAAAGTTGCCTCATCCTTGGCTGAGGTGTAATAGATACCATTATTACTTGTACATGCCAGTGCAACTCCATAACTGAGTGGGCATATGTGAATTAGCATCTAGACCAGTCTAATGTATATTTTCTTCTCTGTTTTTGTTTATAGTACTTAGCATTCAATAAGAATTTAAAATAGGCACATGATCCGTTGAGTTTTTAAAATAGTTTTCTTTGAGATATATCTGATATTTACTTTCAGACTTTTAAAAAGTTCATAATTCCTGTTGCTGTTTCAGGCCCTGGAAAAAGCAAAGGAAGCGGGGAGAAAGGAAAGGATACTGGTGAGACAAAGAGAGCAAACAGCATCTTCAGATCATATCAATCTGGATCTTACTTACTCAGTGAGTTAGCTATTGAATATCAGCATTTGCTGTCTGAGATTCTTTGTGAGAGTAAAATCTGGCTGGAATATGATGCTTAACACTGATAAACACAACATAAGTATACAATTACAAGAAAACTTTAAAGTAAATATTTTATGACCAATGGTATTGAGAATTTTAGTATAACTTCAGCCATGATTAATATGAAATTAATTTATCCGTAGGTACTTTTCAATTTAGCCAGCCAATATGCAGCCAATGATATGTATGCAGAAGCTTTAAATACCTACCAAGTGATAGTGAAAAACAAAATGTTCAATAATGCAGGTACGTTTGAAGTATTGTACATTTTTAAAGAATTCGTGGATGGTTTATTGTTTGAGATGCACTTTATATGTCAGTAACTGTATGTACGTTGAAAATGTTGTGATTTTGTTGCATTTTAAAACTAATAACTGATGTTTATTAAGCTCTTAAAATTATTATTAAATATGATGAATAGCTATTTAGGAAACTGTTGAAACTGCTTAACGTTGAGTAATGTATTCTCCAGTAATTTACTTCAAAGTATCAAAAGAATTAGTGTAACAACAAATACAAAAGCAAACCTTAAAATGCTAGATAACAGAAACTTATGAAAATGTTGTTTGCAAAAAACTAGAACAACATTTAAAGGAATTATGCTGTTGTTTGTGACAAGCATTTGCTGCTGACACATGTATTTCAATAATTACACAAAATTTGCTTGTTTGTATCACTTAAAAAAACAAGATAACAAAATAGGAATGCGCAATGAGACATGCAATGATTTGTAAATTAACATTCTTTTAAATTTTGTTATATTTACATATGTTTGAAACAATGAAATTTGATGATTGAAAAACTATTTAGTTCTTACTGTTGACAGAATGATTTCAAATTTGTGGTTGCAATAAATTCTGACCATCACTGATGGCTATTTTGTATGTAAATTATGTCATCCTCTTCATAAAGTAATAAAATTCTGATAGTGAAATGTACAGTTCAATTTTGACAATCAGACTTGTTGATTGACAAAAAGCTTGATGACTGTCTTGAAAATACGTTGCTCAATTTCGAAATGAAGGGAAATTTTAATGGTCAAATAGGGCTGAATGACTTGCTGCCTTGTGTGTTTGGGGATTTTCCTTTTGAAGTTAAACTGTTGCCATATTTAAATGTCTGGCTGGACACCACATCAGATGCCTTAAGCCAGGAACAGCTTGTCACACTGTGGGATTTGCCTCTAAACTCCAATCAGATGACACAGAACAAATTAAGCTTGCTCCACATTTCCCAGAGATGGCTCTTGAGGCATTAAAATAGAGGGTGACAGAAAGAAGGTGAGTCCTTTACCAGCTGACTGCAATAAAAGATTAAGCCAGCTTGGGTAGAGATTATAGCATGGGTCAGTGTGGTCTCTACCATGAAATGGGACAGCCAGCAGTACAGAAAGGAGGTCCATGATCTCCTGAGCTCCTCGCGAGCAGATGGCCCATCCATCTCTTTCCTCCTTATAAAGGGCCATCACCGGTTCTAATTGAGCCACTGTGAATATATCTCACAAAGTCTACAGGCCTTGGTATTACATGCATCATGTCCCTCAAAGGCTCCCATTCACTTTATCCTCTACAAAAACTACACCTACCTGTGATCTCTGCTCCGAATCGTTGACTGGGGAAACCTTACCATGTCTCATGGTCATGAATGATCATGACCTGTTGTTGCATCAACTTCCACCATAATCAGTTCTTCTCTTTCTCGCATTGGAGGAAAAGCTGGTCCATAACAGTGCCAAGAGGTCAAGGCATGCAAGGGTGTGGCAGACATCATGCTCCTCACTTTGTATGAGGAGAACATACAAGAGAGGACTGGGAAGACCAGGACCGCTCATGTGGTGATAGGGAGTCAACTATGGACAATTAACCCAGTAAGCTCCATTGTATTGTGCTCCTCTATGATTACCACCTGCAGCACTAATTCATTCTTTTTCTCCACAAGCTTTTATCCGTCTTCACTGAGTTCTCTTCTTTATGCAGGCACTAGAGATACCCAGGGAACCACCAGAAGTAATTCAACAGCTGCATTTCTGAGGAGGAAGCCTGCAGGAACTCAGAGGATGCATTAGGACACATTCATCTGCATCCTCCACTGGCTCAAGACTTTTACCTTGATGGTTATTCTATCAAGGTTAGACTTGGGGGCACAATTTCGTGAGTGCATCATTGACACACGTTTGCAGCAAGTTTAGGAAGAAATCCCACCAAGATCTCTGACACTCATTGGTCTGCCAGAGACCAGGCACCTGCTAAGCCCTATGCAGAAGTTGTGTCTCTATTCTTTGACATAAGTGACATGGTCAGCTAGCAGACACAGGCAGTGGAACATCAGGAAGATATGTCAGGGGCACACAGAAATGAAAGATAGAGGAGATCTTCAGTGTTATCACTGCTGTGGTGGCTCCACTGTGTGAGTACCTGATTGTATCTAGGATGGTAGGGATGATGCTGTCCTTGGAGACCCAGCTTCAGCAAAATGCTCTGTGACTGTTGGACATGTGCGTACACTCTATTGCTTTATCCATGTGTGCTAATCATCAAAAGCAAGGCTACAGAGGGCAGAGGGACCTGTTCTCATTCTAGGTTCCCTTCCTCTCAGGGAGACAGGGTGGTGCCAGCAGGCATTTGCATTGAGAAGTGACACACCAGCACCTCTGGAGCATTCTGAGAAGAAGCTTCTGATGTGCCCTGGTCCTCTACCTCCCCAGTCTGTGAACCCAAAGTCTCCAGCAGTTCAAGCCAAAGAGGGTGGGCATTTATATGTGCAGGCTTGTGGCCTCTAGTTAAAAGCCTCTATTTGACATCTGCTCAAATATTCCAAATCAACAGTGTCAACCACAAAGTAGGCTTGTTCCATCCCATGTGTGGAAATCACGCCTGCGCCTAGACTTAGTGGGAGAGAAAGTAAGAAGAAAAATGCTGAGGGCACGTAGGTAGCACATGTGCTGCACCATTGTAAGTATACCATCACTTTTCTCAATATGCTTTCACTTGCACTGTTGTGTCTGCAGTAATATAAATTTTGCTATGGGACCTGGTTGAGTCATGCCCATGTGAGACACAAGTACCTCTTTATACATCCCAAGGATTTAAAATACTGCACCCACCAGCAATGCTCATTTCTCACAATCAACCATTGACTGCAGATAGTGTCATCAGTCAGGGATCTTTGAACCTTAACCTATGTTGCATGTGAATGTGGAGGACACGAAGGCTAAAGCCAATGTCCAGAAAATGTACCAGGACCTGGCCTCCACAGATCACTTAACATTTATGCCCATCTTATTAGAGTATGGAATTAGTAATGATTCCATGCATCTTTAAAGGGAAATGTTATTCATATGTATGGGCTTTTCAAGGGAGCACAGGGATGTTCAAGTCTGGGAAAAATTCAGTGGGCAGTTCACATGTGTACTGTTCCTCAGCACAGTGGTCTGCAGAAGAAAGCTGCACAAAGCACTGCCTCTTGCAGGTTAGATGCTGCCATAGAAGTTGGTCAATCATGTCAAGAAAACCTCTATGCATTCTAACACACTGAAGGGCTACAAATGAAGGAAGGATCAAATGGAGTTTTCTCAGGATTTATCAACTTGTTGGCTACAGATGACTCAAGTCATATCCCCACCAGTGGTTTCAGAACTCCATAGGCTTAGCACTCTGCAATTTTAGTCACTCGCTGCCACATTTTCCTTAACGTTGATATAAGGCAGCTTTATTTGGTTACTTCAATGTTAATTCAACTGAAGATATCATTTGCGCATTCACGCAGACAATGAAACATGTAATCTGCAAAAAAAAAGTTACACAAAGAAGAGGGGTGCCTGCCAGATGAGTAACTTAAATGCACAAATAATCAAATAAAGTCTGAATCCAGCTTATTCATCCTGGAAGTAGATGGCAATAAGGTAGTCTCTGGCCTTTTGAGCTCTCTCAAGCATTCCTCTGTCTCTCTGTTATGGTTAGACTTCCTGGTTAATGTCCTGATCATCCGTTTAATCCTCCAAGGATTGCTGTTGTTCCCCCATTTAATCTGCATCAGGGACATCCCACTTTGTGGACTCAAATTGTGAATGGCACTGCATACCTCAATGATAGGAGATCCCCTGTATGGGCAGTGCTCCAAAGCCCTGCCAGAGTGGTCCAAGCTTCAAAACCTCATCAGGAGGCCTGGAGTCTGTTGAAACAGGTTCCTTGTGGAAGCATGAGCAGTATTGTACCTTAGCTGTTCATCCGTCTGCGCATTTCCTAGACGTGTCATGAGTCAGGTCTGGAGAGGAGCACCTTTTGACTCCCAGCAGCCATCCCTGTATGGCTCAGCACCTTGGAAAGAAGCAGTCACCTGTGAGTGCTCCATTATAGACAAGACATGATACCTCCAAGATGTTGCTTTGATGGTCACAAATTAGTTGAACATTAAGGGAGTTTTTTTTTTCATTCATTCATGGGATTTGGACTTCAATGGCTGGATCAGCATTTATTACCCATTCCTCATTGCCCTTGAGAAAGTGGTGGTGAGCTGTGCCGTTGAACTGTTGCAGTCCATTTGGTATAGGTAGACCAATAAAACTGTGAAGGAACAATAATAAAAAGTTTCCAAGTCAGGATCATAAGTGGCTTGGAAGGAAACTTGCAGTTGGTGGTGTTCCTGTGCATCTGTTGTCATTGCCCTTCTAGGTGGTAGCAGTTATGAGTTTGGAAGGTACTGTCTGAGGACCCTTGATAAATTTCTGCAGTGCGTCTTGTTGATGATACACACTTGTTACTGAGTATTAGTGGTGAAGGAGTGAATGTTTGTGGATGTGTTGCCAGTCAAGCATGCTGCTTTGTCCTGGGTGGTATCAGACTTCTTCAGGATACTTGGAGCTGCACTGAGCACATTCCTGATTTGTGCTTTGTAGATGGTGGGTAGGCTTTTGGAGAAGACCCTAGGAGATGAGTTGCCTGCTGCATGATTTCTAGCCTCTGACTTTGTAGTGTCAATTTATACAGATAGTTCAATTCAGTTTCTGGTCAATGGTAACGCATGTGTTGTTGATGGTGAGTTATTCAATGATGGTAATACCATTGAAGGTCGAGGTTAGATTCACTCTTGTTGGAGGCAGTCATTGTTTGTCACTTGTGTGGGATAGTCAGCATGGCTTTGTCAGACGTAGGTCATGCCTAATAAATTTGGTAGAATTTTTCAAAGCAGTGATCAGGCTTGTGGTTGAGGGTAGTGTAGTTGATGCAGTTTATATGGATTTCATCAAAGTTTTTGTGAAGATCCTGTATGGGAGACTGGGTATCCAGGGTAACATGGCAATTTTGATCCTAAATTGGCTGAGTAGTAGACAGAAGGTGAAATAAGAAAAAGGCTGTTTGCGTAACTGGAAGCAAGTGTGCAGTGGCAAACCACATGAATCAGTGCTGTTTGGGGGAGGGTGGGGGCAAAGGAAATGATAAATAAGCTTGTGGATGCCACGAGGATTGGCTGAGTTGATAATAGTGAGAAAGAAGATCTTAAGTTACAGGAAGATAGAGACAGCTTGGTCAGATGGGCAAATCAGTGACAGGTGGAATTTAATGTGCATTCACATTTTGCCGGATTCCATCCTGAGTTCTGATTCCAAGCGCACAACAATGATATCAGCAGTGCTGATTTCCTTTACTGATAAGGTGGCTAAACATGCACCACAAAAAACGAACATGTTATTGGCATTCTTTGATTGCTAATCTCCAGACGAAATGAGAATTGAAGCAGGTAGATAGCACTGTTTAACAAATTAATGTATGATCACTGTAGTTTCCGCTTGCAGGACCTCAAAAAGAATGTCGCAAATTTGACCCCCATAGGAAGAAACAGTAACCTATCCCATCCATTTTGCATGCAGCCACATCCATTTTATGAACTTATTGCACAATTGACTTTTGATCTAATATGGTGAGGTTCCATCTATGTGTTTGTACAAGTAACTCACAGGCTCTGCCTGTAAGTGATCTACAAAATTCCCCAATTCTTCATGTTCTTTTTTGCATTGTTGTGCGTATGGCCTTGGTGACCTTACGGTCTCCCCTGTTTTGGTTAAGCCCCTTTACATTAATAGTAATGTGCTGGTTTACTTGACTGTAGGGGTTTCTATGTATTTGGTGACCATACACCTCCCTTGTAAAGGCCAGAGTAACTGTGACCTGCTTGAACCTCCAACTTGAGAGCACCCAGCTCCTCCAATTAACTGAGTTCTAAGCCTGCTGTCTCCAGTTCTCTCGTTTCACTGTCACTATTCCTCCTGTGACCCAGTGCAATGAGGCCCATCACCAGACTTGAGGTGCTCGCTTTTCCCAAGACGCCATGAAGAACCCAATATAAACCCCCTGACTATTAGCAACTAAACCCCACGACTGACTGTGGCCAACGACCAGACTGACTTGCTGGGATAACCTTGAACAATTGTAACTCAACCCCTAAAATGATCTCTCAAAAGTGACTCACATGACCTACGTGTAATCTCCAGACTGCTAACAGTTGATCTCAAGGATTGACTGAGGTTCAGTCCTCCGATTTCAAGGGCACTAATCCTTAGACTGACAAACAACCAAATGCCTGACAAATTGCTTCACTCCCTGCAGTTGAATTGGACCAGTTCTTTGTCTGACTATGGCATTACCCCTGACTGACTGGAGTCCACCCTCACCCCATTCAACACCATTCATCCTTGACTTGCACACATCACCATTTTCTGAAAGCACGTGCAAAGTAAGCTGCTGGCATTTATTGCAGCTCTGATGTTGATGCTGCACCATGCTATGTACTGATGTGTCCACACTCTTTTTGACAGATATATTTTACTCCTTAGTGTTGTCTGTCACCATATGCTGCCTGCCTCTGCTGTGCTAAAACGCAGGCTAACATACATAAAATGCTTTGCTGTCCTTCAATGCAAAATGACCTGTCACAGGCATGCTAGCCCACCCTACCCCTTACAGTCAAGGGGAATGCTTGAAAGGTACAGTCAAGACCAACCGTGATGATGTTTTGAGGCTGGTGCTTTGCCAATGTTGAGATGCATGCATGAAGGGTGCAGGGGCAGTTTAGCCAATGGGCATGGAGGTACCTTGTGCAGGGGAAGTGGTTCAGTGGAAAGGATAGCCAGACTGCCAAAACAGCCATTCCATGAGATGCAATGGTTGTTATTGAGATAAGTCAGTAGGCACCTGCTCTGTGTTTTTGGTTGGGTTTATGCATTATCAGGTTTCTTGATAGTAGAGAGGAAGGCTGTAAGTGCAATTTAAACAGAAATGCAAATACATAGAAATAAGTTTCTCATGCCTGACAGTGATATTCTGAACTTGCCATCTGAGGCATGAGGATTTAATCGAGAGAGATCTGATCTTTAGACTCTCGTCCAATTAAGTCATCTTGTTCACTATAATTCTCACCACTTAAGGGAGGGGAAATTTCTGCATGTGTTTCTGTGTAATTGTTTAGAGTGGCTAGAAGGCATGTGGTCCATGTCAATTATGATTTGCAAATACTTTCAGATTTTCTTATGGGGTATCATACCATGTGCAATGAAATTAAGTGGCATTAAGACATTAAGTATGTATTGATTGTAGAATGGTCATTCTGTGATTTAAAGGAGAATAAATGTTAACAAGGAGAAATATGCCAGTCATCAAAAGCTAACCTGTTACTTTGAAAAGTTGAATATGTTTAATCAAGAGGTTTATAGAATTTATATTATACATATAATATATAAAAGCAAAGTACAGCTTTAATTATATATAGACCTAGTCAATCATCATTTGGAGTATTCTGTTCAGTTCACTATTCCTTAAAGAAAAAGGTCTGCTGCCCTTGGCAAAACATGGAAACAAATAAAGCTGTTAAGCCTCTCAGTTCTCTCGCGATAGTTAATTTGATCACCTCTGATCTGTACCTCAACTCTATTAGTTCACTTTTGCTTCAAATCCTTTGATGCATTTATCTAACAAAAAGTTCAGTTTCAGGTTTAAAATTTTCAATATATCTGGCATTCACAGCCTTTGAGGGGCAGAGAGCTTTAATTCCATTTTCTTTGTTAAAAAGTGTTTCCTTGTTTCACCACCAAATTGCACAGCTCTAGATATGGCAGCTTAATTTGGGTTCTCCACCAGAGGAAATAGTTTCCCTATATGCACTGTTTTGAATCCCTTTATCATTTTCATAGAATCATAGAATCAAAGAAGTCGTTTGGCCCATTGAGTCTGCACCAACACTCCAAACAGCGCCACCACCAGACTCACCCCACCACCCAGTTCCCATTACCCCTCATGGGGTTTTTACTATGGCTAAACCATCTAACCTGCACATGCCTGAACACTATGGGGCAATTTTTTAGGATGGCCAATCCATATAACCAGTACATCTTTGGACTGTGGAGGAAATCCCACACCCAGAGGAAACCCATACAAACACGGAGAACATGTCACCCGAGGCTCAAATTGAACCCTGGTGCCTGGCGTTGTGAGGCAACAGTGCTAACCACTGTGCCACTGTGCTGCCTTAAATTAACCACCTAAATTAGATTACTTCTCAATCTTCTTAACTCAAGAGAATATAACTCATACTGTGCAACCAGTCTCATAATGTTACCTTTTACAGCTATGTATTATCATGGTGAATCTGCCCCTGCATTCTTGGCTTTAGTTAGCCAAAACTGAATATGATTCTCCAGATGGACTTTGACAAAGTTTTGTACAGTAGAAGCATAACTGTATTCTAATCCCCTTGAGATAAAGGTTAATAGCCGTTTGATTAATTTTTGTGCCTATGCACCATCTTTTAAACATTTTTGAATATGAACTCCAAAATACAGTTTTTCAACAGCCACTTGTCTTTCAATATCATGACAATATATAAAGGTCTTTTTCCAATCTAAAGTTGCTAACCTCACACTTCTCCATGCTGAATTCCAATTGCCATTGTTTTGCCCACTCATGTAGCCTGTTGCCTTTGGCCTTTTGGTCTTTCGGCACTTTGTTAACTTGTGCCGCTTTCTACAAAATTCCTAAATCTCCTAAGTGTCTTCTGTAAACTTAGATATATAACTCCTTGTTTGCTCATTCAGGTAAGTAATATGTCTGATAAAAACCTGAATTTAAACAGTCAATCAGGGGTTGATATGTGGTATGAAAGAACTTAACTCTGTGGTAAGATTGGGCTGTGTTTCCCACAGAGGAGGCAGTTCCAGAACTAGAATACGTAATTTTAGAACATAGCATAAAGTGGTTAAAATGAAAAAAAATTTCAAAACTATGCTAACACAGAAGCATCATCGATAGATGTTTGAAAGAGAATAGATATTTGGGAAACTAAGATGTTAAAGGAAATGGCTGGAACTTGAATTCAGAAAAACTGCCATTGTTGATAAATTGACTTCATGAATGGTTTATTCCTGTTGCTAAGTTTACATAAGTGAAAGATTTCAATATTCTTTCTTCTGCAACAGAGCTTTAATAAAGTTTTTAAAATGTTACTTTTACTGGTAGGTCGGTTAAAGGTAAACATGGCAAATATTTACTTCAAGCAGAGAAATTATCCTAAAGCAATAAAATTTTATCGGATGGCATTGGATCAGATATCAAGTTCCCATAAAGAGATGAGGTGAGTATTAGTCGAACCATTATAATGAAGCAGCTTTTAAGTTTTAAGTTTATAGCATGACAATTTGTTTTTTCTTTCATTTGGTACTGCTCTTTCTCTGTGTCAGTAAGAGTTGACAGGTATATGATTGAGGAGAAAACTGCAGCAAATCTTACTCGGCCTGAACCAAACATCTACACACTTTACTTTCCAATAGAGGTGACCAAATATCAATCAGAAGATGGAACTCTGGTCTCTTCTTCATTCATCTTTATAACTCAGTGCTGAGGTCAATTGTAATGCCTTATCTGTTGCCCAATTTGAGACCAGCTTCACACCTTCAGATCAGTGTAACTTTGTGGTGCTTTCACTCTCCTTAAAACCTACTTCTTTGTCCTGACCTCTTTGATCTGACCTCTTTAGATGGCTCATTGTCAAATATTGTTTGATAATGCTTCTGTAAAGCATGTTGAAATATTTGTACAATGTTTAAGGCTCTATATAAATGCAATAATCTTGCATGCTTCCCCCCAGCTGCAGCCCATCTTCTGCTGAAACTCTCATTCTTGCCACTTTCAGGCTCTGCTGTTTCAGTGCTTTCTTGACTAGTATCCATAGCACATAGTTTGCACACCACCGCATCCAAATCTCATGTTGAGACATGCTCATCCATTACTCATCATAATCCACTTCAACCTACATTGGAGGTACTGGGGAACTAATTTAATATTCTTAGAATGCAAAGCCCAAAAATTTCCTTTCGAACTGCTTTGCTTTTTAACCTCTCTTATAACCTGTCTATTTGACCAAACTGTTGGTTGCCCTGCTATGTATTCTCTTAGTTGACATCCATTTTTGTCTGACTGTGTCTCTGTAAAGCTCATTCTGACATTTTTCTCTGTTGAAGATCTAAAAAATACTTACTCTTGCATAAAAAGCTCACTTCTGATACATTTTAAGTATTAGTTTCCAAAGTCTTAATAGCGCATATCTTGCATCAGTGGAATGGAGATTAACATATGTGAAATAACTCCACAGGTGCCGGTATCCCGTCATCAAGTTACCCTTTACTTACATTTGAACTATCCTTGACAATAGTACTGCCTCATACAGAGTCAGGCACCAGCATATCAGTTTCTTGGACACTCAAACTTTTTATGTCAGCCAGCATTCCCTGCTTGCAACAGATTAACAAGCCTAATCAGGGAATTTGTATTTCATGAGGACCAGATGGCTGGACTCATTACAGTCACTACAATAAGATCTTCCTACTGCTGATCGTGTGCACAATAGCAAATAAACAGAGAACATAATTGCTACTTAAGTTGAAATTGCATTTATATCCACTGAGGACACATACAATTAAAAGTAGCAATACATATTATCGGTGCCACAATGAGTGGATATCTAGCTTACAATCCATTGTGAATGATTATAGAAAATAGATTAAATAAAGGATACTTGGTAGTTATATACTGGGCGTGGTACTAGTCTCTTGGACAACCCTGTGAAAATAACATTTATTTTATTTGTTGTGTCATACCCTACGCATGTCAGTTTTTTTTTTAAATCTACAAACTTCTGTGTATATCTATAAAATTGAATTTTTTTTGTTTTTAAAAGATCATAAATTGTCATTTTAAAGTTATTAAACTAACTAGCCCAAAACATCTGCACTTAAAAGTTTATTGTAAGATTACATGATTCTACAATTTTACATTGTTGACCATAGGATTGTAATAGTGTTTTATAGCATAGAATGTAACTGTACAACAGCAATAGTGTGCATTTATATAGTGCATTTGACATAGTAATGCATCCTATGGCACTCCACGTGAGCATTACCAAACAAAATTTGACACCCAGCCACATAAAGGGAATTGAGACATATTATAAAATAGATAGATTTCAAGAAATACCTTCAAGGAGGAAGACAGGTTTAAGGAGGGAATTCAAGACTTGTTGCATGATGTACTTGATAGGCACTAGGGCAGGTCTTATGTTGATCTCCATTCCACTGATGCAAGAAGTGTGCAATGTAGACTATGGAAAGTAACACCTAAAATTTGCCAGAAGTGAGATTTTGTATAACAATAATAGCTAGCAAAACCCATGCTTATCAATGGTGAAACAGTTAACATTAGGGAAGGGCAAATGACCACAATTTGAGAAGTGTAGCTATTTGAGAACTGTAGGGCTGGACTAGGCAGCTTGGTGGTAATGTTAGTAGATATGGATTTACGTTCCACCGATCACTAAGTAAATAAATCACATCAAAGCTCTGCAATTCTGTCGCCTCCTGTCATGATGATGGTAGAGAATTATCAAGTAATGAAAGGAGTCTCCACGAATACCCAAATCCTCAATGATAGTGGAACCAAGCCTATCAGTTCAAAGTCTAGACTGAAACACTTATGAACTTCTTCAACTAGAAGTGCTAAGTGAATGATCCATCTCAGCTTTTCCTGAGGTTCCCAATATCAGTCTAGGGCCAGTTCAATTCATTACAATGATACGAAGAAATGGCTGAAAGCTGTAGATATATTGTAGGCAATGGACCTTAACAACATCTCAGTCATAGTACTGAAGTCTTGTGCTCCAAAACTAGCTTTGACTTTGGCTGAGCTGTGCCAGTACAGATACAATACTAGCATATACCCAACAATGTCCAGTCCATAAAACGTGGGACAAATTCAATCTGCCTTGTCAGTCTACTCTTGATCATCAGCAAATCATCATCATAAGGTGTTGTTGACAGTGCTTTCAAGTAATGGTTTCTCAGCAATAACTTGCACACCAATTTTCAGCATTGATCCAACTATGGCCATAAAAGCTGGATTCCAAAGGTGAGGTGAGAGTGACTTGCCTTGACTTCAAGACTGATTTGATTTAATGACATCGAAGGTGCATCATTGCAAGAGTTCATTAGGATAGTGCCCCAGGATCAACCATCTTCAGCTGCTACATCTATGATCTTCCTCTAACATTAGGTCAGAAGTGAGGATGTTCACTGATGATTGTAGTGTGCTGTAGCACGTGCAATTCCCCTGACATTTAAAGCAGTCTGTACCTGCATGCGTCAAGACCTGGACAATATTCAGGTTTACAATTGTAAATATAAGCAATATTCATACCACACAATTGCAGGCAATGACCATCTCAAACAAGGGAGAATCTGACCATCTTACCTTGATATTTAAAGATACTACTATCATTGAATGCCCACCATCAACGTCCTGAGGTTACCAAGAGGCAGAAACTTAGCAGGACCAGCCTTATAAATACTGCAATTACAAGAGCACGTCAAAGATTGGGAATTCTGTGGGGAGTAACTCAATTCCTGACTCACCAATGCCTGTCCAGCATATGCCAGGCCCAAGTCAGTCATGTGCTAAATTACTCTCCGCTTGCCTGGATGAGTGCAGCTTGACACCATACAAGGCAAAGCACTTGATCAACACTTGAATTCCATGGATACAAGCGTAGAATTAAAGACAGGAATAAGGCACTTGGTCCCTCAGGCCTGCTGTGTCATTCAATAAGATCCTGGCTAATCTGATTGTGACCCCATCTACTTGCCTGTCTATCCGCATAATATGTGACTCCCTTGTTAATCAAAAGTCCCATCTAAATAGCCTTAAAAATATTCAATGTTTCTGTCTCCACCTCTTTCTGGTGAAGAGAATTGCACACATTAACAAACTTCTGTGAAACATTTTCTTTTAATCTCTGTCTTAACTGGGAGGCACCTCATAATTGTGCCCCTGGTTCTCATAATTTCCACAGAAGGAAACATCCTCTCCACATCCACCCTGACGATTCTCCACAGGTTCTTATATATTTCCATAAGATCACCTCTCATTCTTCTAAACTTCAACAGACTTGGGGGGTCCAACCTATCTTTCCTCATAAGATAACCTCTTCATCCCAGGAATCAATTAAGTCATAGAGTCATACAGCATGGAAACAGACCCTTTGGTCCAACTAGTCCATGCCGACTATGTTCCCAACCTAAACTAGCCCCACTTGCCTCAATTTGGCCCATATCCCTCCAAACCTTTCCAATTCATGTACTTATCCACATGACTTTTAAATGTTGTAACTGTACCTACATACAACACTCCCTCTGGTAGTTCATTCCACACATGAACCACTCTCTATGTAAAAAAAGTTGCCCCTCGTGTCCTTTTTGAAATTTTCTCCTCTCAACATAGAAATATGCCCTCTAGTTTTGAACTCGCCCACCATAGGGAAAAGACCTTTGCTATTCACCTTATTTATGCCCCTTTTTTTTTATAAAACACTAAAATGTCATCCCTCAGCTTCCTACGCTCCAGCGAAAAAAGTCCCAACCTCTCCAGCCCATTTTTATAACTCAAATCCTCCATTCCCAGCAACATCCTGGTAAATCTTTTGTGAACCCTCTCCAATTTAATAATATCCTTCCTATAGCAGGGCAACAACAACTGTACAGAATGCTCTAGAAGAAGTGGACAATCTCTGAATTGCCTATAATCCAATTATGTTGTTTCTTACGGAAGGAGATCATTCCTGGACACTATGGGCAATTTAGCATGGCAAATCCACTTAACATGCACATCAAGGGAAACATCTATTTGCTTCAACTCTGTTTGTTCCTTTGCAATTTTGTATGTTTCTATGAGATGGCCTGTCATTCTTCTAAACTCCAGTGAATACAGGCTTAGTCTCCTCAAAGAATAGTTCCAATATCCCAGGAATCAGTCTAGTGAACCTCCATTCCAATTCTTCTGTGGCAAATCTTCCCTTAGGCAAGGGTCAGATCTGCGCACAGTACTCCACACGGTCTCACCAGTGTTCTATATAATTGAATCAAGATTTCTTGCTCCTAAAGTAGATCCTCGTGATAGTAACTAACATAACATTTCCTTCCAAATTGCTTGCTGCACCTGCTTGTTAGCTTTCAGTGATTTATGATTTATGAACAAGGACACCAGGGTCCTTTTCCGCATGAACTCTTTCCAGTCACTCACTTTAAGAAATTATCTGCACTTTTGTTCTTTCTACCATGGTGATAACCTCCCAATTGTCCACATTATGATCTACCTACCTTGTTCTTGGTTACTCACTCAGTCTGTCTAAATCCCCTTGAAGCTTTTTTGCATCCTTCTCATAAATCACATACCCACCAAGTTTTGTATCATCAGCAAACTTGAAAATATTAACAATTGACCCCATATCCAAATCATTGATATAACTTGTGAATAAATGAGGTCGAAGTGCTGATCCTTGTATCCACTTACCTGCCAACAGAAAAATGACCTATTTATTCCTACTTGCTGCTTTCTGCCTGTTAACCAGTTTTCATTCCACACTAGTATATTGCTCCCAATCCCATGTGTTCTAATTTTGTTTAATAACCTGTGTGGGACTTTACGTCAAATGCTTTCTGAAAATTCTAATATACCGTAGTCATTATTCCTTCTTATTGATTCTGCTATTAACATTCTCAAATAAACTCTAAAATTTGTCCAATAAGATTTACCCTTCATAAATCCATGTTGATTCTATCCAATCCGGTAATCATTTTTAATATCCAGTAATCACACTTTTGTATCAGTCTAGGATGTTCCCTACAACTGATGTTAGGCTAGCAGGCCTGTAGTTCCCTGTTACCTAGCACCCCCACATCTTAGAGAATGGAGTTACATTTTGCAATTTTCCAAGCTGCAAGCACCATTGCAAAATTAGCATGATTTTGAAAGATGAGCATCATTGCATCCCTTTCAACACCCTAGGGGGAAGGTCATAAGGTCCTGGGAATTTGTCAACTTTGTCTTATCAATTTATCCAGTAATAATTTTTTTTACCAATACTGATTTATTTCAGTTCTATACTCTCACTTGAGCCTTTGTTCTTGATTATTTCAAAAAGACTTGAGTTTTCTTCTGTGAAGGCAGTCACAAAGTACTTATTTAGCTTCTCTGCTATTTCTGCATTTCATGTAATAAATTCTCCTGCCTTTGCTGTAAATGACTCTAAGCTAATCTTTTCTTTACATATCTATGGAAATTTTTTACAGTCTGTTTTAATGTTTCTTGCTATTTTGCTTTCATATTTTACTCTCTCTTTGTCGCTTCCTTGGTTCTACTTTGAATTCTAAAATTTCCCTATCCTCAAGCTTACACTGTTCATTAAAATCATCCATGATTATTGCAGTACCTTCCTTACAAGCCCCTACTATTACTTCCCCTATACTGTGTCTACGGTGTAGTTAAAGTTAGTAGCCCTGTAAACTTCTACCTTAAACATCCACTCTGTCAACTACTGGTGCAGTGTGGCAGCCATTTGTGCCATGGGCATGATACTTCACAGGAAGATACCAAGGTTTCTTCTATAGTAACTTGCAAAACTGAACCTCTACCACCTAGAAATCAAGAGTTACAGACACCACTCCCTCCACTATCTCCAAGTTCCCCTCCCAATCACATGCCATCCTGATTTTGAACTCTAGTGCAGTTGTTTTACAGCCACTGAACTAAAATCCTGGAACTTGCTTCGTAACAGCAAAATGTGTACCCACATCATGTGGACTGCAGCAGTTCAAAAGAGGGCTTGCCAGCATGTTTTCGAGGACACCTAGGCATGGACAATAAGTACTGGCCTTTCCAGCTACACCCACCCCTCACAAACAAATGAGAAACCAAGGCATGGAGGGCAAGGTTATGAAGGGATCTAAAAGCAAGTATAGACATGTTTAAATTGATATGTTGCCAGACCAAAAAACACTATGCTGTATGTCTAGCTGCATATGAGTGATAGATGAGCAAAATTTTGTACAAGTTAGGATATGGTCAACAGAATTTTAAGAACCTCACATTATGAAATGTGGACGATCAGAGGCTGAATTGGTGGGTGTTAGAATACCCTAGTCGAGAGGTAACAAATATATGGATGAGTGTTTCAGCAGCAGATGAGCTGAGGCTGGGTAAGGTTCACTGATGCAATGGAGGTGGAAGTGGATAGCTGGATGTGATGGATGTGTGATCAGAAACTCAACAGTAGTTCAAGTATAGCATTAAAGTTGTGAATGATTTAATTTAGCCTTAGGCAGTTGTCAGAGAGAGGGCTGATGCCAGTGATTAGAGTCATAGTGTCCTACAACATGGAAACAGACCCTTTGGACCAATTCATCCATGCCGACCAGACGTGCCAATACCATGCAACGACTGTCACAAACATTACATCGGACAGACAGGAAGGAAACTAGCTATCAGAATACATGAACGTCAACTAGCAGCAAAATGGCACGGCAAATTCTCCTTAATATCAGTACATTCAGACAATGAAGGCCATCGGTTTAACTGGGACAAGGTAACCATAGTGGCCCAAGCCAAACGTAGACACGCATGGGAATTCCTAGAGGCATGGTTCTCCACCCGTAATGCAATCAACAAACATATAGAATTGGACCCCATACACAAACCCATACAGATCAAAACTGGACATGACACTAATCACCATAACGGACCAGACAGTATAAATTCCAAGCAGAGTAGAATATCGTTGCTTCTTCGGAGGCTCTGCTGATGATTTGACCTAGTATGATGACGAAACATCTGAACAAGAACAAGCCAGCTTGGCGAGTAAGTCAACAACCTCACCCACAACCTGAGCTATAGATCTTTGCCAAAACTTTTAATGCCTTTTAAATGTTGTAATTGTACACATCTCCACCACCACCTCTGCCAGCTCGTTCCATACATGCACTACTCTCTGTGTGAAAAAGTTTCCCTCAGGTCCTTTTTAAGTCATTCCTCCCTCACCTTAAAATTTTGTCCTCTAGTTTTGGACTCTCCCACCCTAGGAAAAAGACCTTGGATATTCAGCCTTTGATTTATGCCCCTTATGATTTTATAAACCTCTAAGGTCACCCCTCAGCTTCCGATGCTAGAAAATGGAGTTTGTGGTAGGGATGAAACACTTTGGCTTTGGTCTGCCCAAAGTTTAGTTGGAGGAAATTTCTATTCATTCAGCACTTGCTTTCAGGCAATCAATCTGATGATTTAGAGGCAATGAGTGTCCTGAATCCAATACCTCTAAAGGCTAATTTAAAGTAATTTACAATCTTTTAAGCTGAATTACAGAAAAAGAAATCTTTATTCTTTGGCTGTTGGTAATGCCGAAGGCTCGCTTAATATTGAACATCAGATGCCTATAGCTTATTGCTTTTTATCTTTTTTTTTCTTTTTATACAGGATTAAAATAATGCAGAACATTGGTGTTGTATTTGTCAAAATGGGACAGTACTCTGATGCTATCACCTCCTTTGAGCATATCATGAGTGAAAGCCCAAATTTAAAAACCAGCTTTAATCTCATTCTATGTTACTTTGCCATTGGTGATCGTGAAAAGATGAAGAAAGCATTCCAGAAACTTATTGTGGTCCCACTTGGTATTGATGAAGATGACAAATACATTCCACCTAATGTGAGTAAACTAAGAATTAACTGGCAATAAGGTGCCAGGTATATTTTGACTATTTGTATAATATATGATAGGAACATAAATTATGTAATAGTTTGTAAATATGATCTTAGTTTTGGTGTAAAAGTGTATTTAAGATTTTTCTCTATGGACTGTGTCTTAGGTCTTATTTTAAATAGTTGTTACTAATTACAATAACATTAATAATTTGGTTGATGCCTGTCTATTTTTCTCATCAACTTTCATTGCTGACTAATCAGGCAAATACTAACAATGGTCAGTTATTGTCAAAATGTTTTAGAGTGCACTTTAAAGAAATTACATTTGTTTGATTAATTATCTGATACCTATTTGTCAAATCATGACAATACAGTTTGCTATTGGCATTGGATCACAGTTTTGCACCAAAAACTTCAAATGATTTACTAATTCTAATTAGACAACTAACTAACCAAGAAATGTAGGAACATAGTGCTCAGAAAATGGTCAAATAATTGAAGTTAAATGGCTATGTTTATGTTTTGTATATATTTGGAGATTAAAATTCTGTAGTAGTGCTGATAATTCAGAGTGACTCTCTCTCCCTCCCAGGTTCACAGTGACCCATCTCCTGTTCTGATCTCACTCTCTCTCTTTTTCTCTCTCTCTCTCTCCCCGAGTTTCCAGTGTTCCTGTCTCCCAACCTGACTTCACAGTAGTTTTTCATCCCTGCCAGAGTTCAGTGACAACCTTTCTCACTGTTGCATCAACTTGATGGGAACATTCTTCTTTCCCTGAATATGTACAAGGATGCACATTTTCTTTTGCACACAACTATTCCAAAACATTCTTCTCACTTCCTTTTGTTCATGTAGAAAATCTCTACTTTCTTCCCAGTTCACAGACACGTTTCCCTTTTTCCTACTTCATTGGGATATTCTCATTCCCAGTAAGTTGTTGTACCATAACTTACAATTCCTGCTGTTGCTGTTTTCTTTGACAAGAAGGAAATTCTGGTAAAATAAAACTGTTGTGAATTCAGGAATTTTTAATTGTTGATTCATTTCCTTTTAGATCAGTTCATTAAAGCAGGGTTATCTTTATTGAACATTGCTTCAGTCTATCATCTTTATTGCTTGTAGAGATTGGTTCTACAGGTCAGATCCAGGAGAGATGCAAAATTTCTTCTGCCCCTTTAAAGATTATGGTATAGGAGGTAATGCAGTGGTATTGATCAAAGTTTGTTTAACAGACAGAAAATGAAGAGTTGAAATAAATGGATCATTCTCATGATGACATACTGGCTAGTGGGGTACCGCAAGAATCCGTACTTGGACCCCAGCTGTTCACAGTATATCTCAATGCTTTATATGTTGGGAACCAAATGTATTATTTTCAAATTTGCAGACGATACGAAGCTACCAAGTATCTGTGTTCAGAGGAAGGGGTAAATTGTTTTCGGGAGGATGTGGATAGGCTTAATGATTTGTCAAAAACATGTCAGCTGGAACGTAATGTGGATTAATGCAAGGTTATCTACTTTAGTAGGAGCAGATGTGCAAAATGTTTCTTAAGTGGTGAGAGGTTGGCAAGTGTAGATGTGCAAAGGGACTTGAGTGTCTTTATGAATAAATGATTGAAGGTCATACGCAGATGCAGTAAGCTATTAGGAAAGCTAAAGGAATGTTAGGTTTTAGCACAAGAGGATTTAAGTATAGTAGTGAAGTTTTGCTTCAGGCGTATAGGAGCTTAGTTAAACTGCACCTTCAGTACTATGTGCAATTTCGATCTCCTTAACACAGGAAAGATACTATTGTCGTAGAGGGAATGCAACAGAAGTTCATCGGGCTTTTCCTCGAGATGGACAGACTATCTTATAAAGAGAGATTCGGCAATAAGGTACCTCTTGTAAGGCTAATTAATAGGATAAAAGCCCATGGTGTTATAGGTAACACATTAGCATGGATAGAAGATTGGGTAACTCATGCAAGACAGAGAGCTGGGATAAGGGGGCATTTTCAGGATAGTGACACCTAACTAGTGGATTGCTAGAGAGTTTAGTGCTGGGGCCCAATAATTTACAATTTATATTAATGACTTGAATGTTGGAAGTGAATGTACTATCACTAAGTTTGCAGGTGCCACAAAATTAAATTGGAAGGCAAGTAGTGAGGATGTCACAAGGAGTCCACAGAATGAATGGCCTACTCCTGACCCTATGTTCCTCTCTCAAGGACCCTTCTTTCTTTCCTAAAGTGCAGTGATTGGGACTGAATGCAGTACTCCAGTTAGGGCCTAAACAGTGCTTTATAAAGATTCAGCGTAACTTCTCTACTGTTATACTCATTTATTAGTGTCAAGTTCCCACATGATATGCTAACTGCTCTTTCAATATGTTTGTCACCTTCAAGAGTGATGCGCATGTACGACCAGGTACCTCTGTTCCCTCTCTTATGATTCTTATCCTATTCATGGCTTCTGTTATCACTGATTGTTCCAATAAGTTGTTATATTTCTCCTCAGTAAATTCCAATACAAGGTATTCAGTAAGTATTGTAGCCTTGCCCTGTGCCTCTTATATTATTTTCTTTGTCCCTAATAGCATCGACTACACCTCTAACTATTTTCTTACTATTTACATGCTAGGTCAAGGATATTCCTCTTTATGTTCACTACCATTCTATTCTCTTATTCTCCCCTGATAAATCTTATTTTCTTCATCTCCTCCCTCAATTTATTATATAACCCTTTTCTTATTTGACACACATCATAAACACTTCTGTTTTGCTTCAGTATGACCTCTATCTCACTCGTCATCTAAGGACCCCTGTTTTTGTTCTTCCGTTCCTTTCCTTCTAAAATATCTAGCTGTAGTTTGTCTTATCAATCTTTGGTTTAATTTTACCCTGGCAAGTTAAATCCCTTCTCACCACATTGAATTGATCCCTTTTCCAAAAGAGTCATAGAGATCTATAGCACTCCAGATGTTCTATTGTGTATTGTCCCTTGATTTTCTCCATTAAGAATCAAATCCTTCCAGGTCCACTTAGACTGTTTCATTTCCCAAATCCTGTATTTATGTAATATCATGATTTCTGTTTCAAAATGAAGTTGTCTCATTGTAAACTGTTGCTTTTGTAGGATGATCCACATATGAATCTGGTGATTGAAGCCATCAAGAATGATCCACTCAGACAAATGGAGCGAGAGCGGTAGTATAAATCTGCTGTTTTGAAAAGTAATATGGCACTTATTTAGTTTGCACTTCTGGGCCAACAAGTTATCTCTATAAATAGTTGAACTCCAGATAACCTGCAAAAGAATTACATTTCAATGTTTATTTTAAGTCACTTGTTCCAAATAATAATAACCATATTTATCAGATAGTCAGTACTTCATAAAAAGCAGATCACAGTGTAAGTTAATGCAGTGCATTTTCCTAATACTTATTTAATAATGCCATATTCCTATGGAGGAATAATTTTTTATTTAATAGGCATAGAAAGTAGTAAATATAATAGACAAAGAGGCCTTTTCAGAATCGAAATCTTGCCATGAGATTTCTTTTCATTCATCTGCTTTTAGAGGAATTATTCGTAACATTTAGAAAAAGCCTCGATAAGCTAACATTTTGGAATTATTTTTATTTGTTCAGTGGAAGTTGACGTTGTTGGCTAGGACAGTATTTAGTATCTATCCCTAATTTTCCTTGAAATTTGTGTTAAGATGGCTTCTTAAACTGCTGCAGCCCATTGGGGATAGGTACACACCTAGTGCTGTTTAAATGGGGGTTCTATGTTTTTGACCTAATAGCAATAAAGGAAAGTACATATAGTTCCATTTCAGGATGGTATGTGTGTAGGAGCAGGACTTGCAGGTAATGGTGTCCCTGTAAATATGCTGTCCTTATCCTTATAGGTAGTACTCTTGCATATTTGGAAGATGCTGTTGAGCCTTGGTGAGTTGTTGGTGTATATCTTGTACTGCTGTCTCTATGCATCAGTTGTGGAGGGAGTGAATATTGAAGTTTCCGATGGGTTGCCAGTCAAGAATGCTATATTTGTCCTGGATGGTGCCAAGATGCTTCAGTGTTGTTGGAGCTGCACTCATTTAGTCAAGTGGAAAGTATTCCATTAAACACCTAACTTGTGCCTTTATGATGGTGGATAGCATTTGAGAAGTCAGGAGGTGAATTATTTCTCACAGAATTCCTAGCCTTGGACCATCATATCTATATGGCAGGTCCAGCTCAGTTTCTGGTCAGTGATAACACGCATGCTGTTGATATTCAGAGATTTGATGATGGCAATGCCATTGACTGTTAAGGAGTGATAGTTTAGTTCTCTCTTGTTGAGGATGGTCATATTGCTTGGCACTTGTATGAATCAAGTGTTACTTTTTACTTATGATCTCGATCTTGAATGTTGTCCAGGGCTTATTATATTTGGGCATGGACTGTTTCAGTATCTAGAGAGTCATAAACTGTCCTGAATGTTAAGCAATCATCAGTGAATATCCTTACCTTTAACCTTCTAATGGAGGGAAGGTAATTGATGAAGGACCTGAAGATGACGGGGCCAAGGACACTATCCTGTGGAATGTTGAGAATGCTGTGGTTGGGTTAAAGATTCTATTGCAAAGACAATGTAATCAATTATGTTCTCTATGTATTTAATTGTGCAGGAAAGCAATGGCAGAGAGATTTATAATGACAGCAGCTAAGTTGATAGCACCAGCAATTGAAGCATCATTTGCATCTGGATATGACTGGTAAGAGTTAATATGGATTTGTGCAACGACTTTGGGCACACTGTCCTAATCAAATAATTTAAAAGAAAAATAAATGCAAAATACTGCAGATGCTGGAAATCTGAAATAAAAACAAAGCGCTAGGGAAAGTTAGCAGATCTGGCAGCATCTATGGAAGGAAAAAGAGTTAATGTTTCGCAGCCGAAATGACTTCTTTAGAATAGTCATATTGAACTCAAATCGTTAACTCTGTTTCTGTCTCCACGGATACTGCCAGACCTTCTGCATTTGTCCAGCATTTTGTTTATATAACATAAAGAAAAATTGAAAAGCCCTGGGTTGGATACTTGGCAGGCATTTTCTACTTGGCAAGGGTTGGAACAGTAACCAAGTGCACCCAAGAGTACAGCCCTGTCTACCCACTAGACAGTAGAAGCATCAGATTCAGCCCCATTATGTCTATATTTACTGTCAAATACAGGTATTATCTATATGGTTGTAAAAGACTTTGTGTTCTCCGAAAACAAAACGCGTATGGATAATCTGTTCTCCAGTATCCATTAAATTTGTTCTCGGACCTGCCATCAAGGAGCCTGTGAATGTATCTGGGCCTAATATTCTTTTCTGAAGTCTGAGTCAAGTTTGAAACTCAGTTTTTGGTGATTTTTGTTTTTGGACCATATATTATGCCAGCGCAAAATGTCTAGAACAAATTCCATTAAAACAAATTCCATTTATGTAATTAATGAACATCCTAAGGCACTCTACAGGAGGGCGTCAAAAACAGATCAAGGCCATTACAAGGGGAGATTTTGAGTGAGGACCAAAAAGCCTGGTAAAGCAAGCAACTTTGACAATTTTGAAGGATAAAGGGATAGAGACCAAGAGGGCTAATTGAGCAAAACCCCAAAAATTAGAGCAAAAGCAAAGTGGTGGAAATCTGAAAAACAAACAGAAAAATCCTGGAAACATGCAGATTAAGTAGGATCTGTCCAGAAGTTAGAAATCAAGTGATCTGTGTTGGGGTAAAGCAAGGAAGGTCCCCAAGAAGCTGATGTTATGATCCTAGCTGATGTAACCACGGGATACATCAGATTCCAGAATGAAATATGACTTGAGAGATCATATTTTGTTTGTTTTTATTTAACATGGTTATCTTTTACTGAAACATAAACACACATGCTGCCGATTTCAAGATTGCAAAATACAGGGTAAAACAAAATCCCATCTATCTCAATGCCATTTTACAATACTCAAATATCAGAAAGAGTCATATCCACCACATTTATAGGTTTAACTTCATTGTTAGGATACTGAAATTGCATGATCAGCCATAATCATATTGAATGGTGCAGGCTTGAAGGGCCGAATGACCTACTCCTGCACCTATTTTCTATGTTACTTTCAATTCCTGGTCTTGAGTGTTTGATATCACTTTCTTGATTATTCACACAAATGAGCTTAAATTTTCTTAGTTTCAAATAACACCATGTTTCTTAACAAAGCACTGGAATTGTGGGAAGATAGAAATATAGGCGCAAGAGTAGGCCATTCAGTTCATTGAGCCTTCTCTGCTATTTAACATAATCATGGCTAGTTAAACACAAATATGACCTTTTTATTCCTACTTTCTGTTTTATGCCAAAATTAGTTGCATAGAAGATTTTCTCCCCATACCCTTTGATCCCATCAGCCCTAAAAACTATATCTAACTCCTTCTTGAAAATGTTTAATGTATTGCTTCTTTCACTTTCTGTGGCAGAGAATTCCACAGGCTCATCACTCTTTTTGTAAAGAAATTTCTCCTCAGCTCAGTCCTAAATGGCGTACCCTGTTTCCTTAGACAGTGACCCTTCATTTTGGACTCCCCAGTTATTGGAAATATTGTTCCTCTGTATACCCTGTCTAGTCCTGTTAGAATATTTTGTATGTTTCAATGAGATCACCTCTCATAGAATCCCTGCAGTGTGGAAACACTCTTCAAAACTCCATTGAATATAGTTCTAACTGATCCACTGTCTCTTCATATGTCAGTTCTGCCATACCAGGAATCAATCTGGTATACCTTCGTTGAACTCCCTCCGGAGCCAGAATATCCTTCCTCTGTTAAGGAGATCAAAACTGCACAAAAAAGTCCAGGTGTGGTCTCACCAAGGCTCTGTGTGATTACAAGAAGACTTCCTGCATCTATACTTGAATTATCTCACTATGAAGGCCAACAGTGCCTTCTTCATTGCCTATTGCACTACACGTTTACTTTCAGCAACTGGTGTACAACGACATCCAGTCTTGTTACAATCTATCGTCATTCAGATAATGATCTGCCTTTCTGTGCCTAGATGCTGCCAGACCTGCTGAGTTTCTCCAGCAATTTCTGTTTTTCTTTCATACCTCCAGCATCCAAAGTTCTTGTTTCATTTTATAATAATCTGCCTTCCTGTTTTTGCTACCGAAGTCGAAAACGTTACATCTATCCACATTATATTTCATTTGCCGTGCATTTGTCCACTCATCCCCTTGTCGAAATCACATTGAAACATTTCTGCAACTTCATCACAGTTCGTCTTCCCACCCAGCTTTGTGTCATCTGCAAACTTGAAGATATTACACTTAGTTTCCCCATCTAAATCATTAATAAATATTGTTAATGACTGGGGTCCAAGCACAGATTCCTGTGATATCCAACTGGTCACTGGCTGTCATTCAGAAATGACCCATTGATTCCTACCCTTTGTTTTCTGTCTTCTAGCCAGTTCTCTATCCATGTCAATACACTACTCCCAGTTCCATGTGCTTTAGTTTTATATGCTAATCTCTTATGTGGGACCTTACTGAAAGCATTCTTAAAGTGCAAATAAAAAACATCCATTGGTTTCCCTCTGATTAATTCTATTCGTTACATCCTTGAAAAATTCCATTAGATTTGTCAAGCATGATTGCCCTTTCATAAATCCATACTGACACCAATCCTGTCACTGTTTTCTAAGTGCTTTGGTATTAAATCTTTTATGATGGACTCTAGCATTTGCCTTACAATCGATGCAATACTAACTGGTATATAATTCCCTATTTTCTCTCTACTTCCATTTTTAAATAGTGTGCTTCCATTAACAGCTCTCTAATCCATAGGAAATGTTCCAGAGTCTGTAAAAGAGTCTTGAAAGATGACCACCACTATTTCTAGAGCTATTTCCTTAAGTACTCTGGAATGTAGATTATCAGACCCAGTGGATTTGTCAGCTCTTAATCCCATCACCATTTCTTTCTAATACAGTTTTCCTCAGTTCCTCTCTCTCACAAGACCATGTGTTTGCCAACATTTTTGGGAAGTTATTTGTGTCCTCCTTTGTGAAGACAGAATATTTGCTGAGTTCATCTGCAATCTGTTTGTTCTGGTTTATAATTTTCCGTGTTTCTAATCGTAAGGCACCTACATTTGTCTTCACTAATTTTTTTCTTTTTACTTACCTATGGAAGCTTTTACAGTCGGTTTATATGTTCCCTGAAAGCTTATTCTAATATTCTGTTTTCCCCTCTTTGTCAATCCCTTTATCCTCTATTGCTGAAATCTAAACTAATCCCAATCCTTAAGTTTGCTTCTGTTATTGGCCCCTTCCTTGGATCTAATACTATCCCCAGTTTTCCTTGTTAGCCATGGCTGGACAACCTTTCCCATTTCCATGCCAAACAGAAATGTACAATTGTTTGCAGTTCCTCCATGCACTCCCCATTACCTATTCACTGTCATATCTTTACATAATGCTTAATCCATGCTAGTATAGTATCTCCTATACCATGTCCTTCAACTTAGCTTACCAACTTTCTCTTGGGACTTTATCAAAAGTGTTCTGAAAATCTAAATGTACTACATACATCAATGTGTTTGTAATGCCTTCAAAAGACCTTTGTGACAATACTATGATTTTAAGGGGTGTATTTTGTCCTTTTTTTTTGAAGAGAGCTTTTAAGGCAGAGGTGTTGAGCTGCCAATTGTAAACTCATAAAGTAAACAGCTTGAGAGGCCTTGGAGTTTATTTTTAAAATTGAAACAATAGAAGTACCCTGAATGGGTGTGGTCAAGCTCCCACAGAATCAGGATTTTTAGTTTTAGCTTTCAGCAGTTGTTGCTGGGGTCTCAGCAGAGTTTGGAAGCTGCAATACATCTCTCCCTGCTACATTCTGTCAGAGTTTTCTCTTGGTTTTTTCCTGCTGCTGGAGTTGAACGTGAGACGATCTGTTTTTCTGAATTTGCCTTTGTCACAGGAATTTTTATGGGATGTTAGTACGTTGGAACAGTTAATTAGTAATAGTTACTGTATCTATTACTTTGTTAAGCATTTCAATAGTTACAGCTAAGACATTTCTTTTTTTGTTGTATTTTAACTATAGTGTATGAATAAAGTGGTTTTGCTTCAAATCTGGTAGTTTGACCAATCAAATTGCATCTTAAACACACCTTACACTTACCTTTAAAATAAGAAAAAGTTAGGGGCTAGGCTGTCTTCTTAATATATTTTGAGGGGGTTTAGTCTGGTCCATAACTTTCCCAACAACTCTGTCAAACAGGATTTTCCATTTGCAAGTCCATACTGATTATACTCAATCGTATCATTTTTATCCAAGTATCCATTTATCACATTCTTTATGATAGATTCTTGTATTTTTCCTGTGCCTGACTGTCAAACTAAAACTCTTGCACTGAAGCAGCCTATATCCTAACTGTTCTAAACTAACTCCTTTCTCCAGGACAAAATGTTCTTGCATCTAATCCTGCCAGGTTTTCTGCAAACTACCAGTAAAACCTTTCCAATTTGAGTTCGTCCTTGAATCAAAAAAAAATTATTGGTTCTCCTAAACCAAAAGTAAGCTGATGTCTTCCAATGCTTACTGTCTCCAGTCATTAAATACTCAAAATGCAAACAAATTCTCTGTCACCCAAGGAAAGCCCCGGTCATCTGTTCTCTGACAGATACTGGTTTAAAATCATGGCTCTGGAAGAATGTCAGATTAACAATTTAAACCCCTTATACATGGACTATAGCATACATACCACTAATTCAAAATCCAAACTCTAAAATAAGTGAGATCAATATATATAAATTACACACCATACATCAGACTGAAAACAATGTAACAAAGTTTTCAAAATAATGAAATGATTCTGTTAGAATCTACAGATGGAGTGAGATGACACTAGGGGAATTAATGAAAAAAAAACACATTTTCTTGAAGCTTTTTGTCTTGCACATGTCGGGAAATTTCACAAGAAATGCCAAAGTAAAGGAAAAAGAACATTTATACCTGCTTGGACAACCACCATCCTGGGGGCTATATCTGGCCTATTGCTAGATTGAATCAAGCTGGCCAGCCCACAGCAAAATCCTGGGGCATATCGCACATTGAATGTCAGCAGCACTGTGCGTCAGGGGGAGGAGTTTGAGAGTGCGAAACCACTACCAAAGAAGCACTTTGGAGGAGTACAGCCTGAAAGTCTGGGAAGCACAGAGAAATGGACAAATACCTTTGTTTTGTCACAGTGAAATGCAAGCCCATGGTGCTGAATTGTAGAGAAACAGTTTCTGTCATGAAAAATGCCAACATAAAATGATATTACAGTAGAAAATACTTAAAATCCACAGAATTTCGTGGACAGATGGGCTTGTATAAAATCAGAGCACTTAGGAAAAAAAATTGGATGCACAGCCACCAAATTTCAGAAGACTAAGAAAGAAGATGGACACTGTTACTTAAGCCAATTCTGTGATGTGTGAGCACACCACCAATAACATAGACCTCTGTCATGGTCTGGACTTGTGAAGGAGTGTATCATTGCAACTGCAGCTTTACTGGCTTCAGAGAAATTTACATTATTTCAGAGTGTGAATTTGTCTCATAGAATTGTGCCAGTTCAGATTAATGATATGACTCTAGGCATTGAAACATTTCTGAAAGATTCTGTGGCTAATCTTGAGGTTAACTCTCTGGCTATCGATGAGATAGTAGACATCACAAGTCCAGGTTAACTGATGATCTGTCCGTGGATTCAGAATAGATTTTGGACTTAGAGAAGATTTGATTTCTTTAGTGGCAATGCAAAGGGGAAGATATTTTTGAGAGGCTTATATTGGCTTCAGTTATCATTTTAAAAAAGTCTTCTTACTACTGATGGTGCTCGAGCCATGTTTAGATCTCGGAGGGATTAGTTTTTCTAATTAAAAAAATTTGATCAGCTCATCCTTGATCCAAGCTATTGAATTGTATGTCACTACTTCATTCATCAAGAGAATTCGCATTCACAGTCCCTGCAGCTGGGGAAGTATGCTGATGTGGCTTAATGAAGTTAGGAATGTAGTGAACATTTTCATGGAAATTCAAGCTGGACTTCATAAGAGTATGAGTTCCCTGATTGGGAAGCTGTTAAGCTGCTCTATTCAGAGACACCTGGCTGACATAAAAGGGTGAATGTCAGGACTACCTGGCTTAGTGAAGGGCAGTGCTGTTGTCAAAGGCTATGCATTTGTGAATAAAGGGTGATTGGTGATGGGATGCCAGCCTCTGAAGAGTTGCTTCAAAGAGGAAGGAAAAACCTGTGACTGAGTTGAGCAAGCACACACGTGTGTGTGTGTGACTTGTGAGTGAGCTCAATGTCAAATTACAAAAGCAGCATCTTACTTCTCTGTCAGATGTGAAATCATTTGAAGCCAAATTAAAGCTATGGGAAATGCAGTTGGAAAAACTGCATTTTCCTAGCCTTCAGGGACATCTGGAAAATCTGCTACAACAGAAGACTACAACAGGGATAGTGTGCAAATTTGTTTCAGAAATTTTGCGCACGATTTCAAGGCCCATGAATGAAAGTACTAGAATTAAATGTTTTTTTCAGACTGTTCAACATTAAGGCTGACGATGCACTAGAAAACCTCCAACGTGAAATCAGCCGTAAAGCGACATTGAATTGAAGGCCAAATACAGTAACCTGCCACTGCTGAAATTCTGCAGACTCCATGTAGGTGCTGCTGACTTTCCAAACATGAGAAGGCCTGCTCTGAGAATTACATCACTGTTCAGAGCTACATAATACTATGAACAGTTCTTTTTAAAACTTTTTCTGGCAAAGAACCATCTATGTTCTTGTGTAACAGATGTAAATTTTGAACAATAGTTGTGATTAGCAATATCTTCATTGCTAGCAGACACCGGAAGGCTCATTAAGGCAAAGCATTCTCAGCCATTGCATTAAAACAACAGGTGAGTTGAATGCTTCAGTTTTTCTCTCTTCAGGAAAAGTTGCTTGATTTACTTTTTATGTGTGGCCCTTAGATGATTTCATCCATGTGTCACCAGCTCACCTCTGATTTATATCATGTGAAAGGAGAGTGCTGATTGGTTGATGGATTGGTAGATGTGTTGCTATGGCGAATTCACCGGTTACTGATGACTTACAGTTAACTCCCTAAACTTTGTTTAAATTTTAGGCATGGTTGACTCTGATTAGGTTCTGAAGAAGGGTCACTGGAGTCAAAACATTAACTCTGTTTTCTCTTCATGATGCTGCCAGACCTGCTGAGTTTCTTCAGCACTTTCTAGTTTTGTTTGTTTCCGGTCCCTCTGAAGGAGCCTGCAGCCTTAGGAACCTGTCTGCCATCTTAAATTGAAAGACCTATCTAGAGCAACTTCTTAATTAACTGTCTCTGGGCATGCTGACAGCAAGCACAGGATTAGGAGTCAGAAATGGTCCTGTCTTTTTTGTTATTTTAAAAGAGAACATGGTTCTACTCGGTTTATTTTACCAGTACTCTTTGTGAACAGAATTTTCATACATTATGTGCAAGTTATTATTGTGGATATTTATGTCTGGGGATGTATGTTGTCTCTGTGCTGTCTTCTTGCTGGTGCAGGACAAAAACATTGACCATACCTGTCCTACCTTCAGTGGGTGAACAATAAATGTATAATATTAGGTATACCTATGGTGCACTGTTTCTGATATCAGTGAATCTTTTCCTAGTTTGCTCATAGAGTCAATGGATTTAGGATATTCTAGCAACTAACTTCTGGTTATTACCTAAGCAGTAGCTTGGTTAAAAGTGTTTTCAAAGAATATCAGTTTCCTTTGATACTGCTCCTGCTGGATGACTCCAGAAATCATTGCTAAATGCTGAAGTCTTTTCCATGGCCGTCACACTACCATTTTGCAAGGAATGTTTGCTTTCAACCATTTATTCTAACCCTTATCTCTCTTTAAGAGCAAGCAGCTGTCCTTTAATTACTGCTAGTTTATTCAGTCTTTGGAAGGTCTGAGCCTACCTTGAAATCTTTCCATCATGCAGGAGTCACTCCACTGCTGGCATAGTTGCACAATCTTTGTGGGGGAACACAACCTTCATTTTGTTGGAATCTCAAAAAAATGATTATAGATTGCATTTACACTTGTTTTCCAGTTTCACTTGTACATTAAAACTCAACAATATGTTTGTAATGCAAGACCATCACAGTGGGTACAGAAGGTGTTATTGTGATATTCAAGTATTGATACTTATGATCACAGGTTTTACTGCTGGGTTGTTGCGCCTAACATTCCCCACATTGATATAAAAGTTGATGGAAATTTCTAGGCAAATCGCTTTGTGATGGCTATTGATGACATAAACTAACCACAAATTGACACTTGTTTGGCATTCTTAATGCAGAAGCTGTGAGTAATGGAGACCTGATTTTGTGGTGCTGTGGCATTTAATATATTGTAGTTTTGTAGGAAACCTATTAGACAACTAACCCAGGAATCATAATTCTGATGTAGAAGTAAAAAAAATGAAACGCAATTTCCATGGTTTATCACTGATATCTTTTTAGATTAATAGAAACTATCCTGGTTCTCCTCTCCCAAAAAAGACACTGTGTAACTTGAAACTTGATGGGAAAAGAATTTGGCTTTTCAGGAATGATTCAGAATCCAATTGTTAATTGTTACAGGTGTGTGGAAATGGTGAAGGCTTCCCAATATGTTGAACTAGCTAATGACCTGGAAATTAACAAAGCTATTACTTACCTGCGACAGAGGGATTTTAACCAGGTAACACATGATAACACCATTTTCATTTCTGCTGGATATTTATAAACTGTTTCAAACAGTGGATCATAATTTATCCTTTGTATTTAACATCCACATGCATCCCTGATACTGTGCAACCAGAAAAAGAACCTCTCAAGAATTTGTGTTCCACTTATATTTTTCAGTTAAAAAGGTACAGAAAGTGCTCAACAGGGTGATCTGCATATAAACTGGAATGTTAAGTTATAATTAATATGCTACTTCAACACAGCTTCTTTTAAAATGGTCCTTTTCTTTCCGCCCTGAACTGCTTACGAAGGGATATAACTTAGTATTTTCCCCCTTGTTTCCTGCTGGAAAGTGTAAATCTTTTTACTTTATTGGTCTGTGGTTCAGTTTATTAATGATGGTTTCCATCTTTTTTAAATTCTTTTTGAATATTTATGAATTATTTCCTGGCATTTTGATTGATTTTCAATTGCTGCAGAGGTGTTGAGTTCCACATCTTGAATACATTTGTTATTTTGGAATTAGGTTCATTGATTGTGAGCTGAATTCAGAAGTTCTTATTTAATCTCCATTGCTGGTCTGTTGCTAGCGACAGATACACCTTGCTAGTACATATCCAGTTCAAATTTATGGCAAAAAAAGACTGAAGATATGTAAAAAATTATCTTGGTATAATCCTGTTTGTGCATAGATATTAATTAACTTTAAAAAGAAATTAGATTACTAATTGTAGCTGTGGAGCAGGATTTAGTGTTAAGTGGTGGGTTGCCAATTCACCAATCAGATACCTAACTGGATAGCATCAGGCTATCCACTGAATCAAGGCCCTTGAAGGATGGAAATCCCAGCCTGAAACCTGTTTGTCAAACAGAGGCTGGTATTGCCACCAAGATCAGTGGCAATTGCTGGTAATGCACTGAAATCCTCACTTGGAGTAAGGTAAGTGGGATGGAATGGAACTTTGGAGTAGAAGGCTGTCAGTGTGTATGGATTTAGGTACTGGGTACTGGGCATAAGGGTGGCTTACCCTTCCCTCTGCTAGGTCCATTGATTGAACACTGCACGCTTGTGAACAATTGGCAAGGGAATCAACAGAGTGGAAAATCATACTTGATCTCATCCTTGCCAATCTACACCGCATCTATGACAATATCAGTAATTGTGACCATCACACAGTCCTTGTGGAGACAAAGTCTACTGTTCATGTTAAGAATACATCCATTGGGTTGTGTGGCGCTATCACTGTGCTAAATAAGGTAGATTTCAAACATATTTAGCAACTCAAGACTAGGCATTCATGAGGTGCTGTGGATTATCAACAGCAAAAACTCTACTCCAACACAATGTTCATCCTTAGCATATCCCCCAACTCTATCATCAAGCCAGGACATTAACTGGTTCAATGAAGAGTGTGAGAGGTCATGCCAAAAGCAGCACCAGGCAAACCTAAAAAAGAGGGGTCAACCTGATGAACCTACTTGAATGCCAGACCGCATAAATGGCAAGTGACAGACTGGGCTAAGTGATTCCACAAATAGCAAATCAGATTTATGATCACGGTCATGACAAGCAGTTAATTTTTTTTTGCACTAAGGTTGTTATTTCCCATGGAATTCTAGATTTACTTTTTGATCAGAAATAAAAATAAAAATAAAATTATCAGAGCAGACTTCGCATTGTAGCTTTGAGCAGTCTTTTGAAAGATAAATAATATCTATTTCCACTTTCAATTTCTAGGCTGTAGAAACCCTGAAAATGTTTGAGAAGAAGGATAGCAGGGTTAAGAGCGCAGCTGCAACAAATCTCTCTTTCCTTTACTTTTTGGTAGGTGCCAAGATCATAACTATTGCATTACATATTAGCAGAGGCAACACACACAGGCGTTTTTTTTTCACAATTCGTATAATTGTGCATGGTTCTTGCAATTTCACATTTGGAATTGATCATTCACCAATCAATATATTATGGTTTTCTCATCCAATTAAGTCATTGACCACAAAATATGTGAATCAGTCAATGATGCTTTATTAAAATAGGCGCAGCTGACTCCATTAAGCTGGCGGCTAGCACATGGAAATGGTCACCTTTGCTGTAGGTAAAATTTCTCCTAGTTGCCTTAACATTGTAAATTGACTGCTTACCTTTGCAGGCAGCCAATCAGTGTCCGCTTTCAGCGCTGGGGATGTTCCCCTGCAGCAGGAATACATTTTCCCCAAGTCGTTCCCCACGCTATAGGGGTGTAAAGTACTGAATTTAAATTTGGGCATTTTCATTGGAAGTCAATTAGGACATTTATGAATTGACGTGATCTATAATGAACAAGTTTTGCGACTGTATTTGCATTCCCATTATTATGATAGCGTAAAATCATATTTCTATGAGTACCTCCTGAGTTTGAAAGTAGTCAATTGTGCATTTCTTATGATTGAACCGAATAGACTTTTAAACAATTGGCCATGCACAGCAGAAATCATTTTCATTGGATTTGTGCAGGAAAATGATTTTGGACTTGCAGACCGGTATGCTGACCTTGCTATGAGTGCTGATCGATATAATCCAGCAGCACTGACAAATAAAGGAAACTGTGTCTTTGTTCGAGGCGACTATGAGAAAGCAGCTGAATTTTATAAGGAAGCTTTACGGAATGATTCCTCTTTTACTGAGGCACTCTATAACTTGGGTGAGTTGCAATATTACTTAATTTGACTGATAGGCAATTTATGACTTCTGAGTGTTAATCCTCTAATGTCTTCAGTTTCTTGATTTTCAGTGTACACTATTGATTCAGATTGCTTTGTGATTTCATTTATTCAGAACTTATTTTCTGCTAAGCTCCCATGCAGCTGTGTAATTCATTCACATAGAAGCATAGGAACAGGAGTAGACCATTCAGCTTCTCGAGCATGTTCCACCATTCATGGCTGATCTGATGGACCCAACTCCATATACCTGCCATTAGCCCATTTCTTTTAACACCTTTGATTAACAAAAATTTATCTGTTATTTAACATGAGCAACTTATCCACTGCCATTTATGGAAGAGAGTTCCAAACATCTGCCACCCTTTGTATGTAGACGTGCTTTCTAACATCTTTCCTGAATGAAAGTCTGACCTATTCTTAGACTATTCCCTGTAGTTCTAGAATCCTCAACCAGCAGAAATAGCTTATCTTTATCTACCCTGTCTTTTCGTGTTAATGTCTTTTTCTTAATTCACACGTAGGACATGGGTATTGCTGGCTGGCCAGCGTTTATTTTCCTTGATATGGTAGTGAACTGCTTCTTGAACCGCAGCAGTCCATGTGCTTAGGTAGGCCCAAAATACTAGTAGGGAGGAAATTCCAGTGTTTTTACTGGGGTGATACTGAAGGAATGGCAGTCTATTTCCAAGTCAGAATGATGAGTGCCTTGGATGGGAACTTGCTGGTAGCAATGGTGTTCCCATGTATCTGCTACCCTTGTCCTTCTAGATGGAATTGATCATGGGTTTGGGAGGTGTTGTCTAAGGAGCCTTGGTGAATTGCTGCAGTGCATCTTGTAGATTGTACATAATACTGCTACAGAATGTTGGTAGTAGAGGGAATGGATGTTTGTGGATGAGCTGTAAATCAAGCAAGCTGCTTTGTTCTGTACAGCATCAAGTTTCTTGAGTGCTGTTGGCTCTGCACCCATCCAGGTTAGTGAGGAGTATTCCATCACAATCCTCACTTGTGTCTTGTAGATCGTGGACAGGCTTTGGGGAGTCAGGAAGTGAGTTACTAGCCACAGTATTCCTAGCTTCTGACCTGCACTTGTAACTGCTTTATTTATATGGTGATTCCACTTAAGTTTCTGGTCAATGGTAATCCCCAGGATGTTGATAGTGGGAGATTCAGTGATGGTAATATCATTGAATGTCAAGGAGTGGTGGTTAAATGGTCTCTTTTTGGTGATGTTCATTGCCTGACATTTGTGTGGCACAAATGTTACTTACCACTTGTCAGCCCAAGCCTGGATATTGTCCAGACCTTGTTGCATTTGAACATTGACTGCTTCAGTATTTGGGGAGTCGCAAATGATGGTGACTTGCCCACAGCACCTCATGGATGCCCAATTGTGCAATCACCAGTGAACATCTCCACTTCTGACCTTATGCTGGAGGGAAGGTCATTGCTGAAAAAACTGAAGATGGATGGACTCTTCTCATGAAGGGTCCAGACCCGAAACGTCAGCTTTCCTGGTGCTCTGATGCTGCCTGGCCTGCCGTGTTCCTCCAGCTCCACACCTTGTTATCTCAGACTCCAGCATCGGCAGTTCCTACTATCTCTGAAGATGGATGGACCTAGGACACGACCCTGAAGAACTCCTGTAGAGATGTCCTGGATTTGAGATGACTGACCTCCAAAAGCCACAATCGTCTTCCTATGTGCCAGGTATGAATCCAACTAGTGGAGACTGCATCCCTTGAATTCCCATTGATTTCAGTTTTGCTAGGGCTTCTTGAGTCTACACTCAGTCAAATGCCACCTTAATGTCAAGGGCTGTCAATTTCACATCATCTCTGCAATTCAGCTCTTTTGTCCATCTTTAAACCAAGGCTGTAATGAGCTCAGGAGCTGGTGAAACATGAACTGGGCATTAATGAGCAGGTCATTGCTGAGCAGGCTCTGTTTGAAAGCACTGTTGACACCATCTTCCATCACTTTAATGATGATTGAGAGTAGACTGAAGGGGTGGTTATTCTTTGGGTTAGATTTGACCTGATTTTTGTGTACAGGATGTACCTGGGAAATTTTCCTCATTGTCTGGTAGATGCCAGTATTGTAACTGTTCTGGAACAGCTTGGCTAGAGGAGTTGTAGGTTCTGAAGCACAAATCTTCAGTACTACTACTGGAAAGTTGTCAAGGCCCATAGCTTTTGCAGTATCCAGTCCCTTCAACTATTTCTTGATATCGTGTGGCGTGAATCAAATTGACAGAAGACTGGCATCTCTGATGGTGAGGACCGCTGGAGGAGGCCGACATAGATCATCCAATTCATACGTCTGGCTGAAGATTGCTGCACATGCTTCAGCCTTAAATTTTGCACTGATGCGTTGGGCTATTGGTCATTGAGATTGGGGGTATTTGTGGAGCCTTCTTCTCATGTGAGTTGTTTAATTATCTACCACCATTTAGGACTGGATGTGGCGGGACTGCAGAGCTTAGATCTCATCTGTTGGTTGTGGGATTACTTAGGTATGTCTGTCGCTTGCTACTTAAGTTGTTTGACACGCAAGTAGCCCTGTTTTGTAGCTTCACCAGGCTGACACCTCATTTTTAGGTATGCCTGGTGCTGCTCCTGGCATGCCCTCCTGCACTGTCGATTGAACCAGGGTTGATCCCCTGGCTTGTTGGTAATGATTGAGTGGATGTCCGGTGTTGAGTTGGTGGATCTGTTTGAGGTCTGTGCCATTTGGCATGATCCACACAACATGAAAGATGGCATTCTCAACATGAAAGCAGAACTTCATCTCGACAAGGACTGTGTGATGGTCACTCTTAACAAATGAGGTCAAGTATGTTTTTCCCTCTAGTTAGTTCCCTCACTACCTACTGCAGACCCAATCTAGCAACTATGTTCTTCAGGACCCAATCAGCTCAATCAGTGGTGCTGCTGCTGCCAAGCCACTCCTAGTGATGGATTTGAAATGCCTCATGCAGAGTGCATTTTGCGCTTTTGCCACCCTCAGATTAGATTAGATTATGTTGTCACATGTACCGGAGTACAAGAGTACTGTGTGAAACATGTATAGAGTTACCACTCTCTGATGCCATTTTAGAATACAATAGTTAAAATTAAAAACAAGAGCAGAAGTTAAAAAAACAGAAACAAAAGGAAAACAAAATGTTCAGATTACCCTCACTGCCAGCATGAGTCTCATGCTGAACTCACCAATGATGCCTGTGCTGGACCCACCAACGCCGCAGTGCTGCCACAACCGCTGTTTCGCCATCCCTGCTGATGCCACCGCCTCAAGTCCTGTACCTCGTCACTCCCTGTGCCGAACCCACCAACTTCAAAGTCTCCATTCTCTGGCGCCATTACTCACTGCTGGGCCCACCTCGCTGACGACATCTTGGAATCAGTAGAAGTATCAGAGTCCACAACTTTCATGAACAAATGCAAGAGTGTAACCATTTGAACCAGCACTGACATCAGAACCGTCGTCAATGCAGGTATCTCTGCCACCGTCTCGAGTCCTGCGCTGGCCCCACCAACATTGAAGTCAGCACACACCGGTGCCATCTCTTGCTGCTGGGCCCATATTGATTGCTTTCACTGATGCTTCCTCAAAGTGTTGTTTAACATGGTGGAATACTAAACCATCATCTGAAGGAGGATGATACGTGGTAATCAGCAGGAGGTTTCCTTGCCCATGTTTAGCCTGAAGCCATGAGACTTAATGGAGTCTGGACTCAATATTCAGGACTCCCGGGACAACTCCTTCCAGACTGTGTACCATTGTGCTGCCACCTCTGCTGGGTCTGTCCTGCCGGTGGGACACGAAATATCCAAGGATGGTAATGGTGGTGTCTGGGACATTGTCCATGATTTTGTGAATGTGACTATGTCAGGCTGTTGCTTGACTAGTCTGTGACACAGCTGTCCCAATTTTACCACTGGCCCCCAGATGTCAGTAAAGAAGACTTCGCAGGGTCAACAGGACTGTTTTTGCCTTTGTTGTTTCCAGTAACTGTTCGGTTTCATTTCTTTGTTGAGACTTCGTAGCAGTCGGTACGACTATGTGGTTTGCTAGGTCAGTTCAGAGACCATTTGAGAGTCAGCCATATTGCTGTGGATCTAGCATCACACGTAGGCCAGACCGGGTGAGGATGGCAGATTTCCTTCCCTGAAGGACATTAGTGAGCCAATTGACAATGGTTTCATGGTCATCTGTGGATCTTTAATTCCTGATATTTTTGAATGAATTCAAATTCCATCATCTACCATGGTGGCATGTGAACCTGCGTCTCCAGAACATGAGCAGAGTTTTCCGGATGAATGGGGTGGCACAGTGGTTAGCACTGCTGCCTCACAGCGCCAGGGACCTTGGTTTGATTCCAGCCTCTGGTGACTGTCTGTGTGGAATTTGCACATTCTCCACGTGTCTGCATGGGTTTCCTCCGGGTACTGTGGTTTCTTCCCATAGTCCAAAGATGTGCAGGTTAGATGGATTTGCTATGCTAAATTGCCTATGGTGTCTAGGGATGTGCAGGCTAGGTGTAGGGTAACAGGGATAGGTTAAGGGGGTGGATCTGGATGGGATGCTCTTAGGAGAGCCAAATGGCCTGCTTCCAAACTGTAGGGATTCTATGATTCCATGATGTGGAGATGCTGGTGTTGGACTGAGGTGGACAAAGTCAAAAATCGCATGACACCAGTCCAACAGGTTTATATGAAATCACAAGCCTTCATAAGGAGCGGCTATGATTCTATGATAATAGGTCTAGCCTCCTGAAGACTTTAATCAGATCACCACTTAACCTTCTAAATTCTAGAGAAAACAGGCCTAATTTGTATAATCTGTTCTCGTAAATTATATTTGAGGAAATTGTTTGGGTTTCTCCATTACATGTGTATTATTGTTATCTATTTGTGTTAGAAATTTTTAAGGCTAAACGACTGGATCCAAAAACTGATCAGTGTTTAGTTGTAAATATGAATAAGCTTTTGTATATTTGTAATTAATATGGAAGCTCCTTTACCTTACATTTAATATTTTTCTAACAACCATACCTTTAGAAATATATAATATGGATCTGGTGAAAATTGTATTATAACTGTTTGCACTGTTTGTCAATGAGATTATATTGCAATTTTAACTGAAAGAAGATTTGGACTCAATCTGTTTCAAAACAAGTGTCTTGTAGTGTCCTCAATCATCCCCAATCACTGGCCTTAATATGATGATGTAATTTGGAGGCTAGGTCTCTATTTTCTTTCGTTTTTCTTTTCAACAACTGGGCCATCACTGTCATAGCCCATTGTTCCCCAGTGAGAAGGAAAGGTGACTTGCTTTTGTGCAGCTGTGAATGACCTCTAAGAGGTCCCTATAAATAACTTGTGAATGACTCTCCCTCTCTGCAGAAAATCACATGGCATTTTCTCTGTGTCTCCTAAAGGTGATACATTTGAGGTGTGAGGCCTTCTCAGCACAATTCCTTGTCAGAAGATAAGTTCATACAAAAAAAAAGACACCTCAGATCATTTTTTCTTACTCTTCAAGATTTTACTACTTCATCTCACTATTCCACGATATCATGCAATAATTCTCCAAGACATTTTTTAAAATTTGCTGCTCCTTTACAATCATATACTTTTTAAATTTAGGTCTTACTTACAAGAAGTTGAATAGACTGGAGGAAGCTTTGGATTGTTTCTTGAAGCTCCATGCAATCATGAGGAACAGTGCTCAAGTTATGTACCAGATTGCAAACCTGTATCCTTTCCAAAAATTTGAGGCTGTAAGCGCATCATTGGAATAACTATGGAATTTTCATCAAATGATATTTGCTTTAATATTTTGGGAAACCTTGTAGCTTTCCTAATAAATTAGTGAATTTTTTTTTACCAACTGTAGTAAGAAATAATTTGCGCACTTGTGTAGGGATTTTCATGATCTCAGGATATCTCAAAATCCTTTACAGTCAATTAACTGTAAGTTTTAGAAGTGTAATCACTCTTGTAATTTAGGGAATGCAGTAGCCAAAATATGACCATAAGATGCCACAAACAGCAAGAAGGTGATAACTAAATGACCTTGTTCAAAGAAGGAAAAGAAATGGTCAACACCTCAAGTTGGGTCAGGTCAGGTCAGACAGGTGGGGTGGTGATAGCAGGTAAATTCAAAACAAGCCTGTGGAAACATGGGATCATGATGGGAGCAGGGTACTGTTATGCTTGTCACCCTGGAAGAAGGTTTGTGCTACAAGAACTGATGATCAACATGGCCTCCCTTGTAGAGATAATACGTTGAGGATGGCCTTGAGGAGGTGAGATTCAGATTTCCATCCCTCAGTGAGAGCACCCTGATTTGTTGCTGCTGAGACTGCAAGGAGATCCTGGGGTGAAGATGACAGAGCCACTGGATTCTGACAGATACATAGTTTTGAAGAGGAAGGGACCCAAGGGAGGGCTGCAATGGCATGAGGATGATGTATTTTGAAGGTCAGGCAGCAGAGGAACAGGGAGTGGGGAGCAGTTTGGAATGGGAGTGCCCTCTGATGTGCCTGGGGCATCTCCAAGAAATGTAGTCTCTTTCCTTCCCACCCTTTCCATAACGTTATTTTCATAAAATGGCCGTCTGGGTCTACTCTGCTTGCCCACACAAATGTATTATTGGTTGGGCAACAGATTAGTTGGTTAATTGTTCTGTTAATAAGTTCAATTCCTTGTTATTTTTTTAAATGGTAAGTGGGCTTCCAATTTTGGTACCTGCTCACCTACCATTTTATGAGGGCTGGGTCAGAGATGGGCATGAAGGCAGTAGACTAACCACAGTCATTTTTTACACTGAACATATGCTTGGTGCGGTGCCAGGAAATCTAGCCCAGGATTGCCAAAATGTGTGATATGCACTGCACATGTAATGCAAACAAGAAGCTGCTGGGCATAAGGATAAGGACCAAATAGCTCCATTGTTGCAACATTGGCAACTATACTTAAAAGCTTTGACAGCTTGCACATTTAATGCAAACAAGAAGCTGCTGGGCATAAGGATAAGGACCAAATAGCTCCATTGTTGCAACATTGGCAACTATACTTAAAAGCTTTGACAGCTTGCACAGGAAAGATTAATAGTCCACATTGTCTGGGTGGGATGCTCTTTGGAATGTTGATGTGGACCGAATGACCTGCTTCCGCACTGTAGGGATTCTATGAAATGGACTGAACTATAGAACTGCGACATCAAATTATTAGTGTGTCCAAAAAACAGTATTTTCATTTTCTGGTATGAGGATATGTTGGTCTCCTTAGGATTCAGTCCTGTCTACCAATAATTTTAATGTAATTCATATATTCATTCATTCTAGCACTTTAAAAACTGATCATAATCAGGTATTTGTTATATATTTGCTACCTGAATCCGCACAAACTTCAGTATTTTGAATATGGTGTTACTAACTAGTGTCTAAAGAGCCATTTGGAGGAGCTCATTGAATCAAAATTTCATGCAAGTAGCTACTGGCTGCAGTTTTGGAAAATTTCCAGCAGTGAAACATGGAGCTTCTCACATCAGGATTCAGCTGAACATTTATTTCAGCAGAATCTAGGAATTGCTAGATGAAAACAAAGTGGGCTATCTGGTTCAACTTCAAACGTTCTGGTCTTTGCCTTGTACGAGATTAATTGTGTAGATTAATCACGGAAATTTGTTTCCATTAGTCAGTGTGTCACAGATTCACTTGAGGCGGCACACCTACTGCCACAAAAGCTCATATACTTAAAGTTATCTGTTGTTGCGAAACATGCTGCCATTGCCATATGTCATGTCTCAAATTAGAAATACATTGCATTCCAAAATATTTTTTGAAAGTAATAAATCTAATTTGAATGCATTATTGCTATCTGTTTCCACCATTTAAGACCCTAAGAAATAGAAACAGGAGTAGGCTATTCAGCAGTTTGAGCCTGTTCCACCATTCAATAGGATCATGACTGACCCGACATTGCTCATGTCCACTTTCCTGCACTTTCTCTGTAACCCTTAATTATCCGACTACTGATCAAGAATCTATATATCTCAGCCTTATTTATCTCCACCTCCACAGCTCTCTGTGGCAAGGAGTTCCAGAAACTCTCAGCCCTCTGAGAGAAGAAACTCAATCTTAAATTGGCATCCCTTTTATTTTGAGACTGTGCACTCTGGTCCTAGATGCTCCCATGAGGGGAAACGTCCTCTTAGCATTTACCCCGTCAAGCCCATAAAAATCCTATATGTTTTGCTGAGATCACCTCTCATTCTTCTAAACTCCAGTGACTAGAGTCGCAACCTGTTTAGTTTTTGCTCATAAGACAATCCCTCCAAACCCATAATCATCCTAGGAAACCTTCTCTGAACTGCCTCCAATGAAATGATATATTTCCTTAAATAAGGGGACAGAACTCTCACAGTACTCCAGATGTGGTCTTACCAGCATCTTGTACAGGTGCAGTAAGATTTCCCTACTCTTATACTCCAACCTCCTTGAAATAAAGGCTAACATTCTGTTAGCCTTCCTGGTTACCTGCTGATTTCCCTAAGGCACTTTTAAGACATTTCTTAAAATCTATGTTTTAAGCAATCTTTTGCTCACATTTGTTTGATATCTCCCTTTTTGACTAGTCCATTGCTACATTTTGTTTAATCTGTTTCTGTGAAGCATCTTGAAATTTGATTTGATTTAATATTGTCACATGTCCTGAAATGTAGTGAAAAATATTGTTTTGCATGCCAACCAGACAAGTCATACCTACATAAGTACATCAAGGTAATAGAACAGAATGCAGAATATAATGTTACAGCTACAGAGAAGGTCAGAGAAAGCTCAATTCTCATATATGAGAGGTCCGTTCATAAGTCTGATCACAGTGGGGAAGAAGCTCTTCTTAAATCTGATGTTACGTATTTTCAAACTTCTGGGTCTTCTGCCTGATCGAAGAGAGTGGAAGAAATGAGGTTGTGTGTTTGGTTGCAGACATTTCGTCACCCTGCTAGGTAACATTGTCAGTACACCTCCGCTGAAGTGTTGGTGTTATGTCCCGCTTGTTATTTAAATGCCTCGGTTTGCTGGGGTAGTTGGCATCACCTCCAGTTCTGTTTTTCAGTGGTTTTGTATATCGGGTCCAGTTCAGTGTGTTTGTTAATGGAGTTCTGGTTGGAATGCCAGGCGTCCAGGAATTTCCTGGCATGTATTTATTTGACTTGTGCTATTATGGATGTGTTATCGAATTTGTGTCCTCCTTTGTCCATGTGTATTGAGACCAGTGAGAATTGGTCATATCTCTTGGTGCCAAGTTGGTGTTCGTGTATCCTTAACGTCAGTTTTCTTCCAGCTTCACCAGAGGCACGCTGACAATGTTACTTATCAGGGTGACGAAACATCTGCAATCAAACACACAGGCTCGGTGAACAAGGCTACAACTTCATCCACAATGTGAGCTACAAATTGGGGTGGCACGGTGGCTCAGTGGTTAGCACTGCTGCCTCACAGCGCCAGGGACCCGGGTTCAATTCCACCCTTGGGCGATTGTGTGGAGTTTGCACATTCTTCCCATATCTGCGTGGGTTTCCTCCAGGTGCTCCGGTTTCCTCCCACAGTCCAAAGATGTGCAGGCTAGGTGGATGCCATGCTAAATTGTCCGTAGTGTTCAGGGATGTGTAGATTAGGTGGGCTATAGAGGGATGAGTCTGGGTGGGATGCTCTGACAGTCGGTGTGGACTTGTTGGGCCAAAGGGCCTGTTTCCACACTGTAGGGATTCTATGATTTAAACCTTCTCAAAAACTTTAAAGGGTGGAAGAAAGTATAACCCAGGTAGGAGGGATTTTTGATTATGTTGGCTGCTTTCCTGAGGTAGTGGGAAGTGTAGACTGAGTCAGTGGAAGGAAGGTTGGTTTTCGTGATGGATTGGGCTGCATTCACAACTGTCTGTAATTTTGTGCAGTCTTGGGTACAGCAGTTGCCATGTGATGCCTCTGGATAGGATGTTTTCAATGGTGCATCTGTAAAACTTGGTAGGAGTCATCATGGAAATGCCAAATTTCCTTAGCCTTCTGAGGAAGTAGAGGTGTTGGTATGCTTGCCTGACTGTAGCGCTAATGTCAATGGACCAGGATAGATTGTTAGTAATATTTACTCATAGGAACTTGAAGCTCTTGACCACCTCCATTTCAACACCATTGATACAGATGAGGGCACGTTCTCCACTCTGCTTCCTGAAGTTGATGACTAGCTCCTTTGTTTTACTGACATTGAGGGAGAGATTGTTATCTTTACACCATGCCAGTAAGCTGTCTCTTTCCTGTACTCTGTCTTGTTGTTTGAGATCCAACCCACTACGGTGGTGTCATCAGCAAATTTGTAAATGGAATTAGAGCTGAATTTGGCCCCACAGTCATGAGTGTATAAGGAGTATAGTAAGAGGCTGAGTATGCGCCTTGCAGGGCACCAGTGTTGAGGATTGTTGTGGAAGAGGTGTCATCGCCTCTCCTTGCTGATTGCAATCTGTGGATCAGCAAGTCAAGGGTCCAGTTACAGAGGGGGAGTAGAGCCCTAGGTCTCTGCGTTTGGAGATGAGTTCGGTTGGAATTATGGAGTTGAGGGCGGAGCTAAAGTCAATAAATAGAAGTCTGATGTAGGTGTCCTAGTTATCCAGATGTTCCAGGGATGAGTGTAGGACCAGAGAGATGGTTTCTGCCGTGGATCTATTGTGACGGTAAGCGAATTGTAGTGGATTAAGGCAGTCTGGGAGGCTGGAATTGTTGTGTGCCATTAGTAACCTCTCGAAGCACTTCATAACGACAGATGTCAGAGCTATCGGGTGGTGGTCATTAAGGCATGTTGCCTGATTTTTCTTTGACACCGGGATGATAGTGGTCTTCTTGAAGCAGGTAAGAACCTCACATCGTAGTGAAGGAGAATTAAAGATTGTGCAAATACTCCCGCCAACTGGTCCGTGCAGGATCTGAGTGAACATTGGGCATTTCATCTAGGCTAGTCGCTTTCTTCGGGTTCACTCCCAAGAAGGTTGACCTTACATCTGCGGCGGAGACTGTAGGTACACGTGCGCCAGGGTTGTCAGGGCAGACTACATCATTTCACTGATCTTCTGTTCAAAACGAATGTAGAGTGCATTGAGCTCATCGGGGAGGGATGCTTATTACATTAAAATATTTTGTTGTTAAAAGATATTTAAATACAAGTTTTTTTTTGTTGCTGTTCCATATACTAACCACTCACTGAAATATGGGGTGGAATTTCATTTGGCAATGGAGACAAGAAGGTGCTGGCACAATTTAAAATTGAATTCTTAAAGGTGGTGCTGAATCCTTCCACCTCCAGAATATGGTGAAATGTTCATATTTAAGACAATTATGCTCAACTGCTCAACCAATTGCAGAGTTGTCATCATTGATTTAGAAAGGCTTATATTTCCCAATAGGGAGTGGTGCACGTTCTGAGAGGGCCAGTAAGCTACTGGCATCATTTGCAGCGTAGATGCTGCAGAGAAACCAGCAACTCAAGAACTGGAGATGGAACAGGCTAGCCTGTCATTGTACTGACAGGAAGAGCCTCAGCAGTGCAATCTTTCTGATTAAGAGCAAATCAGTAGAGCGCAGAGAGGGTCTGCAATAAGAAGAAGGCATGCTACCTAAGCCTTCATGAGTATTGCCAGGAGTCATTTGCCTTCACATGAGAAAACATCAGTATCAGAGGAGACTGCATCTATCCAGCTAACTAATCTCAGACATTGAGCTCCACAATCACCTGATCTCTTGCACCAACCCATTGCAGTCTCCTTTCTGCAGCCATCAACAGTCTGAACCTTTATACATTCAGGTCATTCCAGGGATCAACCTCAAACCTGGCTGGTATTTACCACCTCCTGCTCACTGGTGGTGTGCTTTTCACCATGTTCTCACTATTCTAAGCTTGGTTTTGGCCCAGGCAAGGTGATTATCTGTGCTGGTAGATGATTTTGAGGTCGGATGTGATGGTACAGGCGTTGTGCAGTCTTCACTCTGCCGAGGAAGTTGGCTATGTATGCAGTGTTCTACTTTGTGGATCAGCATCTTCAGATCTGTAGGAGACACAAGATGAATGATGAGAATTTGGACAACTTAACAGGTGCATCAGTCCCACAAAGTACAGTGATCAGTAAGCCTCTGTATACAATATGCAGAGGTCTCCTCAGTATCCTTGCGTGAAGGACACAGCTTTTAAATTACCTTACTTTTTTTCAGTTTCAAGCCTCACCATCGTCAATGGCCCACCTCAATAGCACCCCTGCAGTATCCAGTCCCATCTCCTCCATTATTGTGAGTTGACACCGATCCAGCACTTGGTCTCCTATATATGTCATCTTCCAGATATTGTGAGCTTTCTTATCCTGTAGGAATAAAAGAGAATGAAGTATGAGTAGGCTGTCCTCAACTCTCACTGCATTGCATTGTTGAGATGTTGCCATAGTGGTGATGTCACTGAATTATTAATCTAGAGGCCCAAGCTAATGGTCTGGGGACATGGATTCGAAGAGTTTAGACCTGAAATGTTGACTTTCCTGCTCCTTGGGTGCTGGCTGTGCTTTTCCAGCTCCACATTTATTGACTCTAGCTTCCAGCATCTGCATTCCTTACTGCCTTCAGTATTTACTGTAAATTGTGGTATATGAGTCGACCTGGCTTATGATACATCCCCATTTTTCAGTTGCAAAATTATGTTTATGCATCTACATGACATTAAGTATTTATCCTGCTTTATTATGCAGTACTAGATCTTGAACCAAATTTCAATCAAAATCAACATGCTAATGAAGTCATCTACAAAAGAATTGTGTATGGCAAAGCATAATTTATGAATGGACATTTTGGAGGCAAGTGCAGAGACTGGCAGTGATTGGTCGTGTCCAAGGAGGTAAGGGTGTGGTGTAATAAGTTGAATAAAATGGACGTTGATGAGGTTAGCCCTGCATAGGTGAATTGGGCAAGAAGCAAGCTATGGCACTATGGAATAATTGCGGTCACTCCTTATAAAGAGGCAACAATGGATCACTCAATGCCAGGAGAAATATAGAGGGCTACTTAGGGCTCTTGTTCCAAAGAAGAGTCATTGGACTCAAAACATTCCCCCTCTACAGATGCTACCACACCTGCTGAGTTTCTCCAGCACTCTTTTTTTAATTTCCAGCATCTGCAACATTTTGTTTTTATTTAGGGCTTATTCAAGAAGGATCAGAGACTGGAACATCTTCAGGAAAGTAGGATGGCAGAGAAAATGCCATAATTGGGACGAAGTACCCAAGAGAGAAAAAAAGTTAAAAATGATAGCAGATTTTAACTCCTATTTTCTTTGCAGCAAGGATTGATGGTAACATGGAACGAATATGTTCCCATTCTTTTCCCATTATTCTGTCTAAATTCTTTCCAGTTTTGATGAAAGTCTATGCCTGGAATATTAACTTGTCAGTTCCCTTCAGATCTGCAGAAGAGTAGAATGGCAGAGAAGAAATAAGTTATTACTTGCCTTTCTCCTTATAAAGAGGCAACAATGGGTTATTCAATGCCAAAAGAAGTAAAGGATATTTTTAACAGGACAAGTTGAAGCCCAGGATCAGGGGACCAGCAAAAGCAAACAAATGACACTGCAGGAAAACCGTAAATTTATTAGCTGGCATTAGCTGCTAATTTGATTATGTATTATAAGTTACTTTCAGATTGAAAATAAATAGGAGAAATATTTACAAATTAAATGTTTTAAAAGCAATAGGAAATTTTTAAAAAGCAAATTAAGAACTAAGTAAATAAAATAGACATGCAGGGACAGACGATGTGTTGTACGTGCATGGTGGGGGAGCTGGTAGACCCCATTGTGGTTCAGAATGACATCTGTAGCAAATATTGGTTGCTTGACGAACTGTGGCTCAGATTTGATGAGCCAGAGTGAGAGCTTTGAACAGTGCAACACATCAGGGAGGGGAAAGTTATCTGGATGCTTTGTTTCAGGATGCAGTCACACCTCTTGGATTTACTACCTTGAATTCGGTCAGTGGTCAATGACAAAGGTGTGGCAATGAGTAAGGCAGGACTATGAGTGATCCAGGAGGTAGTGCTGAAGGAGCCTCAGCCCACAACCTTGTCTAACAGGTTTGAAATTCTTGCTTCCTGTATGGACAAAAGTGGGGGCTGTAAGGAGGATGAGCAAATTGACCATAGTACAGGGAGCCATTCAAGAGGGTGGAGAAAAGTGAAATGTAATTGTAATTGGGGATAGTATAGTCAGGGGAATAGATGCTGATCTCTGTCCAGGATTGAGAGTCCTGAACACTGTGTTGTCTGCTTGGTGCCTGGGTTCAGCAGATCTCATTTGAGCTGCAGAGGAACTTAAAGTGGTAGAAGGAAAGATCCAGGTGTTGTGGTCCATGTAGGTACCAATGATAAAGGTAGAACAAGGAATGTGGTTCTGCTAAGGCAATATTGGCAGTCAGGGTCTTAATTAGAAAGCAGCAGAACTAAAAAGATAATAATCTCCGGAATACTACAAGTAAATTTAAAAAGTCATATATTGACACGAATTGAGAATGGGTAGACAGATAAAAAACAGAGAGTGGGACCACTCAAAGACTGGTGGAGATTTGGAACTTGCCCATAAATGGCATTTGCTGCTAGATCAGTTGTTTGTTTTAAATCTGAGATAGATAAAAGGTATTAAGGGATATGTGCCAAAGGCCAAAATATGCAATCAGACCACAGATCAGTCATAATCTCATTGACTGGCAGAACAGGTTTGAAGGGCTGAATGATCTATTTCCTGTTCCTACAGAATAACTGGGACTTCTCAGGTACCACAAGATCATAGGTTAGTCCATGGCTATTCAAGATATAAATAAATCAATTAGATCAGGCACCCAAATGCAGCATTTCCAAGTTTGCTGATGAAACAAAATTTAGTGGGATTGTGAATTGTGAGGAGGGTGCAAGAAGGCTTCAAGCTGATATAGATTAGTTGAGTGAGTGGGCAAATACATGACAGATGCAGTATAACATGACTAAATATGGATTTATGCAGTTTGTGAGAAACAGAAAGACAGTATTGTTTGAATAGTGATCTATTACAAAATGTGAACATACAGAGGGATCTTGGGGTGTCCTTGTACACCATTCAATGAAAGTAGACCGGCAGGTGCAGCAAGCAGTTAGGAATCCAAATGCTGTATTGGTCTTCGTTGCAAGAGGAATTTAATTGAGAAGTAGGTGTGACATGCTGGGTCTTGGTGTGACCACTGGTGCAGGTGCATTGTTCCTTGAAAATGAATCGCAGATAGACAGGATAGTGAAGAAGGGGTTTGGTATGCTTGCCTTTATTGGTCAGTGCATTGATTATAGAAACTGGGAGGTCATATTGAGGCTGTACAGGACATTGGTTAGGCCACTTCTGAAATACTGCGTTCAGTTCTGGTCTCCCAGCTTTAGGAAAGATGTTGTGAAGCTTGAGAGGGTTCAGAAAAGACTTACAAGGATGTTGCCAGGGTGGAAGGGTTTGAGCTATAGGGAGAAGTTAAATAGGCTGAGGCTATTTTCCCTGGAGTTTTGGAGGCTGAGGGGTGATCTTAAAGAAGTTTATAAAATCATTAGGGGCTTGTATAGGGTGAATAGCCAAATTCTTTTCCCCAGGGTAGGAGAGTCCAAAACTAGAGGGCATAGGTTTAAGGTGAGAGGAGAAAGCTTTAAAAGGGACCTAAGGGGCGACTTTTTCATGCTGAGGGTGGTGCATGTATGGAATGAGCTACCAGAGGAAGTAGTGAAGCCTGGTACAACATTTAAAAGTTATCTGGATGGGTATATGAATAGAAAGGATTTAGAGCTGTTGCGAAGCTGGGTGGAGTATTTGTGGATTGGAAGGCAGGTGTTAGAATTTGGTGTTTGTAAAATGCTGGAGGGGGAAAGCAGTACATGGTCCCTTTAAAAGATGATGTGCTATTTCGATGCTTCAGAAAAGGTTGTCTGTTGGCAGCAGCTTTTGGGTTTGCAGGTGCACAGAGCACCTGAATTGAAACATTTGTATCAAAAGGCTGTACTGTCAGCAGGCCAAGCAGCAGTTTTGTATTGTCATCAAGACAACACTTAATTTGAACCCAGCACCCAGAAACCAAAAAACCAATTAAATTTAAATCAGATGGTTTTGACAACATAGGACCAATCCTACTGTAAAGAATACTGATATGTCACCAAGGGTATAAAAGAAGGGGCAGTTGGGCAAAGACAAGGGAGAGCGAACTGCCATCTGCAAGAGTTAACAGCTTTCAGCTCTCAAGAGAGAATTGTTAGCCGTCACAGTTTTCTCTAAGTTTTAGAGAAAGCACCATCTAAATCAAAGCTACCTATGGCACAACTTGTTAATATTCCTGAACAGAATAATTTGACGGAGAAGGCATTCCTGACTGAACGTTCGACAACGAAGGCACCGAACGTTCCGGAAGACACATAACCTGGTTGTAGTTTGGAGAGACCAAATTAAATTTTTATTGTTTTTGTTTTATGTAAATGGAACTTATATTTATTGGAACAGCATACCATTAGAATCTTGTGGGGAGTAGATAGTAGTTAGAAGGGGCTTTAATTGGTTTGTTAATAATTTAGTTAATATTTTCACTTAGAATTAGATAAATAACTTGTTACTTGTTGATTGTAAAGTGAGTGTTGGGGATTATTTCAGTTAACCCCACGAGAAGTTGTTGAAAAAACAGATTATACCTCATACTCCTTTTAACAGATTATAGGATGAGGCGCTCCTCTCTGGGTGTTTTGGTTTTAGTTATCAGACGGGGGTCAACCTCTGCTTTATAAAAGAGGGATATTTGCCAAATACTGGCACATGGGGCTAGATTAATTTAGAATATCTGGTCAGCATGGACGCATTGGACTGAAGGGTCTGTTTCCACGTTGTACATCACCAAGAGTCTAAGAAGGTGTTTGGCATGCTTGCCTTCATTGGTCAGCACATTGAGTATGGGAGTTGGGTTGTCATGTTGTGGTTGTACAGGACATTTTTGAGTCCATTTTTTAGAATACTGCATACGATTCTCATTGCCCTTCTATAGGTTAAACTTGAGAGGATGCAGAAAAGATTTACCAGGATGTTGCCAGGACTGGAGAGTTTGAGTATAGGGAGAGGCTGAGTAGACTGGGAATTTTTTTCCCATTAGCATTGAAGGCTGAAGGGTGATCTTATAGAGGTTTATAAAATTATGAGGGGCATGGATAGGGTGAATAGCTAAGGTCTTTTTCCTAGAGTGGGGGAGTCCAAAACTAGAGGGTATTGGTTTAAGTTGCGAGGGGAAAGATTTAAAAAGGACCTGGTTAACTTTTTCACGCAGAAGGCGGTGTATGAATGGAATGAGCTGCCAGAGGAAGTGGTGGAGGCTGTTACAGTTACAACAGGATGGGGATATGAATAGGAAGAGCTTAGAAGGATATAGGCCAAATGCTGGCCAATGGGACTAGGTTAGATTGGAATGTCTGGTCAGCATGGATGAGTTTGACCAAAGGGACTCTTTCCTTGCTGTATGACTATCTGGATTTTTTTAACTACGTGAGCCACGAGCTAATTGAATCATGCTGGGACCAGGGTCCTGTTGGAATCTCATAACTAGGGCTTTGGATATGGCTTCAAACTAAATAGTGGAGGGTTCGTTTGTGTGGAAAAATTATAAAATCAAAGGTACAGGGGAAAGTAGGATTGCAGGTTAGCGATAGGTCTTATACTTACCAGAAAATAGGAGGAGGGAACCGGACATATGAATGTCATATTGTGCCAAGAACCGTAAAAGTGTGGGGAAATTGAATAATAGAACAGACTTAAAGGGTTTGTTTCTGAATGCACAAAGCATTTAGAACAAAATAGACAAACTGATGGCACAAATCAATTTCATAGTCATTTCGGAAACATGGTCACAAGGAGATCAAAACTGGGAACTTAACATGCAGAGATATTTGACTTTTCGGAGAAACAGGAGGGATGGAAAAGATGGTGAGGTAGCACTATTAATAAGAGATGTAATGATGACAATTGAGAGAGACAACATAGGCTTGATGTAGAATCCATTTAGGTGGAAGTGAAAAAACAGCAAGGGAAAGAAGACATTGGTAGAAGTAATACAGACGTCAAACCATAGCCACGCAAATCAACAAGTAATAGGAACATGTGAAAAGAACAGACCACAGCTGTTTACAATACGTATTAATGACTTGGAGGAAGGAAGTGTATGTATTGTAGCTAAATTTGCAGATGACACAAAAATACAAGAAAAGGCAAGTTGTGAAAGTGATAAAAACAGTTTATTGAGCAATATTGGTAGGTTAAGTCAGTGGGCAAGAAGTTGGCAAATGGAGTTAAATGTGGGAAAAAGTGAAATTATTCATTTTGGAAGGGAGAACAAAAGAACAGAGCATTATTTAAATGGAGAAAAACTGCAGAAAGTTGCAACACAATGTAACTTGGGGACACTTGTACACGACATATAGCTAGTACACAGGTGAAGCAAGTAATCAGGAAGGCTAATGGAGTGTTGGCCCTTATTTTCAAGGGGTTGGAGTATAAGTGTATGGAAGTGTTACTGCAACTATGCTAGGTGTTAGCGAGACCACATCTGGAGTAAAAGTAGTTTTTGTCCCCTTACTTAGGTAATATATAATTTCATTGGAGGCAGTTCAGAGAAGGTTCCCTGGGATGATTCCTGGTTTAGAGGGATTGTCTTTTCAGCAGAGGCTAAACAAGTTGGGACCCTACTCACTGGAGTTTAGAAGAATGAGATTTGATCACTTTGAAACGTATAGGAATCTTAGAAGGCTTGACCGTATAAATGCTGAGAGGACGTTTCCCCTCCATGGGAGCGTCTAGAACTAGAGAGCATAGTTTCAGAATAAAGGGATGGCAATTTAAGATTGAGATCTCTTGAATGGCGGAGCAGGCTCTAAAGGTGGAATAGCCTACTCCTATTCTTATTCCTTGTAGTCTTATTATTTTAGTCTATCTGTCATCCTTTTCTTCAACAGATAATCCTGCCTCTCAACTGCCTTGAATAACCCTTCATGTCTGTCTTTGTATTCTGCAAATTCCCCATCACTGGCCTCAATTGTCCCAGCCTCCAGTCTCATCAAACTTCTTGTTATCTGACTGCAGAATGTTTCCCACATTTTCTTGTACTTCTAGGTTTCCAGTATTTGCTGCTGCTTGCTTGTTGATTTTTTGCTCGTGCTGTTCATTACCAGTTGCTGGTTGAATCCACTTACTTACATTTTGTTATTATTGCTTAACTTAATGTAATTATGGACAACAGTTTAAAAGTTATTTTATTACCACATCCAGACTGATGATCATGGGTTCTATGTTATTACTATTATATTATTTAGCAGAAAGTGATAGTAATATCAAACTGTACAAGAAGAATTGCAAGGTGTATTTGTGACAGTAGAAATTATCACTTTGAAAGAAAATCTGATCCTTGACTCACATTGTTTGAGATATGAAATGTTGGAAGATCTGACTCAAGCTATTGAGTGGCTCATGCAGTTGATTAGCGTTTCCCCCACTGACCCACAGGCACTGGCTAAATTAGGGGACCTGTATGACAATGAAGGAGACAAGTCCCAGGCTTTCCAATATTATTATGAGGTATTTAACTAACAATGGTCACCCTGTGGATTTTCTTTATAACCATTTGCTAAACCATTGGTGTAAATGAATTATCAAATTAAGAGTGGGCCACAAAATTGTTCAAGGTATGTAATACATATGTTAACATAATACATGTTAAGATCATGGCTACCCTAGACTGTAAATAGAAACTATTACATATGTGTACAACAAAACAGACAATGATATAAGTTTTCCCATTCACTCAGAACAGAAATATAAATTACAAGGACTAAAATCCTTTAGAACTAGCATTCATCTTTATTAACATTTTGTAAAGCCAGTATTTATGATATAATTTTGTGAACTGCTGTCTGTACTGTTTGCCAGAATTTTTTTCTAAAGCCACTTGTCTTTGTTACCTCTTTTACGATCCCCATAGAAATTGATAACTTTTTAAAAAGATATTTGAATTCCCAGTGGCAGACTTACAGGAATCCTATAAGATTTAAAATTTTATGAATTTTACTGTGGTATGCAAATGGTTGTTTAGTAGTATAGAACTTGGCAATTATTGAAAAACATTTTTTTTGGAGTTTTGCATTCTGCACTCATCAGGTCATTCACAAGAAGACCAATGTAAAGGAGATCAACATTTTATGCTATATGAGAAGAGAGTGCTGATTGATTAGCATGTTTTACTGTGATTTGTAAAGGTATTAGCATTGGAAATGCAGTAGTTAGATGATGACTAACAGTTAACAGTCAAGCTTTGATTAGATTTAAACCTGGCAAGTTGACTAACTGGTCAAGGCAATGCCCTGAAGAATGAATCCAAGAATGGCTGTCGCCTATTTTGTTAAGTTGAAACAGACTCCATATGTATCTACTTTCTTTATGTCCAAAAAGAACAGGGCACTGTAAGTTAATATTTGTAGCTTCCAGCATGTGAGTTTGGCTTGTTGCAAGTCTGTCGCCATAATTCTTAGCATATTCAGGATTATTTGGCAAGTGTTGCTGAATCACAAATCACATCTCATATTGGACAATGAACAGATTACCCTGGAAAGGTACAGTATCTTAAAAATTTGAGCTGTAGTTGAAGGTGCTGTGCAATAGCAACACAAGTGGTGTTTGCCAGTAATAGGATGCTGCCGTCAAGCCAAAATTATGTTCTGCCTTTCTGATAAATGAGCATGTAATGTATGAATTTCAGTGCCAGTGTATGCTAGGACTGTAGGTCATGTGTTCCAAAGACTGGCAGCTTACGCCAAACAGAAGGTCCTTTAAGCTGCAAGCAACAGGCAAGATACTGACTATTCCCATTAGCCTATGCTTGCAAAACTCAAACCACAGTATCCAACATTAGATCTCTGTGGTTTAAGATTATCACTTGGGTTCACAGTGTGGCACAATCGCACATACTGGAAGCTACGTATATTACAGAGCCCTGTTCTTTGCGGACACAAAGAACATGTACACACTTTGAGCCTGGTACAGTGTAACATTATAATCATCAGCCATTCTCTGGCATAATGCCTTGACTAATTATAATCAATCTGCCTTGTTTAAATTTATTCAAAACTTCTTAACTGTTAGTCATCATCCAAATGGTACATTCTCCATGACAATACCTCTACCGATCAAAGTAAAATTGACAGCACCAGTCTTGGACAGTATAAAATGTTACTCTTCTTTACCATTGATATTCTCACAAATATCTTAATGGGAGAAAAACTGAAAGCTTTGACAAAATGTTTTATTTTACAGCAGTGCTTTTACTGTCCAGGGTTATGGGGATAAAGTAGGACAGTAACAGCAAATCATAATGTTCATTTATAGATTAGATGCAAACATGATTTTGTGATATGGAGAACAACAGTAATAAAACAATAATTGTAAAGACTCAACATAAATATGGCACCTGTCAGTGAGGGCCAATTGTAGAATATGGTACTGATGCACATTCCTATATATTAGTAACATATCGTAGCCCAGAGACGATATCATCCCCAAAATATAGAACAGGGGATTTGAGTCTGGGCCAGAATAAACATGGATGCCTTATTTGCAGTTATAGAGAACACCTGCAAAACTTAGTGACCCAAATGTTATTTCAAACAATTGACGTTGTTGGTGATTTTAAGGCTATTAACCTATCTTAAGATTGAAATGAAAATAAGTGTTTTTCTTTTGGCCTGTCAAAATCCCTTAGATTGCTTTGCTGCCATGTAGTTACATGGTTGAAGCCTTTGTCCCCTATATGTTCTTTTAAAATTCTTGACATCTAATTTAGACTGTTTAATAAGTACTTTTGAAGCAAATGTTAATTTTTTTTTACCAGATGTTGTTTTGGTAAATAGGCAGTGTGATTTTCAAGATATTACGTTGACATTCATTAAATTCAAACTTGCATCCTTGAGAAAATTAAAAAGAAATCTCAGTGAGGAAGCATTTGGATAATCTTGAAATGGACACATAATGTTATCCATGAATAACCCCTTGTTTTATTTCCCTTTATTTTTGTCAGTCATTTAGGTATTTTCCATCAAACATTGAGGGCATTGAATGGCTTGGAGCCTACTACATTGACACACAGTTCTGTGAAAAAGCGATTCAGTACTTTGAAAGGGCAGCACTTATCCAGTAAGAAATATTTTATTTTTTATATTGTGTGTTGTATTTCATTATTAGGTGTGACAAGATGTAGCCACTAAAGAGAGCTGGCTTCCCTGATTATCACACATAGAAACTAATGGTTTTCAAAAGAGATTTATCATGCTTATCTAAACAGGCTAACGATATAACATCTGAAAAACCTTTGATAGTTATGCAGTTTCCCCAGGACTAATCTGAGGTGCCTCAGTCTAGATAATGCAGGAGTCCCGGAATGCTTTTGGACCCACAGCTTTCTAACTCCAAAATAGAAATGTTATCACTGAGCCACAGTCTTCACTGAGATTCAGAAAGCTTCATACCAAAGATTCATCTTCTCCCCAAATGACACTGAAACATTTGCATTCAATGAATTGTTTGAGAATGAGAACCTTGACTTCCTTTAAAATTATTTTTACTTCTTAGCTTGGAAACATTAATCTTTCTGATTACATTAATTACTGAATTATTAGAAGAAAGTTAATGAATAACTTAACTTTACAAATTTGCTAAATGTTTTGCCTCACTATGAAGATGCTGTGTTAATATTTGTGTTGATGGCAAATGCATTTTAGTGGCATTACTGTGCAATTTCCCAGTGCTAGGTTTAAACATGCAGTTTAGAGCTCCTGTATAAAGCGTAGAATCACGCATTTTGGTTCGATGGTAATCATAAATTTTCTTTTAAGCAATAGAGATTTGCTACTTAGAAACTTTCCAGATACTAACATTTATTTAATGCTAAATTTCTGATTGATTTGTTTTTTAAAGCAATTGTTAAACATTACACTGGTGTACACAGTGCCAAACAGGATTGAGAAAGTAATGATATATATTTATCCCCCACGCAGTGTGCTTTGCATCTTAGCAGGGAATTATGTAAGGTATCAGGTAAAATATTTGAACCAAAAGGAGCGAGAGAAGATCAAATGGTAAATTACCTTTCCACTTTCTACTTTATGCACTAGTCAGCATACCAAGATGCTGATACCTAAGAAATGGTGAATACTCTCTGCTTTTTAATAAGGAATCCTAAACTGAAGATCGTGGTGGGAAAGTATAATACAGTAGATTTAAGATGGGAAGTTTGAAAAAAGTACTTAAAACTTTGAAGAGGCTGTGTTTATAATTGAAACTGTGTAAAAGCAAGTAATATTTCTTCTTTGGTTTTGAAAATAATGCTTTATTACAATATTTTTAATGCAGACCTACTCAAGTCAAATGGCAATTAATGGTGGCTAGCTGTTATCGGAGAAGTGGTAAGTTAAGCACCAGATTCTTGTTTATATTTCACAGAGTCGAAATATTTTGTTTCAAAATACATTAAATGTCTCAAACAAAAATGTCATCAAAACTAAGGAAAGTTAGAAATATGTTTTCATTTAACATCATGCTGAACAGAAAAATTTATAAGGCATAAAGTAATACTTGGGGCTTGAATGATATAACACTAATGAAATTGTACAGTATGTAATGGTTGTGTTACTGGATTCATAACCCAGAGACAGGAGTTCAGATCCCACCAAGACAGTTCTTTACACAATTTAAATTGTGTGAATGATTCATTAATTTGGAATTTTAAGAAAGAAACAGTCATGGTTAATGGTAACCACAAATTACTGGAGCATTGTGAAAACTCATCTGAAATCTGTTGACCTAATCAGCTTGCCTGGCATATGAGTGCAGACATATAGCAATACAGTTGAATCTTAACTGCTCTTTTGAACCTCTCATAGCAAGTCATTCAATTGTATCAAACCACTACAATAAAGACTAATAAAAATAAAAGTCGACAGACTAGCAGTATTAACATGGACATTGGACAAAACAAAGATACACATCGCCTGAGTCAATCCTCCACTACCTTCACCAACGGTGCCAAAGTTGGGGGACAGAACTGTCCCACAGACTATTCAAGTAAAAGTCGAAGACTCATATCTTCAGTCAAGACTCTGGACCTCCCTATCAATGCTCTGCATGCCCAATACCACCATCAGATGTAAGACCATAAGACACGAGAGCAGCATTAGACTATTCGGCCTATCAGATCTGCTCTGCCATTCAATGAGATCATGACTGATCTGAAAATCCTCGACTCCACTTTCCTGTCATTTCTCTATAACCCTTAATTCCCTTACTGGTTAAAAGTCTGTTTGTCTCACCCTTGAATATACTTATCTTATGAAGAGAGCTCTTCGGTAGGAAGGCAGCTTCGATGGGTTCCAGAGCAATGGCGCCGTCTTCAGAGGCAGCGTGGCTACAGAGTTGGCCGGCCTGTGAAGCCTGGATTCGGACTCTTGCTTCCAAGTGAAGCAGAACTGTGCAGAAACCGGAGCAGAACTGTGGCGGTGGCATGGCATGGGCTGATGTAGACTGGAGTGAGACTTTGGCAGTGGCATGGTGTGGGCTGGTGAAGCCAGGAGTTGGACTCTGGTGGTGGCATGGAATGGGCTGGTGAAGCCTAGAGGGGAGACTCTGCAGTGGCATGGCGTGGGCTGCTGTAGCCTGAAGCGGGACTGTAGCAGCAAAGAAGGAAATGTTGGACTCTGGTTAAATTATCTTATTTTTATTTTATTTTAAGTTAGTGAGAATGGCGTCTATGCATGGTGACGTACACACTTTTCACTACTTTATATTGAATACACATGATAATAAATGATTCAATCAATTAACAATGTAGCCTCAACAGCCCTCTGTGGTAAAGAATTCTGTAGATTCACAATCCTCTGAGAGAAGAAATTCTTTTTCAGTGTCTTAAATATATAACCCCTTATTCTGAGATTAGGCCCTCTGGTCCTAGATTCTCCCACAATTGGTAGACAATTAGGAGAGACTGGCCTTGAGAATCCACAATTTTGACTCCACACCCCATGATGATAGCATCAGAAGAAACAGATAAGTAAATCTCTTGCTGGTAATGATTTACTACCGTCCCTAAGCTGGTGAAGAAGCAGCAGCAAAATTTACTTCAAGAGCTGCTTGGTAACACCATAACTGCTTAAGTTTGGAGACATAATTGCCAGATTGAACTAACAGGCAGCAAGTGTAAAAGAACCAACACAATCTTGTTCTGACCAATCTACGTGTTATAGATGCAACAAACCATAAGAGTATTCGTAGGATATGACCACCATCCAGTTCTGTATACAAATGTAAGAGGAAAGTGAATTAGAATGGGAATGGGCCGTTTTGTCCTTTGAGCCTGCTCCACCATTCTGTAAAATCATAGCTGATTTTATGGTGGTCTCAACTTCCCACTCCTGCCTATTGTCTTTTCTCTTAGATTCTCGATTGAAATGAGAGTCCATCTGATTCAGTTTTAAAAATATTCAGTGACCCTGCTTCCATTGCTTTCTGGAGAAGAACATTGCAAAGACTGTCAATCCTAATATCTCCTCAACTCCATTTTAAACGTTAATTTAAATCATTATGTTGTTGGCACTATCAATGTGCTAAATATAAGTTCAGAATAAATCCAGTAACTGAAAACTGGGTTTCCAGATGGTGCTATGAATTAACGATAGCAGCAGAATTGTATTTTTTTGTATTTTCCTACGATCTGTAACTCATGGCTGGCATACTTGTTACTCCACTATTACCACCAAGTCACCTTGGTTCAGTGGAGAGGTTTGACGTCATGTCATAGAAAATAGCTTCACATGTTTTAGTAAATATGTTGAAGGCAAGCAGGAGCAGCACCAAGAATATCTAAAAATGGATGCCAGCCTGGTGAAGCTACAGACCAGCACGCACATGAAAAAGACTGCACTGCAGTTATCATTGACCATCTTGGACATCTTTATGTCCATCTGCGACTGAGGCCTGTCCCATTTCAGGTGCTAGTCATCAGCCAATTCAGTTTATTTTAGTTAATTTTAAGTAGGGGAGGTGGCACAGTGGTAATTTCACTGGACTAGTGATCCATGACTATGTTCTAGGGTTACGATCCTACCAAGGTAGATGTTCAAAAGCTGTAATTAAAAGCTAGTCAAATGGCAACCATGTAGCCAGTGTCAATTGTCATTAAATCTGTCTGGTTCACTAATGTCTTTTAGGAATAGAAATCTGCCATCCTCACCTTATTTGGCCTACATGTGACTCCAGGCCTGTACGATGAGGTTGACTCTTAACTGCCCTCTGGGCAAAATAAGGGATGGGCAATAACTGCCAACCTAGCCAGCGGCACCCATGTCCTGTGAACTAAAAAAATTCCAGACGGCGTCAAGAAGTAGCTGAATAATGAAAGCTGAGATGTTGATGGACTTCGCTCTAGAATCTTAAAAGCAGCCAACAAGATAGTTGATGTATTGGTTTTATTTTTGAAACCTACTTTGATTTGGGATGGAGCCATTAGATTGGAGGATAACAAATGTAACTCCTTTATTCAAAAAGGGAGCGAGACAGGAAGCTGGAAACTACAGACCACATAGCTTAAAATCTGACATGGGGAAAATGTTTGAAGCTGTTATAAAACAAGGTGCAACAGGGTAGTGCAACAAGTTCAAAATAATAAGGGAGAATCCATATGGTATTGTGAAAGGGAAGCCACGTTTGACAACCTGTTCCAAAGATGTGCAGGTTAGGTGGATTGACCATGCTGAATTGTCCATAATGTCTAGGGCTGTGCAGGCTAAGTGGATTAGCCATGGGAAATTCAGGGTTACATGGATAGGGTAGAGAGGGGTGGGTCTGAGTGGGATGCATTATGGAGGGTTGATGTGGACTCAATGGGCTGAATGACCTGCATCCACACAGTAAGGATGCTGTGATTCTATTTACGTTCTTTGTGAAAGTGATGCATTATGCATAGAAAGCCAGCGGATGTGCTGTACTTAACCATAAGACCATGTAGCTTAGGAGCAGAAGTAGGCCATTCAGCCCAATAAAGTTGCTTCATTGACATCTTGGCTGATCTGATAACCCTCAACTCCACTTTCCTGCCTTTCCACATAACCCTTGATTCCCTTACTTGAATATACTTAACGATCCATCCTTGACGCCTTTGTACAGAAAATAATCCTGCAGATTCACTTCCCACCTGTCTTAAATCAGTGATCCCTTATTCTGAAATTCTGCCTCTGGCCTAGACTCTTCCAGAAGGGGAAACGGTCTGTTGGCATCTACCCTGTCAGTTCCTTCAAGAATCTTGTATATATCAACATGATTGCTTCTCATTCTCTTAAATTCCAAAGAGTACAGGCCTACTTTAGTCAACCTCTCCTGATAAGACAGTTCCTCCATACATGGGATCAACCTTGTGAATCTTCAGTGGACTGCCTCCAAAACTAGTGTATCTTTTCACAGATAAGGAGCCCAAAGTGGGTTCACAATATTCCAGCTATGGTCTGACTAGTGTCTTGTGCAGTTTTAGCAAAATCTCCTGACTTTTTTACTCTATTCCCTTTGAAATAAAAGCCAATAGCTAATTTGCTTTCCCTATTACCCACTGAACTTGGCCTCTAGCTTTTTTGATTCATGGACGAAGACTCCCAGATCCTCTGTTCTGCAGCTTTCTGCAGTCCTTCTTCATTTAAATAATATTCAGCTTGTCTATTATTCCACTTGTGAAACTTCCAAGGGTGCTGTGGAACAAGAGAAACATTGCTGCTTCATATATATGTATGGTGTTAGACTTTGCTGAATTCAGTGATAAGTGTCATTGTTGATGTATGTCTGAGATGGGAAAGAGATGGGAGCACAGCTGTAAAGTTTGTATTTTTTTCTGTATGTTGATTGTGGCCTAAAACAGGAAAATCCTGGTTTAAAAAGCAAAGATTTTTGAAGGATTGCTGCACTGTTTAAAAGCATATTACATGACACTCAATATAAGTGCTGTTTCAAGCAGTGGAGAAAACCAGGTTACAGATGAGCTGAAGCTAGGGGGTTGTGTAGGCACGGAGATTTGACCAGCACTGTGAGCTGATTGGTTTGTAGATTAGTGACCAATTATCAATGACAAAGTCTTCCTACCTGCCAGCAGCTGTGTGAGTGGTTCCCAGGTTGCCAAACAGCTTGGGGGATTGAATGTTCAGGCAGCATCAATTGCACCTCTGGAAAGGAAACAGCAAATGCAGAGCTCTGCAGTTAGAAGTATCTCAAGCCTGAACACAGCCAGTTTAAGATACAAATTAATTAATATGTCAGAAATTTTTGAATATCTAATTACATAATTTAATAGAATATATATATAATTTTGAACTGGTCATCATGTGCCTCCTGCAATCAGGTGAAAATATCTGGAGAAGGAAAATCAAGATACAGCATTCTTATCAACAGAGGGATCATCTCATCAAATCCTGAACTGCCTCCCTGGTCTTTCCATCAACCCATAAACCCTTTTTTAATATCTCCCTGATTCTGTGTGTATGTGTGTAGGAGGGGTTTTATAAGTGGATGAGTTTTAACTAGTAGTGTTATATGTTGACGGTTCATAATTATTTATCTGTAGTTAGAATCAATTAATTTGTAGTAAATAATACCTCTTGTTAATACAGAAATCTGATCCATGCTTTCTGTCAACTAGGATCGAGGGGAATTATTCATACTGTTTACTATCTTTAAATTTTGTGATGTCTCTGGGAATTGCAAATCTTGATTTCGAATGTGCTACCCAAGTGAGGTGTAAACAGCAGAAGACAATTCCTTTCTGACGTAATGTGTGTTCATTACTGAGCCAGTGTGACACCTTCACCAAGTTGGTGCATATGCTGCAACCAGGGATGCAGTGGAGCAGATGATAGGGCATCGGAAGATGCAGTTCAGTTTTTGGACTGAAATGGGGAGTCCTCCAGAGAGAGTGTGCCACATCATTCTGGCATGCTGTGTTTTGCACAATTGTTGCAGGTGATGAGGTGACATGATAGGTTCTGAGAAAATGGAGTTTGAGAACAGTCTTACACAAAGAATCCCCTGCTATCAACATCCTGGGGTCTGTCATTAACCAGTAGCCATGTAAACACAGTGGCTACAAGAGTAGGTCAGAGGCTCAGAATGTTGCAGTGAGTAACTCATCTGACTCTCCGAAACCTGTCCACCATCTATGAGGCACAAGTCAGGAGTGTGATGGAATACTCCCCACTTGACTGGACGAGTGCAGCTTCAACAACACTGAAGAAGCTGGACACCGTCCAGGCCAAAGTAGCCTGTTTTGATTGACACCGCATCCACTCCCCCCACTACTGACACTCTGTAGCGGTGATATGTACAATCTACAAGATGCACCGCAGCAATTCACCAAGGCTCCTTAGACAGCACCTTTCAAACCCATGACTAATTTCATCTAGAAGGACAAGGGCAGCAGATACATAAGAATACCACCACCACATGCGAGTTCCCATCCAAGATACACATCATTATGACTTGGAAATAGACTGCCATTTCTTCAGTGTCACTGGGTCAAAATGCTGAATTCTCTCCCTAGCAGTGTTGTGGGTCTGTCTACAGCACATGGACTGCAGTGGTTCAAGAAAGCAGCTCACCACTACTTTCACATGGGTAACTACAGATGGGCAATAAATGCTGCCCCAGTAAACAAAAGGAGAATTAGGACATTGAGCTGGTGGTAGCTTTCCTTATGCATGACAGCCCAAGGGCCAAGGAATAGAAGTTTATCTTTTTAATTTCCCAACAAAGCTGACTGTTTTTTCTAGCTGGATGCACAAGGGTGCCCTAATCAGAAACCATGCATATCCTGTTAGGAGATGAAAAATTTAATTAATAGTCCCCATCAGGCTGCTGTTACTGTCCCCTGTTGATGAGGCTAAGACCCAGTTGTCCACCTCAGCCTTTTGGCCACAGGAGGTGCACATGCTAATGGTGGAAACAGTGGACAAACAGAGAATGTAATGGATCAAGAAAAAGAAAAAATGAAGTTTTATTTTGAAGATTGTTGATTGACTAATTTCCCTAGTTTTCATTTAAAGACACCCGTGGACCATCTTTAGAGTTTTCCAATTGCACATATTATGTTGTGATAGTTTACTATGTACAAAGTTACAACAATAACAAATTACATTTATGTATAATTTTTAATGTAGAAAAATGCCTCGAAGAACTTAACACAAAATTTGAGATTGAGGTACTGAGTAGCTAATCAGATTAGGTGACCAAAAGCTTCAAGTATGTATGTTTTCAAGAGCATCGTAAAAGAGGAGATAGCAAGTTAGAATGTATTAGAAGAGGATTCTAGAACTTGGAGGTTGGACCATACTTCCCAATTTCAGCCCTGAAAACTGTTGTGACCTTTGGTGAGTAGTAAGAGGGAGATGGGAAGACCCATTAGAGCAGGGATGGGAGTGGCTGTTGCTTCCTTAAAGTCTGCAACACCAGAATTTAAGTACATAGTGCCACTTGGGGCCCCAGTCCCCTCTTTGATACGTCCTGGCCTAGACAACTGAAAGCATGACTTCTGATGGAGGGATCAAAAAACAAGGTAGCCAAACAAGTAATAGAGAGGTTTAGAGAACTGAAGGAGGTTAAAGAGATTGGAGGGAAGAGGTGAAAGGAATTTGAAAAAGAGGATGAGAATTTAAAATTTTATGTGGGGCCAGACAGTTTTTGACATTGTTGTGGGATTGACAATATTTTGGTCAGGTAAAAGAGTCACACAATTTTTAACTTGACGGATGCTTTTGTGTTAATTTTCAGAGAGTTAATTCCTATATTTATGAAGTTGTTTGTAATTAAAATAGCCATCAATGATTTCCTTTATTACTACAGGTAACTATCAAAAGGCATTGGAAACCTACAAAGACATTCATCAGAAATTTCCTGAAAATGCTGAATGTAAGAATTTTTTTCAAAATAGACAATTGCTGATTGTCAGAGAATCTGTTTGTCATTTTGACACATCTTTACTGTGTTTTAAAGCAGATGAATGCTTTGAAGACTTTCCTATTGGACATTTACTGTGCCTAATATTATAATGGACATTTTATGTAGCTATACCTTAAAAGTGAGTGCATATATTGTACATTTGATTCCCCAAATGTTAGTTTAGAAAACACCCATGTAAATTATTTTAATCTAGAGCAAAACTGCCTTGTGGCAATTTTTATACATTAATCTGTCAGATAAAAACCAAAAGAACTGCGGATGCTGTAAATCAGGAACAAAAACAAAATTGCTGGAAAAGCTCAGCAGGTCTGGCAGCAGCTGTGGAGGAGAAAACAGAGTTAACGTTTCGGGTCCGGTGACCCTTCCTCGGAACACGGTGGTTCGCACTAAACAACTGCACCTCCCAGTCGCGAACCATTTCAACTCCCCCTCCCATTCTTCAGACGACATGTCCATCCTGGGCCTCCTGCAGTGCCACGACGATGCCACCTGAAGGTTGCAGGAACAGCAACTCATATTCCGCTTGGGAACCCTGCAGCCCAATGGTATCAATGTGGATTTCACAAGCTTCAAAATCTCCCTTCCCCCTACCGCATCCCAAAACCACCCCAGCTCGTCCCCGCCTCCCTAACCTATCCTTCTGCCCACCTATCCCCTCCTCCCACCTCAAGCCCCACCCCCATCTCCGACCTACTAACCTCATCCCGCCCCCTTGACCTGTCCGTCCACCCCGGACTGACCTATCTCCTCCCTACCTCCCCACCCACACTCACCTTTACTGGCTCCATCCTCGCCTCTTTGACCTGTCTGTCTCCTCTCCACCTATCTTCTCCTCTTTCCATCTTCTATCCGCCTCCCCCTCTCTCCCTATTTATTTCAGAACCCCCTTCCCCTCCCCCATTTCTGAAGAAGGGTCTAGGCCCGAAACGTCAGCTTTCCTGCTCCTATGATGCTGCTTGGCCTGCTGTGTTCATCCAGCTCTACACCTTGTTAATCTGTCAGATGATTGGCAGGATATCTCTGAGATACACCTGATGACTTTAGTATGTGCCTGATCCTTTATCTAATCATAATCATTGTCAGTAGTAAGCTGTCACCATTACACCAATGCTTATATATCTGTGGAGTGGGTGTTGATGTGGAATTGCAACCTCTCCTGTATAATTTATCTGGGTGTATTTTTTTTTTGTCTGTGTGGTTCAGAAGAGCATTCATGTTTCTTCCAGTATTACTTGCCAAAGCTATTACTTATATTTTTTTGGAGGAAGTTGGTCCCTTACAACACAGATGGTATTGGCCATTCAGTGCTGTGTTCTTTGGGACACTAACTTAAATATTTCAATATGCCTTGTTCAGGCATAATTTCTGGCTGCCCATATGAAGAACCACTTCAAAATTGCAAAGGGTGGGTCTCTAGCACAAAGTGAAGATTTCTCTTTATCCTTCATTTTGTTAGCGCATTGTTCTTGTAGAAACATGGGGGACAGTATGTAACAAAACTTGCCTACTGACTTTGTAATGAAACCAGTATGTCATCTGCACATAAAATATCAATAATTTTACATATTTACAGGTAGTTCTCCTTTAACGCGATAGTTGTGTTCTTGTGTGACCTCGCATTACAGAAAATCGCCATAGAAGATCGCGTTACAGGGAAATTGCTGTAGAAAATCACTATACTTGTACAGCAGAAAGTTAGCATTATTTAAACAGCATCCACTATTCATCAATCGCGTTACAGCCAATTCGCGTTAATGAAACATGCGTTATAGCAGAACTACCTGTATTTTGGTTTAATGTGATTTTGCAGAGGAAAGCGAATTATTTTGAGGAATTTTCTGGTGTCTTTTTTTGTCTGTTCTTTCCATCAATTTTGTTTGCCTTTTTAACTGATTTTTCTGTTTAGGTTTGCGCTTTCTAGTTCGCCTTTGTACCGATATGGGACTGAAAGAAGTTCAGGAATATGCCACGAGACTAAAGAAAGTTGAAAAGATGAAAGAGTTAAAAGAACAGGTAAAGAAGTACTACATGCACTAAAAGGCAGCTTCTCAATGTAACATGCCAATGAAAACTTTCTGTCACAAACTAGTGTGATATTTTTGTTTGTCCACACTGGACTTTCTCATGAGTTCAGTGACTTAAGTTGTCACCATTTTTGATCTGTACTTGTTTAGGAGCAAGGTTGATATTACCAGATGTACTTGCTGCCTTTGGGTGAATAATTTCAAGATTGCTGCTTGAATTTTGTTCACAAGGGAAAATGTGATTCATAAATTCCTGCATATATGTTTACTAAACCCATAGGAGTAGTTGCTGCAGAGGTGCTGTACCCTAATAGGAGCCAATTGCTAAATCAATTGATCAATAATTGACGTAGGTGTATGTTTTCTAACCAATCTGTTCACTCGATCTTTAATCCAGAAAAAGCTTTTAAGTCAAATCTCCTTTGGACTTCTCGGTGGTTAGTTTTTAAAGAATGGGCCTCAATGTAATGTTGCTCAACTGATGAGAGCTACTGAAAATGGAGTAATAAGGCGTGAAAGCATGAGAAATTCCTTCCTAACATTTCACTATCTACATTGAGTAAGTCAGAAGGCTAGACCTCCTCAAACTAAAATCATTCAGTAATAACAAACATTTCCTCCAAGTTTATTTTTATTGGCTGCATAGCTGGTGGTATTAGGGGCAAGGTACTGTCATGGATAGAAGACCTGCTGACTGTCAGAAGGCTGTCAGTAGGGTTAAAGTGTAGCGTCTTTTTCAGAATGGTAGCCAGTGACTAGTAGAGTTCTGCAGTGGTCAGTGTTGGGACCACAACTATTCACGTTATACACCAACAAAGGAACTAAGGACATTGTTGCTAAGTTTTCAAATGACAGAAACATAGTTGAAAGGAAAGGTAGTCTTGAGGAAGCGAGAAGGCTGCAGAAAGACTTTGATACGCTCAGCGAGTGGGCAGAACACAGGCAGATGGAATACATGTGGGAAAGTGCACTTTGGTAGGAAGAATAGACGCTTAGACTATTTTCTAAACAGGTCAAGGTTTCAGAAGCCTGAAGCACAAAGGCATGTGGGAGTCCTAGTTCAGAATTCTCTTAAGGTTAACATGCAGGTTCAATTAGCAGTTAGGAAGGCAAATGCATTATTAGCAATCATTTTAAGAGGGCTACAATTCCAGAACAGAGATGAACTGCTGAAGTATATAAGGCTCTGGTGTGACCACATTTGGAATATTGTGAGCAGTTTTGCACCCCGCATCTAAAGAAAGATGTGTTGCCACTGGACGGGTCCAGAGGAGGTTCACAAGAATAGTTCTGGGGATGAAAGGCTTGTCGTATGAAGAGTGGTCGAGAGCTCTGGTTCTGTACTGGATGGAGTTTAGAAGAATAATTTGAAACTGAGAGTCTTGGATCAAGTAGACAAGGAGAAGCTGTTTCCATTAGTAGGAGAGACCAGGACCTGTGAGCACAGCCTCAGAATGAAGGGATGACCCTTTAGAACAGAGATGAGGAGGAATGTCTTCAGGCAGAGGGTGGTTAATCTGCGGAGCTCATTGTCATAGAGGGATGTGGAGGCCAAGTATCGTTAAGACAGAGATAGGTTGTTAATTAGTAAAGGGATCAAGGGTTAAGGGGAGAAGGCAGGAAAATGGTGTAGAGAAACATACCAGCCACAGTCAAATGGCAGAGTAGACTCAATGGACTGAATGGCCTAATTCTGCTCCTGTGTCTTATGGTCTTACTGCCACCACAACTGCAGGGGCGCACTCTCTGCCTTTGCAGTTGCAATGCTTGTGATGTCACTGCAGAACTGATATAATGACTCCAAACTTAAAGTTTATTTCATATAGCAGCCTGCTGTCCCTTTAATAAATTACAAAATCATTGACTCAAAGGAGCATTCGGAAAGAGCCCCCAGTGTCTCACCCCATGCCTTCCTCACTGTCCCACTGCCTGTGTAAAGTGGTGAGCCAGGTGTTGAAGGAATTGTGAAGGGGATGGCTGGCAGGATCATTAGGGGAACAGTGAAGGGGGAAGCCAATGAATGGCAAGGGAACCAGTGAGTGGAGCATCCAGTGGGATAATGAGGAAGAGGCAGGAATAGCAGGCCCACTAATTCTGGTCCTTTTGGTTCCAGTATGATATAAGCACACAATTAGGTCAGTGGCACCAACTTCCCGTTGAAGTGCTTCAGCAGTACATGCATTTTCTTTTAACAATTAAATGATATCTTCTATGTTTTAAAACAGCGTGTGAAGTCTGGCAGAGATAGCAGCGCACGTGGTCGCAGAGAAGGAAGCGCTGGTAGCGGTAGGTGTAGTAGAATTTTTTTTACTACAGTGAAAATATATTCTTGATTAAGTTAGATTGTAATTATTTTCATGAGATTTTAATCCTTTGATCTTTGAATTTTAAATGTGATGTTCATTTTTTTCATATTTCAACAGAAATATAAAGGTGGGTGTAAAGCCGTGGCACGTTCATGATTATGTAGTTCATGATTATGTTGTTCATGATTATATTATCCCTGAAGTTAGTGAAAACAAGAATTTCACCCTGAATCATCATCTGTTGTTACAACAGTGTTTAGCACTGCTGCCTCACAATGCCAGGGACCCGGGTTCGATTCCACCCTCGGGTGACTGTCTGTGTGGAGTTTGCACATTCTCCCTGTGACTGTGTGGGTTTCTACCAGTTGCTCCAATTTCCTCCCACAGTCCAAAGATGTGCAAGTTAGGTGAATTAGCCATGCAAAATGCCTATAGTGTTAGGGATGTGCTGGCTAGGTGGTTTGGCCATGGGAAATGCAGGGTTACAGGGATAGGGTAGGGGGATGGGTCTGGGTGGGATGTCCTTCAGACGGTTGGTGTGAACCTGTTGGGCCAAATAGCCTGTTTCCACACTAGGGATTCTATGATTCTATTCAACAACTTCTAATGTCTCCCTGTCAATAACACCAATTGAAGCTGTGCTTGTTTAGGAGATAGCTGGCAAAAGACTTTGGTATTGCTGAGCTATTTGGCCATACCCAATTCAAAACAACTCACTATTTCTCTTGCTGTCTGAACGTATAAAGCTAAGTTCTTCGTTTAGACACAGCTGACTGAATGTATGCAGCCTACAAGTTAGCCTTCTTCCCATTTTAGTTATGTATTTTAAAAACCAAACTCAATCAGTTTTGAGCTCCACTCTCAGCAATTATATCCATTGCAACCTTGGGGCTTTCCTCCTTCTGAAAGTCTCTCAGCTGGGTCAGAAATTCAGGCATTATTTTCTAAAACACAGAAGTAATAAAGCAAATGGGAAGTAAAAACCTTCTAATTCACCTGAAACTGAAACCAAAGCTTGGCACATTTAAGCCTTAATATAGCCCACAACCGAAAGTTATAATATTATCTTTGACTGATTTCTGTTTTTTATTTATATGTTGCGATTCATTGATTTTTGTTTGTATACAAAGGATTAACTTTCAAAAATATTCCACAAAAAGGAAGCTTTGCGTTTTTAAGACTGTTCTTAACTGTGGGACTGAAGTCATCTTCTTTTGCCCCTGAAGCTGCTGAAGATCATTCTGCCTTTTTTTTTATATTATTCATCTGTGGGCTACAAGCATTTGTAGCAGTCAGCATTTATTGTCCATCTCTTAATGCCCAATGAGAACATGGTGGTGAGCTGCATTTTGAACCACTACAATTCAACTGGTTTAGGTATATCCAGTGCTGAGCACTTTAAATCAATGACAGTGGAAGAATGGCAATAAAGTTCCAAATCAGGATGACTTGGGACTTGGAAGGGGAACTTGCAGCTGCAGGTGTTCCTACACATCTGTTCCCTTGTTCTTCAAGACAATGAAAGTCAAGAGTTTAGAAAGTGTTGTTAAAGAGTCTTGCTGTGTTGCTGCTGCACAGCTTGTTCCTGTTGCATACTGTTGGCTGTGGAGAAAGTGAATGTTGAGGCAGTTGGATAATGACAAAGCAGGCCACTCGACATGGATGGTTTTGAACTTCTTGAGTGTTGTTGGAGCTGGACTCATCCAGGCAAGTGAAGAGTATTCCATCATTCTCTTGATTTGTGCCTTGTAGAGAAATATATAGAGAAGCTATGACATGTGTTACTCACTGAGAATTCTCAGCTTTTTACATGCTTTTACAGCCACAGTATTTGTATAGTTGATTCATTTCAGTTTCTGATTAATGGTGACCTCCAGAAGATGTTGATGGTGGGAATTTCAATGATAGTAATTGCATTGTACATTAAGGTGAGTTGGTTATTCTCTCTTACTGGAGAAGGTCATGCCTGGCACTTGCGTGGCCTGAATATTCATTGTCACTATCAACCCTACTTGAATGTTGTCCAGGTCATAGCCCAAGTAGGCATGAGCTGCCTCAGCAAATACTCTGAACACAGTGCTACCAGCGTCAAAATTCCCATTTCTGACATAATGTTAGAGGATCGGTCTCTGATCAAGCAGATGAGGATGTTTTCATCTAGAAAACTACACTGAGGAACTCCTACAGCAATACCTTGTGGCTGAGATGACTAACCTTAGCAGTCGCAACCATCTTCCTTTGTGCTAGGTTTGACTGCAACCATTGGAGAATTCCGCTTCTCTCAATTGTCAATGAATTAAAATTTGCTGGGCTCGTTGATGCTGACTTGACGTCAAGAACAGTCACTCACTTCTTTTTATAAATTTGGTTATTTTGTCTAAATTTGGACCAAGGCTTGTAATGAGGTCTAAATACAAGTGCCCATGGTGGAACCGAACCTGAACATCAATGAACAAGTTATTGCTGAAAAGTGCCTGCTGATAGTAATATCGACAATACCTCTATCACTTTCCTAATGATTGAGAATAAGTCAATGCGGTGGTAATTGGCTGATATAGATTTGGAAAGCAACAGTCCCCATACCTTGTCCACCACCAAGATTGTCTACATTCTCCCGTCAACTTTGCTTCTTCTTCCAACTGCCCTATAAAGACTTACTAAATCTTTGTTGAGTCTAGCCTAATGTTTGCTCCTTGCTTGGTTCTCAAATTACATCAGACATAAATTAAGCTATACAAAATTCCAGTTTCTGTTCCAGTCTGCACTGATTCCCATCCCTCTGGGAGTGCATTGATTTCAAAATCATAATTTTCAAATCTTTCCACAAACTGTACCGTTTCAATATTCTCCACCAACGGGTTACTGCATGCAGATTCCCCTCTGTCATTTTAGCTCTGTTATATGTTTACTCTGTCAGCGTGTTGTGGCAGTGATTTCACACTTTGGAACTCCCTCCCTAAGACCTCATTAAGCATCTATGGAGAGAAAACAGAGTTAACGTTTTGAGTCCAGTGACCCTTTTTGTGATGCTGCCAGACTTGCTGAGTTTCTCCACAATTTCTGTTTTTGTTCTGTAAAATCTATCTTTTTAGCATTACCTACAGATACCTTCCCTTCTATTACTCGATTCCCACTCCTATTTCATACAACTTAGCTGTTTCAAAATTGCAGAATGTTCTATATAAATCCAAGTTGCACTGTTGGAACTGTTTATTGGCTGTAAGCTATTGACACAGAAAGATACAAGACTGAAGAATTTAAAATAGGCTTATGTTTCCTCAGTGTTCTAAGTTCAGATTTCTCTTCAGATAAAAGAATGGTCATAGGATTGTTTATTCCACAGAATGCCTTGAGAATCATTATCTGAATTCCTTTACAATATTAATGCCATTAAATGTACCTAATCCCTTTAAGTAGAGTCAAAAATTAGCAGGAAATTCTCTGCAAGTTACAAATTTATCATTCGACAATCAAGTGTGGGTCACAGAAAGTGCAGATGATTCATCAGATTTTGGGGCAGGGAATAAAATTTAGTAATTGGAAATAAAAAGTATCATGCAACACTTCATATTTTTACTTAATGCATCTGTACTTTCTGATCTGAGACCTGATTCAAACATAACTACAATCATAACAGCAACAGATTATATTTACATAGTGCCTTTAATGTAATAAAACATTCCAAAGCTTTTCATAGAAGTATTAAGAATTATATATGATTTTGAGCCATATATAACGATATTAGTTCAGAAGAATGAAATCTGGGTGAAAGATGTGCATTTTAAGGAACATCTTAAATAAGAGTGTTAAACAAATAGAGGAAATTTGTAACAGCAGAAATGGAAGAGAGAAACATGTATGCAGAACTATTGGTGGAGCAGAATGAAAAGATAGAGCCAGTGTAGGAATATGAAAGTGAGGATTTTGAAATCGGTGCACTGGAATAGACAGTGTAGTGATAATGTTACTGGACTAGTAATCCAGAAGTTCAGGTTAGTGCTTTGGTTCAATCCAGTCAATTAAATCTGGAAATAAAAATTAGGCTCACCAATGATAACCATGAAACTATCATTGGATGTCATAAAAACCTATCTAGTTCACTAATACCCTTTATGGAAGGAAATCTGCCATCCTTACCTAGTCTGGCCCACTTTTGACTTCCAGGTCCACAGTAATATGATTGACTCTTAACTGCCCATTAAATATGTTGATTTGATTTATCATTGTCATGTGTACCTGAGTACGGTGGAAAGTTTTGTTTTGCGAGCAATACAGGCAGATCATAGCAAACAAGGACCTACAGATCATAGGTTGCTTAGGCAGAGCGAGGCATACAAGTTACGACTGCACAGGAGAAGCACAAAAGCAAGGTCAGCGTTAGATTTGAAATTAGAGAGGTCCATTCAGCAGTCTATTAATAGCAGGGAAGAAGCTGTTCTTCAATCTGTTAGTGCATGTGTTCAAGCTTCTATATCTTCTGCCTGACAGAAGAGGTTAGAAGAGAGTACTACTGGAGTGGGAAGGGTCTTTGATGATATTGGCAGCCTTTCTGTGGCAACGAGAAGTGTAGATGGAGTCGATGGATGAGAGGTTGGCTTCCGTGATGGTCTGGGCTGTGCACACAACTTCCTGTAGTTTCTTATGGTCCCAGGCAGAGCAGTAGCCATACCAGACTGTTGACCACCCTAACAGAATGCTTTCTGTGGTGCATCTGTAAAAGTTGGTGAGGGTCCTTATGGACATGCTGAATTTCCTAAGCCTCCTGAGGAAGAAGAGGTGTTGTTGATACTTCTTGACTGTCACATCTACATGGGAGGTCCAGGACAAATTGTTGGTTATTGTCACTCCTAGAAACTTGACACTTTTGACCCACCCCACCTCAGCTCTGTTAATGTAGGTAGGAGTGTGTCGTCCTCCTTTCTTCCTGAGGTCAATAATCAGTTCTTCTGTTTTGCTGACATTGAGAGAGAGATTGTTATCATTACACCATGACACCAAACACTGTCTCGTTTTTGTATTCTGACTTGTCATTGTTTGATATCTGGCCTACAACAGTGGTGTCGTCAGCAAGTTTGTAGATGGTGTTTGTACAAATTTGGTACACGGTTGTGGGTGTACAGGGAGTAGAGTAGGGGGCTGAGTACATATCCTTGCTGGTTGCCAGTGTTGAGGATCGTCTTGGAGGAGATGCTGTTGTCTATCTTCACTGCGGTCTGTGGGTCAGGAAGCTGAGGATCCAGTTGCAGAAGGCAGAGCCAAGCTAGATCTTGGAATTTTGAGATTAGTCTGGTGTGGATTATAGTGTTAAAGGTGGAGCTGTAGTTGATGAGTAGGAACCTGATGTGGGTGTCCTTGTTATCCAAATGTTCCAGGGATGAAAGTAGGGCTTGAGAAATTGCGTCCACTGTGGATCTGTTTCACCAGTAGGCAAATTGCAGGGGATCGAGACAGGCTGGGAGTCTCTAGTTGATGTGGGCCATAACTAACCACTCGAAGCACTTCATGATTATGGAGTTCACAGCCACTGGGCGCTAGTCATTGAGGCACATTGCATATGTTTTCTTTGGTACTGAGATGATGATGGTCTAGTTAAAGCAAGTGGGGACTTCACATTGTAGCAAGGAGAGGTTGAAGATGTTAACGAATACTTCCGTCACCTGGTCTGCACAGGATCTGAGTGCACGGCCAGGGACTCCATCTTGGCCAGTCACTTTCCTTGGGTTTACTCTCGAGAAGACTGCTGTGATGTCTGCAGTTGTGACAGAGGGAACAGGTGCATCCAGGGTTGGTGGGACACTGTGCCACAGGCATTCTGCTCAAACCGAGCATAGAAAGCATTGAGGAGGGATGTGTTTTTGTCAGCAATTTATTCTGCTTCATTTTGTATCCCGTTATGTTGTGTAGGCCTTGCCACAGGTGGTTGGTGTCCGTGTGGTTAGTTTGGGCCTGTAACTTGGTCGGTAAAATGGTCTAGTAAGCCAATCAGTTCAAGAGCAGTTAGGGATAGATAACGTATGTGTGACCTTGCCAATGTGCCCACATCTGATGAAATAATATAACATAAGAGGGAACAAGGTAGACAGGTGGAGAAGTTAAGAGGAGAGAGCTTTCAGAGCTAAGGACATAGGTAATTGAAAGCACGACCACAATGATGAAACAGTAGAAACTGCAGCTATCCCTGAAGGTTCTGTGGCTGGAGGAAGTTACAGACTTCGGGAAGGATAGGGATGTGGAGAAATTTTAAAACATAGATAAGAATTTTCTAATTAAAACATTATTTGACCAGGAGCTAATCCAGGTTAGTTAGCTCATTGTTGAACAGGATGTGGTGCATGTCATTGACGTTGGCGGCAAAGTTTTGAATAACTTCAAGTTTATGGAGAGTAGACTGTAGGAGACCAGTCAGCACTGTGTTAAAACAGTCAAGTTTGAAGGTGTTGAGGGCATAAATGAAGATTTCAGTAGCTGATGAGCAGAAGCAGGCACAATCAGGCAATATTATAAAGGTAGAAACAGGCAGTTTTAATGATGATACAAACTTGTGGTCAGAAACTCTTCATTGATCAAATATAGCACCCAGAATGTGCACTTGTTGGAAATAGGCAGCTATTGAAATATGGATCATGAATTTAATTCTGTAAACATTAATAGTATATGGAACAACTAGTGCTACCATTGCCAAAGGGTCTTTTGACAAACTAGATAACTAAGGTTGGTGGTGCATTCATTAGTATGGATAATCTGTAACTTTACTACTTGTACTCTGGTAAAGTTTGTCAGAGTCTATTTCTAAGCAATCATGAAGGTCATATTTATGACACATCTGCCTTTGCCGTGGATGTTTTTCACTGCAGCGATCTAATGTCCATCTATGTGTTATAAAAAGTGTTGTAAATACCTTTACTTTCAGCCATGTTACCCATACTTCATATGTCACACTTTCATAATTGTAAACTTGTCATACATTAAAAATTGTAAATCATTATGCCAACATCTCATCATGGAAAAGTCTTAACCAAGATTTCTAAAATCTCATTTCAACATTGTGTCACAATGACAGAATCAGATCATTTGAAGTTGCTTGTTAAACAATTTTGTGTCAGTAACTAAAACTTCTAAAGGTTATTAAATCAAGTTTTAAACCAAAATTTAAAAATAACTTGTTTCACAAACATGACCAAATATGTCCATTGAACTGTCAGTCTGTTAGTCATGCGGAATTGTGTATTTATCCGTAAATGTTTCAAACTCCACAAGATATTTATCACACTTGCAAATAGCTGCTTGAACTACAAGCCCTCATGTTAGCACTCTCAATGTGGTCCAAATTCCATTTCTGAGCAATTACTTGAGCAAATTGCAAGTTCCATTGCACTTGTTCCTTCTCATTTGTGCTCTGAACTTTACTAAATGCTCTCTGCTACAGCTCTCAAAATGATCTTTTCTCTCAACCCTGATATTGAACTGTATGAAGTCAACTTGCTTCTTGCTGAGTAAAAATATTGGTTAAGTAATTAAACTTCAAACAAAATAAATACAAATTTTGCAGTTTTCAAAAATCACACAATCAATAATCTTTTCCCCCTTAGTTAGTTTTAATTTCTTCCCTTGTCCAGAATGTGATCTTTGTGAAATAAGCTTCCTATTCACGATATTTACATAATGCAAATACAGAATTTCAGTCTGCCCCAGGGTCTCAGTACATGTACAATGTGCTACTGTGCCTGGAAAATCTAATTTTTACCCAAAGTTGCTTGCCTTGGCTCTCACCTCGGAATCAAAAGGTTATAATTTCAAGTCCCCTTCAAACATTTGGCCATCACACCAATGTGGTATTGAGGGTATGCTGCAGTGTTGAAGCTACTTTCAAGTAATATATTAAACGAAGTGCTGATTCAAACTCAGTATCTGGAGAGGGGAGTGAGGTCAGCGATCACACTTCAAAAATTAGTTAGTCACAATGAAATGCTTTGGGATGCTCCAAGGCTTTGCTTAAGTTCACATATAAACTGGACCTTTTATACAGAATTTTACATTCCCCTGCCAGCAGATTTGCTTGCATGACATTTCTTGGGTATCATTGATGTCAGGTTTCATCGACTTTACCGTCAAGCAGCACCTACTCAGCAGACACTTGCTCACTGATACTCAACTTGGGTCCCACTATGTCTCCTCACATCCTGAACTCACTGTCGCCTTGGTCCAAATATGGACAAAAGAACTGAGGTTGAGAGGAAGTGAGGAAGGCTGCCCTTGACAATAAGGCAGCATTGAACTGCAAGTGAAAGCAAAGAGCCTCAGCAGAATTGAAGTCCATAAGAATTGGGGAGAAAATTCCCTACTGTTTAGAGTCATACCTAACACAAGAGATGTTTGGAGTCGTTGGACGTCATTCATCTCAGTCATGGGACATCACGCAGGAGTTCTTCTGGGTATGACCTTCTGCCACTGCTGTCAATTACTTCTCTCCATCATAAGCTCAGCAATGGAGATGATGCAGATGATTCCACACTGTTTAGCACTGTTTTCAAATCCTCAGATACTGAAGCATTTCATGCACAAATGCAGCAAGACCTAGATAACGTGCAGGCATAGGATGAAGAGTGGCAAGCAACATTCATACCACACAAGTGCCAGACAAAGACTTTCTCCAGTAAGAATATTCAACCAATTCCCCTTGACATTCAGTGGCATTCTAATCATTGAATCCCCCATTATCAATGGGGTAGGGTTTACCATTGACCAGAAATTGAAATGGACCAGCCTTATAAGTACTGTGGCTACCAGAGCAGGTGAGAAGCTAGGATTTCTGTGGTGAGTTACTTAACCTCCTGAATGGTGGCAGCAACTCCACTGCTTGCTTTTCCAAGCCTTTATCTAGCTACCCCACTTCCCTGCATGCCCTATTGGACATGATTTTCTTCCACCCTTCCTACACACAAGTGGACTTTATAAAGCTACAAGTCTCACCACATCATCAGGGACTGCTTTCTGACCATGACACCCACATCAACCCTTCAGGAATTCAGTTCGGAGCTCGTGTCACTTTAGAATTACATGCTTCTGTCAGGTTGCTTTGGCTGCAAGAACACACCTGAATCGCGTGCATCTACACGCATGCATCTTATGCCTCTTGAATTACTTTCATAGTGCTCCCTCCTTTGGTGTTTACTTGGAAGCTGTCAGCCTTCCAGGTTTGCATTGCTTTTTAGTGGGTTGGCTATTTGGTCCTAAATTACAAGCTTCCTGCCAACAGCACACTGAGAGGTACTTCTTGGCTTGTAGCCTCAGAGGTGCTGTGGAGCAGGGGTTTAAATGTAGCATCAAAGGCATGAATGTCACAAAGTCATGGAAGCAGGAAGCACTCCTGCTACTCCTGCCACGTGATTACCTGAGCCAGCGGCCAGTGAGACTGATTGCATAAATAATGAGCCGAAGAGCAGATGACTGCATGAGAAAAGTCGACATTAGTCGTGACAAACCATCAACCTTGAATCACACCAAAGAAAGCAGTTTGCTAAACAGTGGGAAAATTCAACCCAATTTGAATTCAACAATTCATTTTCTTCTTTAACTTTTATCTCACAAATGATAATAGGGAGTCAATATAAGATAAATTCTTGCTGTTTTTAGAGACAGAGAATATGGAGAAAGTACAACAGTATCTTCTATTAGATGACATGACATCAATGTTGTGTACTTTATGCTGAGAGCTATATACACTTTGATCTATCTAGATCCCAAAGCAGCAATAAAGCAGCAAAGAAATAAAATAAACGGCAGCAAACAAAGCCTTGCTAAAATAATACATTTTTTACTTCTTCCACTGCTTGAAACCTTCCAATGTTTCTGCCAATTTAGTCATAAATTATTATGGATATTATTATTCATAAATTATCAATTAAAGTGAGGTAGTAAGATCATATTTGTGCAATATTTCACACAAACTTTCTAAATGAACACAAAGGACTTTGATGACTTCAATTCTGATTGCATTTAAACCTAACTTTCAGAATATGTTTTTAGAAATTTCCAATTCGTCAAAATTCACTGAAGTTTGAAATATGAAGAACTGTCAACATGAAATAACCTTGGCATTGCATTGCATTGATAAAGCACAATGCAAGAACTTAGCAAACTGCAGGATTGTGTTAATTAAATTTATCTTCTTCCTTGTATAATCTACCAGAAGATTGAAAATAGATTGTTTCATGTTTGAGTCTGCTTGTTATAACCTGTCCTCAAATACATCATATTTTAGAGCTTTATTAATTCTAACAGTTCCAAGTTTATCAGAGATTTACCAGCTCTGTTAATAACCTTTCAAATTATGAATTGTATCTAATTTAGTTATTTGACCACTTCTCATCTTCTCTTTGATCAGCCCAAACTATCTGATTCTGAAAGTACAGTATCTGGGCAATGAGGAAGTAGTGTTTGAAGAATACTTGGAATAAGTAGGCATGTTAGCTATGCTAACTTCGAAACAATTCTTGTGAACTCCAGCATAAGTTGTTGAGTTTTTTTCTACAATGCTACTCTGAGGGATAGAAATTCTTCTTGAGTAGTTGTGCAAAATGTATATTCTTGGACTGGCTGTTTGCCATAATAGTACCTGAGATTCAATTCCATTTTCTGCAGTGGAACTGAATGTCAGATTGTAAATATAATGGAATGTCAGATACTACATGTAATGGATGGCTTATCCAGTACCGTTTACTCTGAACAACCTACTTGAAACAAATTTCTACAACCCTCTCTTGTTTATTGATGCACCTCCTTAGAACTGATGCAAAGATTCAAATTCCCATTTTTGTGAGCATATTTATATTTCAGCCTGTCTTGCATTATTTCAGAAAATGGTCAAAGTAGCTATGTTACCAGTGCTAAAGGAGAACGGATGAGTGCAAAGTTGAAGTCATTGCCTGGAGTTAATGATCCCTATGAAACAAGCAACAATAAAGATATAGGCAAGTACATGTCTCTTATTCTTTATGTTGAGTTTAAGGTCTTTCTTAATGTATGCTGATGATGTGGAAAATTGTACAGTGATTATTGGGCAAAGCAAATAAATAGTTCTATATTCCGAATATGTGAAAATAGCAGGTATTTCCTGATATTAATTAATGAAAGACTTTTTGCCATCAAAATCATCTTAGATATCTAATATCCCTAAAACAAGCTAAGATGCTACAATATATTGTCATAGTGGTTCTCAAACCATTTTCATCCGGCTGAACACTTAGATGGAAAAATAAACCCATGCACCGTTCTACCTATTCTGTGCACCTGATTTTGCTTGCCGCCTTGAGCAGACTCAGCAGAATTTTAGAAATTACAAATATTTTGCTATTTTTGTTTTAAATGTAATAAATTATTTGACATTATTTTTAAATTGAATATCATGATAAAGTGATTAATTCATGCCAGGAACAAGTCATGTTAATGTTTCAAGAGAGTACGTTCATTTGAAACATTCTAGTATGTATTATAAAATCATCACAATAATCTTCTGAGAATGTAATACTGAAGTGTAAGTGATGTGACAACTTGTGCTGTGCACCTGGGAGCCAGTCTAGTTGTGTGACGTTATGCATGTGGTGGGGCTGAGGGTACTGGCCTGTTCTCGCATGTACTTTTAGCCATAGCATCCCACATCGGTGTCTTACATTTTGGACAAGCCCCTGACCTACTTGAAGTGCCCTTGTGGAACAGGACCACACTTGAAGAACCACTTATCTATTAGAATTGAATGTGTTGCTGTTTTGCTTGTAAGACCTCTAAGTAAGACTTTGGATAAGAATGTCAGAGAGTGCTGAAAAATATGTGCCCAGAAAATTTAGAGTGGTACAGTGGCTCACCTGAGACCCGATTCCAGCCTTGGGTGACTGAGTGTGAGTGGAGTTTGCACACTCTCCCCATGTCTGTGTGGGTTTCCTCCACAGTCCAAAGATGTGCAGGTTAGGTGGATTGGCCATGCTAAATTGCCCATAGTGTCCAGGGATATGCAGGCTGGGTGTGTTAGCCATGGGAAATACTGGGTTGCAGGGATAGAGTAAGGGCGTGGTGCTGGAAGGGATGCTCTTCCAAAGGTCTCTGTGGACTTGATGGGCCAACTGGCCTGATTCCAAACTGTAGTGATTCTATGAAAATTTGTTTATGAATGCTGCTTCTGACAGGGCTATACCAAAATAGCTGCAGAGTTGATGTTTGGGAGCTCATCCTTGTCCCCACAACTCTCCCACATGTATGGAAACTCAGTGAGCTGGGTGACAGATTTGTGATGCAGGTGATGCTAACAGTGTGTGTTCAATGCCCACACCTTCTGAGGTTACCATGAAGGTCCCTCCTTCTCAACCTTGTCTGATGCACAGTGAGCCCTGGATAAAACTCATCAACAGTTGTCTCTTTCTAATGAGAGAGCAGCACTCTGGTCATCTGAGGCTATTGTGATTTTACATTTTCCGTGATAGGGGCTAATAGGGGTGGCTTACACAGTTATTTTCCCTTCAGCAGAATCACACATTACATTATGGAGGAAACCAGGGGCTTCCTAAAACTGGGATATTGCAGTTTATATTGATTATGTTTGTGGTTGTATGTTGCTTCCTTCACAACCCCATGATTAGGAAGGGCTAGTTGCTACCTCCAGGGATTCAAAAGGTTACTTTCAAAGGAAGAGTAGTAGGAGGAGAAACCAAGGAATGATCACATGCACCACATGCAATCAGATGAAGTAAAGTAGACTGCATAATGAGGCCTTAATTTTAGTTAAAAGGAACTTCCCCACCCCCATCAGTACATTTATGTCACACTATCCATGACGTATAACATTTGATAAGGCAATAGCAAAAAGCCTTCACACAGCAACTTTATCTGGTAAGACATGAAAAATGCAAAAAAAAGCCTAATTCCTATTGTGTTCACTGTCTTTATGTAGTATTGTAGTGCCCTTTCTTGGCCTAAAAGTCCTATATATAACACTACCCAGTGGCTGCAGGAACACTGCTTCTTTTCATGAGGGAAACTGCAGATAGTTTTGAAGAAGCCCTCAGGCAGCTCTGGGGCTTGACCGCTTGGTTCAGATTCCAACACTTCAGCGTGGGTGGCAACAGAATGGATAGGCTGACTAAGAGACAACAACATGGGCACTGGCAGAGTGGTAATGGTGAAAGCAAGAATGCTGTCTTTCTGAGAGTGATTTGTGCAGCACGTTGACTCCTCCCTTCCCACCTGGCTACAACTTAGCAATTCTCATAATATGCTGCAGCACAAATTGCTGGACTGCTTTGAGAGTCTGTATGCCCAGTAAAACACTAAATCTGCATCCTAGATGGCAGCTGTTTGTGCTTAAATATCAGCAGCCAGGGATCTTACAACCTTCACCAGAGCTTCCATTACAGCACAGAACAGTCAGTAGAACACTGTCTGGACTGCCTTTGTAGCTGAGACAATGATTAACAGATGTTCCATGGTGAATTAGTCTGGTAGAACTGCCATGGAGATGCCCACTATTTTCACTGTGAAAAATATGAGCTTGAAGCTCTGCATGATGCCCTGTGACATGGTGGCGTAAGACTTCTCCAAGCTTCTAGCCAGTGACTTGAGGTTAATTGACAGGCCTGCACCAGGCACCTTGGTGTATATGTTCATTACTGTCTGTGTCTTCCTGTAGTCCACCACATCTCCGTCCGTGACAGGAGAACTGAAATACAAACTTGTCTTCTGGAAGCACCAGGTGCCACTTGTCCAAATGATCCTGAGAATCATCTTATTAAGTGCACGGATGGGATGGATATTTGGTAGTCCTCTTCCTGTCACTTGCTTCTCCCACCTGATTTAAGTGATCCTCTCCTGCAAGAGGACAAAATCTGATTCATTGTGTCTCAGGGTGTTTCTATCATGTGCCTACCATGGCTGAAGGTATGTGTAAATCACAAACATGATTGGAAGCTGTGTTTGATATGCAGCAAAGAGAGATTAGGAGCGCGGCTTGAGCATCAGAAGGTGCTGAGTGATAAGGCTGTGGTATATTAAGCAGTGAGAGAGATGGCTTATAGGGCATTGGTGATACCACATCTGTATGCAGTTTTGGCCTCCTTGCTTATAGAAGAATGTAAATGATTTGCAGCCAGTTCAGAGGAAGTTTTAATGGATTTGTACCTGGAATGAGTGGATTGTCTTATGAGGCAAGGTTGAACAGACTGGGCTTGTATTTTCTGGATTTAAAGACCGAGGGGTGACTTAATTGAAGTGTATAAAAGCATTGTTTCTGTGCCAATTGTGATATCATCCTAAATTAATCCCATCTGCCTGTACATCATCGTTATCCCTCTTTCCAGCCTGTTCATGTGTCTGTCTAAATGTCTTGCAAACATTGCAGTTGTATCTGCTTCTACCACCTACCCTGGCAGCACATTCTAAGCACCTACCATGTTCTGTGTAAAAAACTTTCCTTGCTCATCCCTTTAAACTTTTCCCTTATAATCTTAAACCTATGCCCCCTAGTGTTAGAAATTTCTACCAAGCACAGAAGACTGAGACTATCCACCCTATCCATGCGTCTCATAATTTTATCTACTTCTATCAGGTCGCCCCCTCAACCTCTGACGCTCTAACCAAAACAATTCAAGTTTGCCCAGTCTCTCCTATAGCAAATACTCTCCAATTCAGGCAACATTGTGGCAACATTCTCAGTGCTGAAGAAGGGTAATACCCAAAATGTTGACTGCTCCTTTCCTCCAGATGCTGCCTGGCCTGCAGTGTTCTTCCAGCCTCCTGTTTGTCTAGGTTGAATTCCAGCATCTGCAGTTTTTTTGTCTCTAACACTCTGGTAAACCTCTTTTGCACCTCTGCACAAACTCCACATCCTGTGGTGACCAGAACTGCATGCAATACTCCAAATGTAGCCTAACTAAAGTTTTATACAGCTGCGACATGACTTGCCAACTTCTTAACTCATGACCCCGACTGATAAAGGCGTACATGCCATTTGCCTTCTTTATCTTATCCACTTATGTTGCCACTTGCAGGGAGCTATGGACATGCATCCCATAATCCCATTGTATATCAATGCTCCTAAGGTTCCTTCTATTTACTGTATACTTTCCTCTTGCATTTGAACTCTCATAATGCATCACCTCATGTTTGTCTGTTTTAAACTCCATCTGCAAAGGATTCTAGGCAATCCAAGATGGAGTTGTGGCTGTAAGAGCTGCACCCTTTTTGAAGTATTTTCAGTGTTGGAGCTGATTTCCTCGAATTCCAGGAGCAGTAATTGCTGTTTTATAAGCTGTTGCATTGTTTTAGAACTTTGGGAAAACAGAAGATTAAAACAATGGCACTTCAAAAAGGGGGAAGACAGACAAAGGGCAGTGACTACATGGGCAGTGATTCAAATGGAGAAAGAAACTGCTATCTGAGACAACAAGGTGCAGAGCTGGATGAACACAGCAGGCCAAGCAGCATCATAGGAGCAGGAAGGCTGACGTTTCGGGCCTAGACCCTTCATCTGATTGTTATCTCGGATTTTCCAGCATCTGCAGTTCCTACTATCTCAGCGAAATTCACAGCTGACTTTGGAGAAGCCTGTGTATGGGAGCTCACAGCAGGGGACCAGCTAAGTGGCCTTTCCAAGTGTAACCTTACTGGTTTTCTTTTGTAAATCTACAATAGTGAGTGGGTTTTTTTTATTATATGTTGTGATTGAGATCTGTCTCTTGATTAAACTTTAAAAATATAAAAAACTTGGGTAATAAGCTAGCCTGGAGCCGTGTTTTTAGAGCAGTAAGACTGCTCTTTTCTAGGTCTGTAGATTAAGATGCAAGGATGGCCTCTAGTAGATGTGTGATTAGGGAGAGTTTTCATTTTATGATGATTATGTTTGCAGGAAGTGCATTTGGTTGCAAATCCTATTGGATTGCATGGATCAGTTGCAGTGGCAGTTAGAGGCAATGAGGAATTTACAGGAGCTAAAGGTTGTGATGGATGGCAGTTGCAGGAAGAGAGATAAACTGAAGATACAGTCAGGCAGATGGATGACCTCCAGCAAAGGTAGGAGAGGGAGTTAGATAGTGCAGGAGTGTCCTGTGGCTATCGCGATCTCAAAGAAGTATGCTGTTTTGGAAAATGTAGGGGGTGAGGGACTCTCAGGGAAATGTAGCACTGACGGCCAGGTTGCTGGTAACGAAACTGGTTCTAATGTAACAACGAGTACGCCAGGTTCCAAGCGATCGATTGAGATAGTGGGTACTCTATTAGAGGCACAGATAGACGATTCTGCAGCCGACAGATGTCAAAATAGTGTGTTGCCTGTCTGGAGCCAGGATCAAAGATATATCGGAAGCTGCAGAATATTCTGAAAGGGGAGAGGGACCAGCAAGAGGTCATTATACATATTGGAGCTAATGACATAGGAAGTGAAATGGATGAGGTTCTGAGGAGAGAATATAGGAAGTTAGGCTGGAATTTAAAAAGTAGGTCCTTGCGGGTGGTACTATCTGGATTATCCCCAGTGCCATGAGCTAGTGAGGGTAGAAATAGGAGGATCGAGCTAATGAATGTGTGGCTGCGGAGCTGGTGCAGGGGAGAAGGATTCGTATTTTTTGGATCATTGGAATGTCTTCTAGGGTAGAAGCGACCTGTATAAGAAGGACGGCTTGCACGTGAATTAGAAGGGGACTAATATATTGGTGGGGAGATTTGCTAGCGCTGCTCAGGAGAATTTAACCTAGTAAGGGGGTGGGTGGGGCCACTCGGGGAGATAGTGAGGAAGGTGGATCAGTCTGAGACTGGTACAGTTGGGAAAAAGAGTAAGTCAAACAGACAGGGCAAGCAGGAACAAAGTAGAGAACAAGGTAGGACTGGTAAATTAAACTGCATTTATTTCAATGCAAGAGGCCTAACAGGTATGTCAGATGAACTCAGGGCATGGTTAGGAACATTGGACTGGGATATCACAACAATTACAGAGATGTGGCTCAGGGATGGACAAGACTGGCAGCTTAATGTTCCAGGATATAGATGCTATAGGAAGGATCGAAAGGGGGACAAGAGAGAAAGGGTAGTGGTGTTTTTGATTAGGGATAACATAACGGCTGTATTTAGGGAGGATATTATGGCCAAATATGACCAGGGAAGTTATTTGGATGGAACTGAGAAATAAGAAAGGGATGCTCACCTTAATGGGATTGTTCTGTAACCACCACCCACCCCCAAACAATTGCCACCACCAGTAGTCAGCAGGAAATTGAGAAACAAGTTTATAAGGATATCTCAGATTTCCGTAAGAATAATAGGGTGGTTATGGTAGGGGATTTTAACTTTGCAAACATAGAGTGGGACTGCCTTAGTGTTAAAGGCTTGGATAGAGAGGAATTTGCCAAGTGGGTACAAGAATATTTTCTGATTCAGTATGTAGTTGTACCTACAAGAGAAGGAGCAAAATTTGACCTCCTCTTGGGAAATAAGGCAGGGCAGGTGACTGAGGTGTCAATGGGGGAGCACTTTGGAGCCAGTGACCATAATTCTATTAGTTTTAAAATAGTGATGGAAAAGGACAGACTGGATCTAAAAGTTAAAGTTCTATATTGGAGGAAGGCCAATTTTGACAGTATTAGGCAAGAACTTTTAAAAGTTGATTGGGGGTGGATGTTTACAGGTAAAGAGATGACTGGAAAATGGGAAGTCTTCAAAATGAGATAGCAAGAATCCAGAGACTGTGTTCCTGTTAGGGTGAAGGGGATGGCTGCTAGGTGTAGGGAATGTCAGGTATAGATAGCAGAAATCAAGTGATTCCCCAGAAGAGTATAAAAGCCATAGGAGTATACTTAAGAGGGAAATCAGGAGGGCAAAAAGGGGACATGAGATAGCTTTGGCAAATAGGGTTAAGCTGAATCCAAAGGGATTCTACAAATATATTAAGGACAAAAGTGTAACTAGGGAGAGAGTAGGGCCACTTAAAGATTAGTAAGGCCACCTATGTGTGGAACTGCGGGAGTGGGGGGAGATAATAAATATTTTGCATCGGTGATTACTGTGGAGAAGCATATGGAAGATAGAGAAAGGGGGGAAATAAATAGCGAAATCTTGAAAAATGTTCATATCACAGAGGAGGAGGTGCTGGATGTCTTAAAACGCATAAAAGTGGATAAATCCCTGGGATCTAATTAGGTGTACCCTGGAACTCTAGAAAGCTAGGGAAGAGATTGCTGGGCCCCTTGCTGAGATATTTGTCTCATTGATAGCCACAAGCGAGATGCCAGAATACTGGAAGTTGGCTAATGTGGTGCCACTATTTAAGAAACGTGGTAAGAAAGAGCCAGGGAACGATAGACCAGTGAGCCTGACATCAGTCGTGAGCAAGTTGTCGGAGGGAATCCTGAGGGACAGGATTTACATGGACTGATTAGGGTAAGTCAGCATGGCTTGCGCATGGGACGTGGTTCACTAACGTGATTGAGATTTTTGAAGAAGTAACAAAGAGGATTGATGAGGGCAGAGCGGTGGACATGATCCAAATGGACTTAAGTAAGGCATTCGACAAGGTTCCTCATGGCAGACTAATTGGCAAGGTTAGATCACACAGAATACAGAGAGAACTAGCTATTTCGATACAGAACTGGTTCGAAGGTAGACAACAGAGGGTGGTGGTGGAGGGTTGCTTTTCATGACAGGAGGCGTGTGACCAGCAGTGTGCCACAAGGATTGGTATTGGGTCCACTGCTTTTCCTCATTTATATAAATAATTTGAATGTTGACATAGGAAGTATGATTAGTAAGTTTGCAGATGACACCAAAATCGGAGTTGCAGTGGACAGCGAAGTAGGTTCCCTCAGAGTACAAACGGGATCTTGATCAGATGGGCCAATGGGCCGAGGAGTGGCAGATGGAGTTGAATGTAGATAAACGTGAGGTGCTGCATTTTGCAAACCCAATCAGGGCAGGACTTATACACTTAATGGTAAAGTTCTGGGGAGTGTTGCTGAACAAAGAGACCTTGGTATGGTGTCATCTGCAAACTTACTAATCATACTTCCTATGTCAACATTCAAATTATTTATATAAATGAGGAAAAGCAGTGGACCCAATACCAATCCTTGTGGCACATTGCTGGTCACACGCCTCTCATGAAAAGCAACCCTCCTTGGCTTACCACGTTTCATAGTTCCTTGAAAGTGGAATCATAGGTAGGATAGTGAAGGAGGCTTTTGGTATTTGCCTTTATTGGTTAGTGCGTTGAGTATGGGAGTTGGGAGGTCATGTTGTGGCTGTACAGGACATTGGTTAGGCCACTATTGGAATACTGCATGCAGTTCTGGTGTCCCTACTATAAGAAGGATGTTGTGAAACTTGAAAGGGTTTGTAGGAACGTTTTTCCTGACCCGGGATAAAGACTCAGGAGGCAGGCAGGATTCAAACAGAAACTGGTTTATGCAGGGAGAGGGCCAAAGGATCTTTCTCGAATCTGGCTTCGGAAGATAGATCAATGACACACCCTCTGCTTTTACAAAGAGATACCAGCAATTTTATGCATTTTGTGTTACAGTGGTCAAATACAACGTTGTCATCATCCTTCCCCTTAATTCAAACACCCAATTCTGTGGGACACCTAATCAGTGATGGGCACTTCCATGGACAGCCCCAGGTTCCCATGATCGTAGGGTATTAACTAGACATTGTAATCACTAGGCCTTGGGATCTTCCTATGCATCCTTTTTATTTGCATTCCAAAAGTTTAATGGCTATACTCCTTCGGGTCTTTCTCAGACTTGTTTGTCTGTAAGGATAGCTCAAATTCTATTACCCGTTGTGTTTTGGTGCTGTCTTTTATCACATTCAGTTACTCCTTTTATTTTCCCACTGTCCCAATTACATAATGTAAAAATAAAAAGTCAGTTAGTTTTAACTAATTGCTATAAGGTTAACTTCTATTATAAAATTAATTATGAGTGTAACATTATACAACTACTTCTACTGTCAGCATTTTGTAATTTATGGCTTGTGATCAATCTATCTTGTTCAGGGCATAAGAGGAGGTGTCTTCTAAGGCTAGTCAATCTTTACATCTAAGCTTAAATGTTTTTTTAAGGCTTGTATTATATCCTGGTTATGTATTGAAACCAACTTCTATGATTAGAGCATTTTTAGCTAGAAACTATTTAATATTGCTGGCAGCTTCAAAGATGCAACTATTTATTACAAAATAACTTCATCTGTTATCCTTGCAGCTGCTTGAGGGGCTAATCTAGGACCTGACATTATTCATTTACTGGGATAATCACCCTTTCATTAATAAAGCTGGAATTGGTCATTTATCTGTCCTAAGGCATCCTTTTATCAGAACTGTCTTGGATGGGAACATACAGCATTCCTTTACTGACCTTCTAGCAGTTATGTTCAAAGGTACCATTGTATTTCAATGTGTGAGCATGCTGCTTAATTTTGCTTAGCTTCTGTCTGCCATCTTCTAAACAGGCATGGGCTGCTTAGTGAGTTCAGGTACAAGCCACCTTACATGGCCAGGTACAGGTCACCTCTACAGGGTTCAGAAAAGATTTACGAGAATGTTGCCAGGGTTGGAGCTATAGAGAGAGGCTGAATAGAGTAGGGCTGTTTTCCCTGGAGTGTCGGAGGCTGAGGGATGACTTTATAGAAGTTCATAAAATCATGAGGAGAATGGATAGGGTAAATAGACAAGGTCTTTTCCCAAGAGTAACGGAGTCCAAAGCTAGAGGGCATAGATTTAAGGTGAGAGGGGAAAGATTTTAAAGGGACCTCAGGGGCAACTTTTTCACGCAGAGGGTGGTGCATGTATGGAATAAGCTGCCAGAGGAAGTGGTGAAGGCTGCTACAATTACAACATTTAAAAAGGATCTGGATGGGTATATGAATAGGAAAGGTTTTGAAACATATGGGCCAAATGCTGGCAAATGGGACTAGATTTATTCTGGTCGGCATGGACAAGTTGACCAAAGGGTCTGTTTCTGTGCTGTACATCTCTATGACTCTGTGGTCTATATCCTGCTGTATCCTTTGATAACCTTTGTCACTAACCCCAACTCCACTAATTTTTGTAGTGTCTGCAAATTTACTGATCATAGCAACTATATTTTCATGCAAATTATTTGTATACATTACAAACAACAGAGGTTCCAGCACTGATCCTTGCAGAACACCACTGTTCACAGACCTTCAGTCAGAAAAACACCTTTCCACAGCTACCTTCTATCACCAAGCCAATTTTGTATCCAGTTTGCCATCTCACAATGGATGTCATGCGACTTAATCTTCTGGATCAGCCTACCATGAACCTATACTTCCTGATTTCCCACATGTCGCAGGAGGAGCATTCCACAGGGCCAAGTTCTCTTGCTATTGTGAACCTTATCAACTATAGACAATAAACCAATCACATAACTTTACCCACTACTGATCAAAATTAGGTTTCTCATTTTTGTTTTCTATTTCTAACAAACTCTGCTCTGTTCCCACTGCTACTTCAGCTGACCTTGACCTAGGCCCCGCTTTTCAGATATTTATCTGGAAGTTCCTGCTGCTGTTTATTCCCAAGCTTGCTCTGCTCCGCTCCCGCCGTTGCTCTGACTGATCCGAACTTTCTTGACAAAGTGGATGTGAAAACTATATTTCTTCTTGCAGATGAAGCCAGAAGTAGAGGGCATGGTTTTAAAATTAGGGATTGCCCTTTTAGGATAGAGTTAAGAATAATGTTTTGTTTTGTCAAAGCAGATTGTGCATCTTTAGAACTCTTTGCCACATAATTTACAAGTTTGTGAAATTGTCTTGACCTTTGTGATGACTCTGAATGTATCTGTAGTTTACTAGTTTGTAAAGTTCAAGTTTTTGGCTTCCATTTCTATAACAGCACAAATAAAGCCATCAGGTTTCTAAATGAACCTTGATTTTCATTGTTTTATTAACCCACAGCCAAAATTCTGATTTGTGAATCAAAAGCCGAAGACATGAAGTCACTCGTTTCACAGAATATCCTCACCATCTCTCCAAATGAACATTATGATTGGTGGCATTCCCCTGCCTTTTCCCCATATCCCTGCATATCATTTCTATTTGGATAATCATCAGATGATGGCTGAGAATGATGGTAGCTGTGGCCTATGCTTTCAAAACGGCACTCACTATCTTTCAGGTAGAAACATGGAAACCAGGAGCAGCAGTAGGCCATTCAGCCCTTCAAGCCTGCTCCGCCAATCACCATTAACATTGCCGATCCTCTGTCTCAATGACATTTTCCCACTTTCTCCTCATACCCCTTGATAGCTTTATATTTAAAATATATCTATCTCTTTTTGAATATATTCTGTGATTGCCTCCACAGACTTCTCTGGTAAAGAATTCCACAGGTTCACTACCATCTGAGTGAAGGAATGTTTCCCTAGCTCGCCCTAAATGGCCTATCCTGTATCCTGTGACTGACTCCTGGTTTTACACTTCCCAACCAGGGAGAACTTCCCCCCCTGCATCTAGTCTGCCCAGTCCTGTTAGAATTTTGCATGTTTCAATCAGACCACTTCCCATCCTTCTAAACCCCAGTGAATACAGGCCCATCAAACCAGTCTCCGCTCATGGGACTGTTCAGCTAATCCCAATATCAGCCTTGTGAATCTCTGTTGTACTGTCTCTATGGCTAGTATAATACTCCAGATGTGGTCCCACCAAGGCATGTATAACTGCAGTAAAACATCCTTACTTCTGAACTCAAATCCTTTTGCAATGAAGGCCAATATACCATTTGCCTCCCTAATTGCTTCCCTGTCTACTTTTCTTGACTGGTGTACAAGGATACTGAGAATGCTTTGTACATCAACAACCAGGTAGGTTAAGTCGAATCTGTTTTAAGCAATATTTTTGACTGCTGGATCCAGCTTGATTTCAAACACACATTAGAAACATCTAACAATTAATCTTGAATGGTTTCAGTAATCGACATAAAATTTAATGAAAACATGCACTATTTAGAATGGATTTTTCATTACTGTCTATATAGATGCTTCATATGTGGATCCGCTTGGGCCACAAATAGAACGACCCAGAACTGCAGCTCGAAAACGGGTTGAAGAAGATGAATTTGCAGATGAAGAACTTGGAGATGATTTGTTACCAGAGTAATAACTGCACCCACTCGGGTCAAAAAAATCCAAAGAAATGTCACTTTCATAGATGACATACAATATTCTTGCTTTGATAATGTACATATTAAATGTACTTATTCTATACTTGTCACGATTATAGTTGCTTTAATGTGCTTGCTAATACATTTTATTACATTTGTAATTAACTATTAAGTTCCTTGTAAATATAAAACTTGTATATTTTTGATATTTTAATATTTGTGATATAATGTTAAGGCAATGGTAGTTGTATAATTCTTCGCAATGCATGTTCCATGATAGGCTAATATCTCTAGTTGTAATTATATTTGAATATCAGTGATTAACTATTTAATATTTCATTTATAGACAAGGAAAATACATATTTAGGATTGAAGGCATGTCAACATTTTATTTACTTCTGTGCCAGTGTAATTAAATTTTTGTACTATTTCTGAACATTACTTTCTTATTAAACATAAAATCAAAACTGATGCATGTAACTGTAGTTTTGTAAATAAGCCAAAGCACTCACTGACATTACCAGACTTGCCTTCTATACAATAAACTCTAACTATTTGGGACGGTGCGGTGGATCAGTGGTTAGTACTGCTGCCTCACAGTACCGATTCCGCCCTCAGGCGACTGTCTGTGTGGAGTTTGCACATTTTTCCCATGTCTGCATGGGTTTCCTCTGGGTGCTCCAGTTTCCTCCCACAGTCCAAAGATGTGCAGGCTAGGTGGATTGGCCATGCTAAATTGCCCATAGTGTTCAGGGATGTGTAGATTAGGTGGGTTATGTGGGATGAGTCTGGGTGGGATGCTCTGACGGTCAGTGTGGACTTGTTGGGCCGAAGGGCCTGTTTCCACACTGTCAGGATTCTATGATCTGTGATCTATTCTAGTAGCTCAGAATATCAACAACTATGGATTGTTGCAGACTTCATTGATGAAGGAGAATTGTGACAATACTAGGCTTTAAGAGGAATTTTTGTCCTGGTTTTTTATGAAGAAAGGCTGCGACAGATGTCCCAAACAGAAACAGCCTGAATCGAAAGAATGGCCCTAGCAGAAGGAAGGCCGAAAAAGAGAGTTTTTGAACTGGTTGGAAGAGGTTGGAACTGAAAGTCGAGTTAAAATGGCAGAAGTAAAGGTGAAAGATAGGAGTAGTGATGAGGACAGTGATGTAAAGCAGTCCCTTCATTGCCAAAGGCATGGTGGGGATCAGTTTAAATTTAGGAATTTCTAGGAATTCCTAAAAGCCTGGCCCTCCACGAAACATGCTATTAATAAAAACATTGAACTCAACCCCATATACATTCCACTACGAAGGAAAACCAGAAGTGAGGCAGTCCATCTCAACGGACTCCAGAGTTTAGAAACCAGGTGGGAAAACACACCGACGCTTCATCAGAGGCTGCACTGAGGATGTTACCAAGCATGGTAACGAAACGTCTGCGAAACAAGAAACCAGCTCGGCGAGCCAACCAACCTCAACACCCACAACCCGAGCTACAAATCTACTCCAAAACCATAGGTTTGTATTTCCTGAAATTTAGCAGACCAAGGTGACAATTTGATTATAACATACAAGATCCTGAGGTGATATGACATGGTGGAACTCCAAAGGACATTCTTTTTGTTCGATAATTTAAAACTTGGAATCAAGTTTAAAAATAAGGGGTTTCTCATTTAAGACAGAGATGAGGAGAAATCCTTTTCACAGAATCACACAAGTATGATGACGCAGAAGCTAGACATTTGGTCCATTGTGTCTGCACTGGCACACCAAATGTGCATCCTGGTTTAGTGCCAATCTCCTGCGTTTTCTTACCTTTACACATTTTTCCATTTAAATAATCATCCAATTCAAAGCTTCAATTGAACTTGCCTTCACCACACTTACAGGCATTGCACTCCAGACCTGAGCTACTTGTATGCAAAGGATTTTTTTTCTCACCTCACATTTGCTTCTTTTTCAAATTGCTTTAAATCTGTGCCCCCTCGTGATTTTGAAAAGTTCTGTTAGATCTCCTCTTAGCCTTCTTTTCTCCCAGGAGAATAGTCCCAAACTCTCTAATCTCTCCTTATAACTGAAGTTTCTCATCTCTGGAACCATTCTTGTAAATCTCTTCTGCACCCTGTCTGATGCATTCAAATCCTTCCTATAGTGTGGCATCCAGAACTATACACAGTACTCTAGCTGAAATCTTATACAAATTTAGCATCACCTCCTTGCTCTTGTACTCTATGCCCCTAGTAATAAAGGCCAGGATACTGTATGCTTTATTAACTGCTGTCTTCACCTGTGCTGCCATCTTCAATGCTCAATGCACATACACACCCAGATCGTTCTGCTCCTGCACCCCCTTTAGAATTGTACATTTTATGTTATATTCTCTGTCCATGTTCTTTCAACCAAAATACATCACTGCACACTTCTCTGCATTAAATCCTATGTATCACTTTTCTGCCCATTCCACCAACTTGTCTATGTACTTTGGAGTTCTACAGTGTCCTCTTCATAGTTTACAATGCTTCCAAGTTTCATGTTGTTTGCAAACTTTGAAATTGTCCCTGCATTTTAATATATATCTGAGAAGCAACAGTGCCAATACCAAACCCCAGGGAACTTCACTACAAACATTCCTCCAGCCTGCAAAATTTCATTGACCATTATTCTGTTTTCTATCACTCAGCCAATCATATATCAACATTGTTGCTATCCCTTTTATTCTATGAGCTATAATCTTTCTCACATGTCCGTTATGTGATATTGGACAGAATGTCTTGTGGAAGTCCATATTCACCACATCAACAGCATTACCCTCATGAAATTTTCTGTTATCTCTTCAAATAAAAAATCTCCAGCAAGTCAGTTAAACACAATTTCCATTAGAGAAATCCATACTGATTCTTCCTAATCAGCCCTTTTTTTCGCATGACTACAGATTTGATCCTGATTCACTGTTTTCAGAAGTTTCCCCTTCTCTGAAGTTAAATTGATTGGTCTGTAGTTGCTGAACTTATCCTTGTAAACTATTTTTTGAACAAGGGTGTAATGTTTGCAATTCTCTAGTATTCTGGCACCTCTGAGTCTGGGGAAGACTGAAAGATTATGGCCAGTCCCCATGAAATTTATGCTCTATCTTATAACGTTATCCTTGAATGGATCTCATCCTGGTGTCTTAAGTACCAAAATCTATTCAAGATTTCCTCATTATCAATTTTGAATGCTTCAAGTGATAAACTTTCCTCCTGTCACCATGAGTAGTGATACCATCTACCTTCTTGGTAATGCCAATATTCATTTGATACCTCAGCTATGTCATCTATCTCATAGAACATAGAACAGTACAGGCCCTTCGGCCCACAATGCTGTGCCGAACTTTTACCCTAAACCTAAGGTCTATCTAACCTCCACCCCTACCTTATACTATCATCCATATGTTTATCTAATAGCCGCTTAAATGTCCCTAATGAGGCCGACTCCACTACCCTCTCTGGCAATGCATTCCACACCCCTACCACTCTCTTGAGTAAAGAACCTACCTCTGACATCTTCCCTATATCTACCTCCACTCACTTTAAAACTATGCCCCCTCGTAATAGGAAAAAGTCTCTGGCTGTCCACTCTATCTATACCTCTGATCATTTTGTACACCTCTATCAAGTCACCTCTCATCCTTCGACATTCTAAAGAGAAAAGCCCTCGCTCTCTCAACCTTTCCTCGTAAGACCTTCCCCCCATTCCAGGCAACGTCCTGGTAAATCTCCTCTGCACCTTTTCCAACACTTACACATCTTTCCTGTCTCCATGTGTAAATCCCCCACCTTGGTGTTTAATCAGCCATAATCCTCTTTTTTACACATTTATTTAATGGTCTTTACAGAACTTTGGGACTCCCTTTTATATTAGCTGCTTGTCTTTTCTCATAATTCCTCTTTATTTCTCAAATATGTCTTTTTACTTCATCTCAAACCTTCTGTATTCCTTTGGTTTTCAATCGTATTTTCTATCTGACACCTGTCATAAGCACACTTTTTCTTTTTTACCTTAATATCTATCTCCTTTTGTTATTAACGGAGGTTTGGATTTGTTACCTTACACTTATGAGAGAATATACCTTGACTATACCTGAACTATCTCCTCTTTGAAGGTAGTCCATTGCTCGTTTACAGTGTCTCTTGCCTTTCATTCCTAACTGTCTTGCACAGATCCATTCATACCCCATTGAAGTCAGCTCTCCACAACTGATTTTTCTTACTCTGAATTGACCATTGTCACTCTACTCAATCATTCTAAGCCTTATGTTACAACTATCATTATCTCCTAACTGTTGCCCCACTGACACTCAATCCACTTTTCCCATCTCATTTCCAAGAACTAGAACCATGAGTGCATTCTTTCTTGTTGGACTGCACACATTAATCCACTTTTCCCATCTCATTTCCAAGAACTAGAACCATGAGTGCATTCTTTCTTGTTGGACTGCACACATTCTGCTGTTGGAAGTTCTACTGAAAGCAGTACAATAACACTCGCCCGTAACACTAAAAATATCCCAGTCTATATTTGTGTATTTGAAGGCCCCATTATAGATCTCTATAATTTCCCTGCAGATTTGACCCTCTACATCCTTCCTAATAGTTGGCCCTCTACGGTAACAATGTAATTTCACCTTTTTGTTTCTTAGCTCTAGCTAAATTGATTCTGTCTTTGAATCCTCTGAGACCTCCTCTTTCTCCAGCACAGCAATATTTTTTTTCACCAATAATTCCACCCCACCTTCTTTGAACACCTTGTATCTGAGAACATTTAACAGTCTGCCCTCCTTGAGCATCTTTGCTGTTCTTGCCATATATTTCCATACATCAGCTTGCACCTGTAACTCCTGAATCTTATTTACCATACCTATGTGAATTTGTGTGTATACGCAATAACCCTGATTTAATCTTCACTACTTCCTCCGACTGCCAATTAACTTACTGTTGTTTATTCCAGTGCTATGTGTCTCCAAATATTTGTGAACCCCAGTATTCTTGTCTGATGTTCTCTCTTGGTTCCTGCACCGCTGCCAAGCTTGTTTAAAGCCTTCCCAACAGCACTTGCGAAATAGCTTGTAAGGAACTCAGTCCCAGCTCAGTTCATTTCCAACCCATTCTGCTTGTACTAGTGTTACCGCCCCCAGTGCCAGTTCCAGTTTTTCAGGACTCTAAAGCTGTCCTTCCAGGGTCATCTTTTCATCCGCCTTATCTTTCTATTTCTGCACTCACTTGCACAGAGCACTGGCTGTAATCTGGCAACTGCTCCATTTGAGATCCTGTTTGCTAACTTTCTACCTACCTCCCTAAATTCTATTTGCAGGACCTCATCTCCCTTCTCACCCAAGTCATTGGCATCAACATGGACAATAAGCTCTCTGTTCACCCTTCTCCAGAGCAAATGTCCTGCAGCTGTTCTGATCGTTGATCTTGACATCAGGGAGGCAATATAGCAACCCAGCCATATCCATAGCCTAGAAATGTTTGTCTGTTCCCCTAACAAATCCTCAATCACTATTGCTGTTCCTTTTTCCTCTGAACTGCTCGTGGTGCCATAAACATAGCTCTGATCACAGTCCCTCAAAAAACTAGTGCCCTTATCTGCTTCTGAAATGGAGAACTAGTTTGTGATTTATTCCACATAGGAATTCGGAAGTTCAGGGCTTCGGAGCTTAATCAACAGCTGGCGTCACTGTGGCAAATCCACAAGTTATCTGCAAGTGTGTTTGTTTATGCAGGCATCCTGCAATTTAGTGGTGTAAAGGCAGAGAGAAAATTAACTGCTAAGTAGTCAAACAGGATTGGGAAGATACAGCAGGAATCCCTGGACTATATCTCGCTATCCAAACCATTATTAAGTTCTGAATGTTGACAAGTGATGGTTCATCTAGGAAATGCAATGGCAGTTTCACGTAGCTGTGCAGATGGATATCTGGACAAGTATAGCAGTAGAAAACGAGGAGACATGGGAGCAGTCGTGAATCCAGGATAGTATGTTGCCTCCTTCTTACCAGGATCAAGAATGTCACTGTAGAGCACACTGAGGGGAGGGTGAACAGATAGAAACCATGATTGATATTGGCACAAACAAAGTAGGTAAAAAGAGGGATGAGGTCTTGCTGCAGATTTTTTGGGAGCTGTACCATTACCACATGCTACTGAGGGTAGAAAGAGGAAGTAAAAACAGATGAATGTGTGACTGATGAGATGGGGTGCAGGAGAGCAAACTTGAGATTCCTGGATCTGGTAGTAATCTTCCCATCCTCACAAGACTGCCGCCAGAGAACTGGAAAACTGCAAATGTTACACTATTTTTCAAACGAGTGCAGCTCTTGGGAAAATTGTTAGAAACAATAGTTGGGAACAAAATTAATAGTCACTTGGACAAATGTAATCTAGTTAAGAAAAAGTCAGTATGGATTTGTTACGGACAAATCAAAATGTAACAAATTGATGGGCTTTTTTGATAACATAAAGCGTTGATGAGTCATGTAGCATACATGGTTTTCCAAAATGTTGTTATAAATTGCTGCATAAGCTTGCACACAAACTAAACCCCATGTAGTAAATATGACAAAATATTAGGTTGTGGGTTGGTTATCTCAGTTGGCTGGATGTCTGGTTTGCAATGCAAAGTAAAACCAATAGTGTGGATTCAAATCCCATACCAGCTGAGGCCCTACATTCTCAACCTCACCCCTTGCCTGAGGCATGATGACCTAAGCCAACCATTCCCTAATGAGAGAATGGGTCTTTGGTGACTTTCATCTTTATGAATTTAGCTAAATGATGAGAAGTAGACATTAGTAGTGACTGATTGGTTTTCATACTGGAGGAAGACACATAGTCGTGTTTGCCAGGATTCTGTATTAAGACTCCAATTAATAAAGTCTTAATTTTTGCTGCAATGCAGAACTCAGAATTTCCCATTATTGAAGGGGTGGGACATGGTTCATGCATGCCTCATTCACACAGGCAGCTGACCATTAAATAATTATCTGTCTCTACTCAAAATGAACTTTGGAATTCCTGCCATCTGGAACTCAGAATGTGGAAATTAAGTGAAGAAAGAACAGACCCATCCTTAGAGAATTTAATTTGGATAGCCAAGTTCCCTTGTTTGGATATCTACAGCCTCATGATAACTTGAGGACACTACCCTGAGCAACTCCTGCAACAATCTCCTGCAGTTGAGGCGTTTTGCTTCCAGCAATCACAACCATCTTTCTTTCTGTGATGCCCGACTCCTACTGATGGTGAGGTTTCACCCCAACTCCAACTGACATAAATTTTGTTAAGGCTTTTTGACACTACACTCTGTCAAATATTGAATTGGCATCATGTGCAGTGTCACTCAACTATTTCATGAGTTTGGCATTTTTGTCCATGTTTGGATTCTACCATATTTTCTGGCTTGATCCAAACAGTACTTTGTTGAGTTGTTTATTGCCATTTAAGTGCTACTTGATAGCACAGTTAACAATACATCACATTGCTGATGATCAGAAGTAGACCATTAGGAGGTAACTGACTGGATTGGATTTGTCCCACAGTTTGCAGGTAGGACATGTTATGACAATTTCCCACATTGTCAGGTATTTTTACTGAACAACTTCCTTACAGGAGTGGTTAGTTGTTTTGCAAAACTTTAACACATCAAGATTTTGTTGGGGTTCATTGTTTTTGTGGGATCCAGTGTCTTCAACTCAAATATGGGAAGGAAATAGCCTCCTTATTTGTATCAATGCCCCAGCTGACAATCTTGAAAATCACTTAGAAGCAGAGGGTGGCAAGGAAAGACAACATATACGAAGTGAGGTACTTCTGAGCCTTTCACCATGACTGGCTTGGTGGCACTACTCCTGACCGACCAAGCTAGCTGAATCCTTAAGGGCATGCAGTATCTGCCAGAGTGGGCCTTCAGCAAGTGGTGAAGGAAAACTCTGCTGGACCTTGTCCTCACCCAGTCTTCGCGTAACAGGTAAATCTGGTCTTAATAGTAACAGGTAGGAATGACTACTGCTTGAGACTATGATATTTCATGGGATCCAGTATCAATGCTGAGGAATCTATAGTTAACTCTCTCCGCAACTGTACACTACTGTGCCTCACCTCTGCTGGATCTGTCCTGCACTAGGACAGAACATAGCCCAGGTTCGTGATGGAGATGTCAGGAAATTTGCTGTAAGATGTGATTCCATCAGCATTACTGTCAAGCTATTGCTTGACTAGTCTGTGGATTAAATCTTGTAATGTTGGCATAAGCCCCCTGCCAATGTCAGTGAGAACTATTCCGACTAGTAGAACGAGTCAGTGCCGGGTCATCAATCCAATTCTATTTCTTTTTGACTTTAGGCTGTGGCAGTTTGCAAGTTCACAGTTAACCACAATGCATGGAGTTACAAATAGGCCAGCTGAGCAATTTCCTTTCCTAAATATTACTAGTGAAGTAGGTGGGTTTTTGTGACAATCTGATGTTTGCATGGTCACCATTACTGAGGCTAACTTTGAATTTCAGATTGATTAACTGAATTTCATTTTCACCAGTTGTCGTGGTCACCAACATTCTGTGCAAATCATGTTCTAGAGACAGATGTTGTAAAGAACCTCAATGGCTCAGAATGATATTGCCCCTTGTTGCATGTCGAAGAAATGCATCCCTTCACGCCCCCTCCATCCCCAAGAGAACCAAAATACCAAACACAGCCTCTGAAGATTGCACCAATGAATCTTTCTCTTCATACAAACTGAAAACAAAAATTGAAAGTATGTTTGAATTTGCGGGATAAATAAGCTCTGGATAGTGAATTAGCTTAAACTTCCTGCAATGCATCAATGTTTTGGGCTTAACTTCAGTGACAATTCTTTTACAAATCAAAATCTTTCCAATTAATATATGATACAGTCATTACCTTTTCCTTTTTAAATATTTAACAGATAGAATCCAAATCTAATTTGGACTCATAATTGGTGTAACAACGAAATTCATTTGCTAAATTCCGATTGTGTTTTGGGAGAAATTTGCACATTTTCACAGAAAGCAACTTTGCTGCTAGGTCTTCCACGATTGCACCTGAAACAGAGAAAGTCAAACATATCATAAATAAATAATTCACTCAACTGGCCATCCTAAGCCTGGATAAAAAAAACCTCATAAACTAACTGCTTAAAGCATCAAAGCCAAAACAATTGTGCCCTCAGCTAACATCCTGAAATATATACTTTTCACCAAAGGTTAATAGATAGAAATTAGGAGTGAGAACCACAAAAACTAATAAAGGTCTCTGCATTACCACCTGACCTGAATAGAGTGATTAGAAAATATCTAAAAGTTGTCATTACGCATATTCAATGCTGCCTCCCAATAAAATTTACCAGGGATCAGTTAGTTCAATTGGCTGGATAGCTAGCTTGCAATGCAGTGTGACACCAACAGCTCAGGTTCAATTCCTGTACCAGCTGAGGTCACTGTAATGTCCCTATCGTCTCAACCTCACATGAAGTGTGGGAACTGTCAGGTTAAACTTTTCACCAGTGTTATGAAGTTTAATTGAATACTCATGAATTGGACGGCAGGAAGTTGGAATTTGGTTGTAAAAATGATAGTGGGGAGAAGCAGTGCATGGTCCCTTTAAAGGACAGTGCTTGGAAGTTTGCAAGTAGTGTATAGACAGTCCAAAATTAAAACAAGTGTATCAAAAGGCCTTACAGTTGGCAGGCAAAACAGCAGTCTTATTTTGATGTTTCGGCAACAAGCTGGACTCAGCCAATTAATTTAAACCAAATACTCAGTGATTGAAAGCCAATTGAATTTAAAACTGATGATTTTGACAACCTGAAACAAATCATATTATAAGAAAGTGATGTGTCATTTGGGGTATATAAGGTTTTTTTTTTGAAAATTGGGGTGACAGCCAACTGCCATTTGAAGCGAATGCAAATCCTCCATCTGAGAAATAAACTAGCTCTCACACAAAATCATTAAGCTGTCTAAAAAAAATCAAAGGTACCACGGCACTTCTAGCTAAGACTCATCATTGAGGAGATTATAGAAAAAAAATCCCTGACAGCAAAATCAGTAGAAGAACGGATGGAGAGACACAGGAGAAGGCAAAGCTTTCTGAAAGACACATTCGGTGTGAACTTTGAGAGACTAAGTTTTAACTTATTGTTTTCTTATTACTTAAGAGTTTTATAAGTGGGACCGGTGTTTATTGGAACAGCATACAATTAGAATCTGGTTTTATTAGGAAATAGTTAATAGTTTGGGGCTGGTATTTTGGGTTAATTATCAGAGGGGTTCAATCTTCTCCTTCGCCATAACAGCCAGTCACGTCTCTCTAATGAGACAGTAGACCTCTGGTATGAGTTCAGGTGTTTTAAAGGTCACAGGTTTGAGCCCTGCTGTGAATACTTAAGGACTTTTGTGCCACAATGGTAATGTCCCTGGCTTTGGAAGAAGAGGCCTAGGTTCAAGTTCCACCTGTTGCAGAGGTGTGTGACAACATCCCTGAGCAGGTTGATTAGAAAATACCTAAACATGGCACCAAGTTTAAATAAAAATATATGGGAGGCAGCAGCCTAATGATATTATCGCTAATCTATTAATCCAGATACCCACGTAACGTTACGGGGTCCTGGGTTCGAATACGATCAAACACTCAGAGTGGGAGGGTGGTGGCTTGATTGGTTTGTGATTTGTGGCACACCTTCAATAGCTCAGCTTGTAGAACGGAAGGCTCTAATGCATCACAAAAGATGAGGACTCTTATAGTGCAGTGGTCGTGAAACTGCCTCTGAGCCAGACGGCCTGGGTTTACGTACTGGCTGCTCCAGAAGTATGTCATAATACACCTGAACGAATTAATCTAAAGTAAATCAAAAATAATATCCATTGACCACTACTCTCAGTTACCTATTACACAGCCAATTTTGTGTCCACGTTTCTAACGTCTCTTTTATTCCATGTGCTATGACTTTTCTCACAAATCTGAAGCAGTGGCACTGTATCAAATGCCTTTTGAAAGTCTGTCTACACCACATCAACAGCAGTACCCTCATTTAACCCCTCTGTTGTCTCTTCAAAAAACTCCAGTTAGTCAAATGAGATTTCCCCCTTCAGCAATCCATGCTGGCTGTTCCTAAACTATGTTCCTCAAATAATTGTTGTCAACAGAACCATGTCTGTAGACCCACCAACAGAGGGCAATCAATGCATTCAATTTAGCATTTTTTCTATATCCAACTTTCAACTATCCTTAACTGCTAAAAAAGGGGGTTAATGCTTTTCTATGAATACAATGAACTGAAAAATGTCCACATACCAGTACAAAGAAGAATCTTCCCTTTTGTTAGATATTTGACTGTTAATGTTATTTTGCTGAGACACTCTTCTGAGAGGTATGGTGGGTCAACAATCACTATATCGCAACTGTGAGGTTGGAGATCTTCATGTAAATTCATAGGGTTGTTATAGTCATAGAAAACAAACTCATTTCCATAAACTGAAAATCGTCTGTCATACTCCAAAAGAATAGCAGAGAATTCTCCATTCCAAAGCTGCTTCAGTTTCTGAAATACACTTGGGGTGCTGATACAAGCTATTCTGAAAAATAAATTACATGAATAAAATACGATATTGGAATGCTTGTCTCAGCTAATGCTTATATGAACTTGTAAATGCACTGGCTCACTTCCTGATTTAAGTGATGCACCTGAGAAACATGAAGATGTTGTCTAGTTAAAAAAAACACACATACTTGCCATTATATCCTGAAGCTTCAATCACTTCCTGGGCTAGCCGTAGAGCAGTTTCATCATTATACCAAAACTGGCTTAATTGCTGTTAAAATATTAAAAATAAATTTTAGAAATTAGTTTCACAACATTTATGGTCAGCAGATTTAAATGTTTATAATGCAGTCAAAAATCAAGATTCTAAACTCTAATTTTATGCAAGTGTTGCTATATTCCATAACTATATTCAAATTATAATCAAGTTCAATGTATTGCCTAGACATATTGTTTGAAATCATCTCTAAAGAAGTGAACATAAAATTTAAAAAAAAAACTTATCAAGTTAAAAAAGAAAATCCACTACACATGTATGCAAAAGATATCAGATGCTGAAAAAGCTTGGGCATTTCTTTCAACATCAAAGGCATTGTTCAGACAGAACAACAATCACAGAAATAGACATCGCAGAATACGCCACTCACTCCATTGTGTCTGTGCTGGTTTTTCAAAAGAGCTATTAATCTCACTTCCTGGTTCTTCCAACAGAGCACATTTTTCTTTGTCACACAAATATGCTATACCATTTTAGAAAGTTACAACTGGATCTGTTTCCACTAGCCTTTGAGCAATGCATTCCAGACCATAACATCTCGCCAAGTACAAACATTTTTCTCTGCCAATGATCATAAATCTGTCATCTCTGGTTAACAATCCTCCAGCCAGTGTGAACAGTTTGTCTCAATCCATTGTATCAAAATTCTCGTAACTGGGAAAAACTTTATTAACCACAGAGAATGCTGGAGAAACTCACCAGGTTGGCAACATGTGTGCAGAGAAGAGTTAAGTTTTCAGAACTGAAGAAGAGTCATACCAGACTCAAAATGTTAACTCTGTTCCTCTCTCCACAGATGCTGCCAGACCTGGTGTGTTTCTTCAGCATTCTCTGAGTTTGTTTAAGATTTCCAGCATTGCTAGTATTTTGCATTTAACAACTTTATTAAATCTCTCCTTACCCTTATTTCCCTTAAGAATACTAATTCCAGCTTCTCTAGTTTTTCCACATAAATGAATTTCCTCATTGTGGTACAATTCTAGTAAACATTCCTCTGCATTCTTTCTAAAATGTTCTTCCTAGAATTGAAGTCATATTTTAGCTTATTCTTTATGCTTTATAACAGAATAATTCTGAAAACATGCTACCAGAACTTCTTCAGTTAACAGTTTAAATATTGATAAGCAAAAGAAAATCAATATTATGGATGTCACTCCTTTCAGGATTCTGTACAATACTTACACATTTAAACAGAATTCTGCTTGTGGAGCGAAACTAAAACAGAATCATTACAAATTCCAAGAAGCAACTGCACTAGAGCAATTACTGAAGACGAATGCTAGATAGAAAGCACCTTTTCACTTTAATTGAGGCTTTTCATGCTGACTTAGCAAAGCAGTGATCCCTGATTTCCTAGCATCGGCATTTACATTTAAACAACAAAAACACTTGAGAGTAACTATAAAAATAAAGCATGCTCTAAGTTCTCCTTGTACAGACATACGCAAGAACAAATTGATTAAAAAAAACATTCATGTGAATGGACTAAGCCATTGAGACAGTATTCGTATGAACAGCCCATACTGCATGTTACAAATGAAGAAGTAGGATTCTTTAGAATGCACTACAAGTTCTTTCAAGCATTCTTCTTCTGAGTCAACAATAATGTTTTTAATTATACAGAGCTGGTAAAATACACATCATTAAGAGGCCTATACCAAATTAATTGCAGTGGTTCAAAAAGGCAGCTTACTACCATTTTTTTTTAAAAGGGTAAGTGGGGATTAACAATAAATTCTGCCCATCCAATGATGTCCACATCCGCGAGTGAATTTAAAAAAAACATTGAAAAATAAATGTTTACCAGAATTGTGAGATTTCTTCTGAGTTTGATAGGATGTTCTGGCTTCAATAAAAAGCTTTCTTTAAATAATCTTTGTATTGATACAGACAGATCAACCCTGGGGAATTTTAAGATTTATCAACTTTATCTACCAAAAGTGTATGAAGTTCTTTCCATCAAATCTATTCAGCAAATGTTCAGAGTAAGGTTCACTTTGATCTGCCCCAACATTTGTGTCACAACCCATCTCAAAGTTATCTGCAACAGTCATCCTATCATGGTTGAGGCAATTCAACCTAAATCCATTTTGTGCTTTTTGCTATTCAGCAGCTTGTCATTTATACTGAAATAATACAGTCTAGCCACACTACTGCAGTGTATATGTGCTCAAAATTTTACCTATATATTATTCCAACTATTTTTCAGGAATAGAGAACCAAAGATAAAAGTCATCAATAATTTACCCAGTCTTCTTCTATAGACCCAGTAGCATAATTATTGAGCCCTGCATATTGCTTCTTCTGCTGATCCAGCTGGAACTCTTGCAGGGCGGCCAAAGCATGGGCTGACAACTGAATGTCATTATCATCATCACTATCGTTCATTCTGATGGCGAATTATCCTGGAACAAAATCAACAGGATGTATAACATGCATCAAATAATACATTTAACACAAACGTCACCCTTGCCTTTCTAGTTCCAAAGTTAGCTCACTTTGCTAACAGTTCTCTTCGCTCAGGTTTTGTCACTCTCCTTCTGGGGGCTAGGGTCAGTGGTCTGAAATTGTTGAGTATCGAGCCCAGAACACTGCGAAGTATCTAATCACAAAATGAACTACCTGCCCTCAAGCTTGCATTGAACTTCACTAGAACACTGCAGCAGACCAAAAGCAGAAGTGCCTTGAACTCTATGGCTCATTTTGATTTTCTTTTTGCCTTGCGCTGGTCTAAATCTAGTTTTTTTTTCAAAGATTTGCTTTCAGACAGAGCTAGTTGACCATTATTCTGTCAGTCAGTCATACTCGTTCTAGACAAATGCTTTGTTTATTTACGACTGTTTGCACTCGTTTTGCGTTTTGTTCCGACATTTTTGTCATTTAACCTCTCACTCTCTACCTTTTCCCAAGCTTGCTCTTTTGTTCTCTCCGTCCCCTTTCAACTTCATAAATCCTATAACATTTCTAACTTCCTTCAATTTTGAACTAGTCATATTCGCCTTGAGACGTTAACTCCACTTCTCCCTTCACCGGTGTTGCCGGATTTGGATTTCAATCGCTGCTGAACAAACCGAGCTCCCGGTGCAAAACGCCTTTTCTCTGGCTGTTCAGAGCTTCCTTCTGTTAGGTCAGACAGCATTTGTGATGGAGAAAGCAGCCCAGCTTCACTGCGGTGACCTTTATCTGAACCGGCAGACGTTAGGAATTTAACAGTTTATCTGAAGTATTTGGATACGCTTTGAACCTCATCCTCTGCAACTTGGTCCGTTTTGCTGAAGATCCTCGACCGGAAACGTTAACTCTTTCTCTCTTTGAACCGAGGCGTTCGGTATCTTCAGCATTTTCTGATTTTTATCCCGAAATATAGTTAGGGAGTTACAGCCCCTACCAGCTCGCCGCCTCTATTTAATTGATGATTAAACCCCAAACACCGACCGAAACAGAGAGAATGGTCTTATACTCACACCAACCTTTCCCCTCTGACATCTGACCCACCGGAAAAGGAAGTGAATCAGAGATAGTAGGAACTGCTGATGCTGGAGAATCTGAGACAACAAGGTGTAGAGCTCGATGGACGCAGCAGGCCAAGCAGCATCAGAGGAGGAGGAAAGCTGACGTTTCGGGCCTATATATATATCTAGGTCTAGGCCCAGGCCCGAAACATCAAGCCAGCCTTCCTGCTCGGCCTGCTGTGTTCATCCAGCTCTACACCTTGTTATCTAAGGAAGTGAATCTGTGGGTTTAGAGCGGGAGCAAAAATGAAATGAAGGTTTTTAAACGATAATTTTGTAAATAAGGCTCTGTTTCGGATTTCATAATTAACTTTCAAACGGTTTGTATTAGGTCTTTACCAATTAGCAAGGTTGGAAGAAACACAACTTTATCGCGATTCTTCCACTGGTGCGTAGTGTTTAAATCTTCACAGATATTCCCAACCAATCGCCGCCCAATTCATTTTAGTTAAATTACATCCATGAAAAATCTGAAAAAAAGGTGTTTTGCTTCCAATGCAAGTTCATCCAAAACGTTGCATTTTTTTTTGCAGAACAGGCGCGCAGTTTATTCTTTTGTTTCGGATGTCAACAGTTGTGGCTTTTCGTTATTTCTGTTAATGTACAAGATAAACTATAAAAGAATAGCACATGGGAACTTGATTTCTTTTTCCCGCTGAAATTCACGACTTCTTGATAGTATGGCAGCAATCACATTAACGTTGGGCACAAACCTATGTCCTTTATAAGGGCAATGCTTACAACAATTAATTTTAAATTAAATTGCACTATTCTTACATCTCAGTTTCCTCCTAAAGGACATCAATCTTGCAGCCACCAAAACGGACTACATTTTGTTGTAGGGAAACCTGCTTATACTCTTTTACATAGTTAAATCTGCGATTCACCAAAATGACCAATCTTCATCAGTAAACCTCACTTCTGTAGCATTGCCAACAGAGCATTCGGCTGCAGGAGGATGGAGTAGATAACATGGGCACCAACTATAACCTTAACTCCATCTGAAACCTGGCCATTGAATAGCAATCAGGAGAGGGAAACAGAGGTGATTTTCACTTTTTCACACAGGAAATTAGAATCCCTACAGTGTAGAAATGAGCCATTTGGCCCAACAAGTCTACACCAACCCTCCAAAGAGCTTCCAACTAACTCTGTAACCCTGCATGTCCCATGGCTAATGCACCTAATCTACACCTCCCTGGACCACTATGGGCAATTTAGCATGACCAATCCACTCAATTTGCACATCTTTGGACAGAGAAGCTGAGGAAAATTTTGGTGCTTCCATATTTATCCTAACTGAAATCAACTGTCAGTACAAACGGAGTAGGGAATCTTGCTTTATCTTCACTAATATAGTTCAGTATCACATGGGACGTTTCCTATCACCTGCCTGTTCTGTATTGCAGGTAAATTTTAATAACCCATGGTCCTTTTCAAAGAGGAAGGAGTTTTCCAGTTTTCCAGTTTTCTGGTGAATGTAATTTCCTAAACCAACACAAAGTTAATTCATCTCACTGCTGCTGGCAGGATCATGCAAAATCATAAAATACACAATGTAGCTACAGTTTCTACACTGTAACATAGTTCAAAGTAACGGATGTTGCAAAAAGATACAAAGTACTTAACTAATTCAAGTACAGCCAGCGATGTCCACATTTGATGATATAATAATTCCTGCAACACGTTAGTTGCTCTTTGACATTGGTCATGCACATCAGAGCATATATATAATTTGCTGGAGCTATCCCTGTTTGTCTTCTTCTGCAGTTATTTTCTCTAAAATAAAAGATTTTAGATGACATCATGTGATGAATCTGAGAGCTGTACTTCCCATTCAGAAACTGCCAGTTATGGGAGGCAGATGTCCAGTTTTTGGGTTACTGCTGAGTGGTCCTCTTCAAGTAGGACATCAGGCATGTGTTTGCCCTGGAGTGGCCACAAGCTAAGTATCAGATAGCAAAGACAGGAAACAGTTATGAGGAGATGTGAAGATACCAGTAGGATAATACTGTATTGCTTAAGAAATATAAAAATAATTTCAATATTAAGTGAAAAAAAGCAAGGAAGGCACTTTAGTCCAAATGTTAGTTTTTACAGTTAATCTTCTTAAAAAAAGCAAATGGAGCAATCAGGATAAATACTTTGCAGGCAAAAGCAATACCCAGATATGATACCGGAAGCAGCATGGTTGACTGAATAGGTTTGTATTCAGTTCTGAAGGACCACTAAACGGACAGAGATATGGTCTTTCAGATGAGACGCTAAGCTGGGAACTTAAAATGTACAAACAGTCCTGAAAAGGTCTGCTTGCACATGGATGTAAAAGATTCGATGGCACTATTTCAAAGAAGGGCAGTGTCCTCACCGATATTTATCCCTCAACCAAAATCATAGACAGATCTCCTATTATCATTTTCACTTGTTATTCATGGGAGTCTGCTGTGTGAATATTGGCTGTCTCATTGTCTACATTTAGTTGCTTGGTAGTACAGAACATGAGCAATACTGAACAACAAACAGCCATGATGTCAAAGCATTTCATCTTGTACTCAGATGGATGCAAGACTACATTTCAAAGATGACAACAATTTATATGCATGAGATAAAGGTGCTGATTGTTTGACAAGCAGATTGTGATTGGAACAGTTCAGACATTGCACCTTTGCAACAAAACAAAACATTGGAAGTCCACTGTGCCCTAGTGAATTTCCTATGGCAATGCTTCAACTAGTGTTGAATTTGCTTGGTTTAAATTTAAAAGTTGGGGTGGGGGGTAGGATTATTGTTTCTTGGTGCATTCTCCATAGCAACATCTTAATTAGCATTCCCAGGCTGAGTTCTCAGAGATCTAAAGAAGAGTTGAGACATTCCACTCTCCCCCCGCACTGCCCCCCCCCCCCCCCAGATACACTATCTGAAAAATTGGTGGAAACAGATTCTATGAATAATTTTAAAAAGGAGTGGAAATGTAGGTCTAAGCACGTTGGTCCGAACAGCTGAATCCTGATTTTTTAAAAATGCATTTTATTCATATTATAATAATTAAACTTGTCTACATTACAAAATAAAAACGCCTACTTGTAAAGTGCCTTTGAAACAGTCATGAAAATGTCTGTATAAATCGTAGCTGCTTTTTGAAACAAATGTTTCAGAACAAATTTATGGAATTTAACCCTGAGAAGTGCAAAGTGATGCACTTTGGAAGGAGTAACAAGACAAGGGAGTACACAATGAATGGCAGCACACTAGGAAACTCAGAGGAACAGCAGGATCTTGGGATGTTTGTCCATAAATCCCTGAAGTTGGCAGGACAGGCAATAGGGTAGTTGACAAGGCATATGGGACACTTGCTTTTATCAGTTGAAGCATAGATTATAAGAACAGGAACGTTATGTTGTGGCTGTACATAACTTTGGTTAGGCCACAGCAAGAGCCTGTGTGCAGTTCTGATCTCTGCAGTATAGGAAAGAATGTGATTGCACTGAAGAGGCTGCAGAGGAGATTCTCCAGAATATTGCCTGGGATGAAGCACTTTATCTGTGAGGAGAGACTAGGTAAGTTGGGACTGTTTTCTTTGGATGCAGAGAAGGTTGAGCGGCAGACCAAACTGAGGCGTATAAGATCATGAGGGGCATGGACATGGTGAATAGAAAACAGACATTCCCCTAACGGAGAATAATTTTAGGATGCAAGACAGGAGGTTTAGAGGCGATTTGAGGAAAACTTCTTTCACCTACAGGGTGATGGGGTTCTGGAATGCACTTTCTGGGAGGATTGTCGAGTCAGGTAACTTCACAATCTTTAACAAGTACTAGAAAAGCATTTGAAATATCATATCATTCAAGTTTATGGGCCTAGTGCTAGAAGGTGGGATTTGCAGATTTAGTGTATCTTTAGCAGTACAGACTTGATAGGCCAAAGGACCTCTGCTGTATGATCTATGAAAATACAAAATCCAAGAAGTGGAATGAAAAAAAAATCACTATTCATAGAATCCCTACAGTGCAGATAGAGGCTGCTCAGCTCAATGAGTCTGCACCAACCCTCTGAAGACCATCCCAGCCAGACCTAGCCCCCACCACCACCCTATCCCTATAATCCTGCATTTCCCATGGCTAATCCATCGAGCCTGCACATGCTTGAACTCTACAGGGCAATTTAGCATGGCTAATCCATTGAATCTGCACATTTTTAGACTGTGGGAGGAAACTGGAACACCCAGTGATAACCCATGCAGACACAGGGAGAATGTGCAAACTCCACATGGACCCAAGGCTGGAATCAAACCCAGGTCCCCTGGCACTGAAGCAGCAGCGCTAATCACTGAGCCACCTTGCCGCTTCTTCTTATTCCTCATGCAATTAAAGGGGCACAGTTTATGAGTGAGCATAACTGTTCAATGTTCAATTAATAGGACAGTATATCAGGATGCAGATTTCAGCATGCTGGATTTATGGCTCAGACCATTCAAATGTATCCAAGTCCCAATCTGTACCCGTTGGAACAAGATTGGCCATTCAGCACTTCAAGCTTGTTCTGCTAGTCAGTGGCAATTATGGCTGATCTAAGGCCTAACTATATATACACCTGTCTTTGGCCCATATCCCTTCATCCCTTTGCTTAAAAAAAAATTCTCTCACTCAGATTTAAAAGTAACTGATTGAGCATCAACTACTGTTTGTGGAAGGGAGCTCCAAACCACCACCCTTTGTGTAGAAGTGCTTCCTAACATCTCTTCTGAATGGTTTAGTCCTAATTCTCAGACTATGTCCACCAGTTCTAGAATCTCCAACCTGTGAAGATAGTTTATCTTTACCCTGTCTTTTCCTGTTAATATCTTGAAGACTTCGATCAGATCACTCCTTAACCTATATTCTAGGGAAAACAGGTGTAATTTGTATAATCTCTCCTCATATCCTAACCCCTGAAGAACAGGTACAATTCTTGTAAACCTACACTGTAGCCCCTCCAAGGTCAATATACCCTTTTTAAAGTGTGTTCTCAGTACTCCAAGAGGGATCTAATCAGGGTTTCGTAAATCTGCAGCATAACTTTTGCACCCTTATACTCTAGTCATCTAGATAAAATGGCCAGCAATTCATTAGCTGCCTTGATTCAGTTTTGAGGAAGGGTCACTCAACCCAAAACGTTAACGCCGATTTCTAATCACAAATGCTGCCGGACCTGCTCAGCTTTTCCAACAATCTCTATTTTTGTTTCTGATTTACATCAACTGCAGTTCTTTTGATTTTGATTATTTTCTGTACTCGCATGTGGTATTTTAAAGATTTAATCACCTGGACTGCCAAGTCTTTGGGCATACACTGTATTTAACTTCATACCATCTAGAAAGTACCTTGATAAATTCTTTTTCACACTTACTTACTTTGAACTCTGTCTGCCAGTTTTGCCCATTCAATTTGTCTATCAATATTCTTTGTAATTTTATGTTATCTACACTGTCCACAATACCACCTAACTTTGTGTCATCAGCAAATCTAGATTTATGACTTTCCATGCCATTATCCAAGTCATTAATAGATGTGACTAGTTGATGCCCTCCTACAGCTCCTGTGGGACACCACAGGTCACATCCTGCCAAAGTGAATACCTACCCATTATCCTACTATTTGTCACCTGCTACTCAACTTACTTGTCAGTAAGTTGCCCTCAATTCTGTGATACCTTAGTAGTCATGTATGTGGGACTTTATCAAATGCCTTCTGGAAGTTCAGATAAACATCCCTGTCCACTGCCTTAACCACCTCTTCAAAAAAAAATTAAAAAGTGAGGTTTGTCAGATATTACCTACCCTATCATGAATCCATGCTGGCTCTTCCCAATTAACGGAAAATCTGCAAGATGCTTAGTTGCCCTACCCTTGAATATAGACCCAAACAATTGCTCCACCGTCCATTAGACTAACTGGTATGTAATTCTCTGGTTTTCCACTTTCACCCTTTTTAAATAAAAACAGAATGACTTGCAATTTTCCAATCTTGCTGAATTGAGGATTCTCTAAAAGATTATAGTTAGGGAGACTACAATGTGCTCTCCTACTTCCTTTAACACCCTCAGATGGAAACCATTAGGTCCCGAGGATTTGTCACTCTTTAAATCCATTAATTTCCTAACAACTGACATTTTATTTACGTTAATTTTATTCAGTCAGTCCCTGTTCCAGATCCATTAATTTCCTTGAGATTTCTGGCAAGCTTTTCTTTTTCTACTGTAAATACAAAGGCAATGTAATTATTCAACATTTCTGCCATTTCCCCATGGACATTTACATCCCCACTTTCAGTCTTTAGTGGGCCAACATTGCTCTAATTGTGTATTTCAATAAATACTTATTTAAACAGCCTCCACTGTTCTTCAGTTGTTTCACCCATTATCAGATTTCCCAGTTTGCTGTGGACAGTCTGTCTCATCTCATTAAATTCAGTCTTATCTAAATCTAAAATTCTAGTAGCTGATTCATGCTTTTGCTTTCAAATGCTACATTGAATTTGAACATGTTATGATCACTATTTGGTAAATGTTCACACACAATTAAGTTACTAATTAAATTCAACCCATTACTCATTACTAAATCCAATGCTCCAATCATGGAAGGCTCTACACCAAGAATGCTATATCATAAAATGTTTCCCTCTTTGCCTTTTCATACGTGGTAACAACTCTGCCAACTTCACTACCAACTGTGAGAAGTATGAAATGTTGTAGCAATGTCACTGGACTAGCAATCCTGATGCCCAGGCTAATGGTCAAGAACATGAGCTCATGTTCAGCACAGCAGCTGGTGGAATTTAAGTTCAATTCATACGTATGGAACGTAAAGTTACTCTCAGTAATAGCAACCATTACAACAATCATCAATTGTAATAAAAACCCATCTGGTTAACCAATATTCTTTAGGAAAGGAAATTTTTCCTTTATGTGGCTGTCCTACACAAGACTCCAGATGCAAAGCAATCCAGTAGTTGATTCTTAACTGTCCTCTGAAATGGCAATATAAACAACTCTGTTTCAATGGCAATTAGGGATGAACACATGTTGGCCTGACCAGTCCGTACAAAAATAAAAAAGTTATTGAAGACCTAACATCAGCTGAAGACATTCCTTTGTGTAAAATTTATGCAGATGTACAATTACTATATACAAGGAGCTATTAAAATACATTAGAAGAACGCTAATTACTCAAAGTCCAAAGAAATTCTCAATTTTGCTCACTGTAAATTTTCACTTCTTCCTTCTTTTAGAACTTCAGTTAACTATATTACATATTTTTCCAAGATAAGATTTCTTCTTTTCCAAAATCTATACGCAATGTACATTAAAAATCAAAGCTTCCAACGTTTTGGTCAATAGATTCAAAACATACACACACAGCTGGAGATTTACACACATTCCATTCAATTTAAATTAATAGCAGCCCATTAAACATCACAATTTATATAACATAGCAATATTTGGATCCCCCTCACTCCTGGACTCAGACTTAAAATTATTTTCAGTACATAGGAAATTTCCTATATCTCTGGTTTACAACAGCTTCAGGTTAAATCTGATGTTTTTAATTTAGTGCTCAACCTGTAGCTGAGGTAATCATTATCAATAACAATGTACTTGTCAAGGAAAATACAAAATTAAAATTCGGTAACTTGGATGAATGTCTAGACGGCAATCTTCAAAAAAAAAATTCTTCTATGAAGTCAACAGTATCTTCATTAAGTCTCTTATAAAGCAAACAAAAATATTTATTTACAGCAACAGATGAATGTTGTTTGACAGGTTCATCACTTCTGAAGTAGCTGGCAGCTAATTAATATTTACAAATTACTCACTTGACAATATCTATTGCTAACATTCACTAAATATTTTTCTATTCAAAAGTTAAGCAAAATACGTTGAAAAATATTACTGTTGAGTCAACACAACTGTCAGTTCTTTAGGTCATAAATGTGTTTGCTGGCCCTCTCCACATAGCCCATTGTTACTCTAAACAATTAAAGTAGTGCTTTTGGAGAAAAGTAAATTGAAATTGCATTATTAAAATCCTATCTGAATATTTCAATTGAATTGGAAAACATCCATAGTATTTAATAAAATTAATCAAATATTTAATATTGCAAAATCATGCTGAAATTAGACGATTTATAAAACCTTTGGAAATTAAAATTAGGTGACATTAAAGGCCAGTTATACAACTGCAAAACAATTATTCTCAAGGACAAATTCCTACTTTTTAAAATTTCTGCCACACAGAACTTAAAAAGGGTCAGAGAAATTGCCCTGACTCAGTAGCAGCATTCTCACCCAAGACAGAAGGTCTACACAAGGCACAGTTTACTGTATTATCAGAGGTGCTGTCATTTGGATGAGAAATTAAAATGAGCAACTCTGCTGCCAGCTCAGGAGGATAGAAGAGCCACTACACTATTTAAAGAGCAGGGGAATTTTCTTGGTGTCCTTGGAAACATTTTACCTTAACAAACATCATTTTATAGTGGATTAACTAGTCATATGTGTGTGCAAACTGGCTGCTGTATTTATCTTCATTATAACAATGACAAACTTTGGAAGTAATTCATTGCTGTACAACAGTTGAGAGATATCCTGAGGATGTGAAAGGCACTAGATAAATATAAGCTCATTTTTACTTTAACTCATTCGAGTGATCACAGTATAGCATGCCCCTGCTTTGTCAGTTTGACACTTAAAGTTTAAAGGTCATTGCTGACAATACAGTAGTCACATTTGAGATGAACAAGATGATCAAGTTGTTTCAAAAGGTTAATATTCACATGTATACACTTAATATCATATTGTTCTGCTCATCATGCTTTTCAAGGAAATGTTGATGGATAATAGGTAATACTGACAAATGTAGTATGGTCTGAAATGAACAGGATTACATCAGGTGATTAGAAGACAGATGGAACTCCAGTAAAATGTATGTATTTAATTTGTGGTTCCATTTAAAATTAAAATAGGAGTACTTTAAAGGAGGATACATGGTGATGTAGTAGTAATGTCACTGGTCCAATAATCCAGAAACACAGGATAACACTTGAACTTGATTAATAAATTTGAAATATAAAGCTTATTTCAGTATTGGTAAACATGATAACACGATCCATTGCCATAATGGCCCATCTTATTCACTAATGTGCTCGTAAAATCGCCTAACAAGCTACTCAGTTCAAAGGCAATTAGGGATGGGCAACAAAATGCTGGCTGGGCCAGACATCCACATCACACAACGGAAGAAAAAACAAACTTCTGTAACAGATCGTGCTTCCTTAGAAAATGGTGGATTTGAAAATCACCGCTCTTTCAAGTCCTAGGATTACTGTCTGACCAACACTAATAATTTGAAATATAACTGTGATCTAAAAGGTATTCTAATTTATTAATCATTCCTGGCTTTTAAGCACTGCAAAGTTAGTATATTTTAGGAAATCGCTAAGCTGAAAGAGACTTGATTTCTCTTCATACATACTCAAGAAATTAGGCAGGTGATAGTCACAATGGGCAATGATGTAGATTCAAAAGTCATGAATCAATTTACACAATTTTGAAAAGAATTAATCAATTACAAAATTGATAGTAAATGGGTGCTGAATGGAAACTTGAGATCTCAAAAGTTACTTCAAAACTTCTACCAGCAAAACAAAACATTTTTACAAAAAATTATATTTTACTTTACAATAGTCAGTATTCCTAATTCCACCAATAACACATCTTAATTATAAAAGGATTTTTTAACCCTCAATTTAGTGTTAACTATACTTAGTGGCACATTACATACTTGGAACAAGTACTGAATATATTAAGTGTTTTTAGTCCTTTTATTGTTTAGATGTGGTGTGAGCAAACCTGGAAATAAAACCAAATTTTATTAGTGACAGATTATTTAAACAGCAGCCAAAGTTTATTTGGTCGTCACTGCATATATACAGAGAAACATTCCATGTGTAATTTTCTGTTTAAAAATGTATCTTGTACTATGCAAGAAGGGTAGACTATGCAATAGTCAGAATTTCACTGAATTCAACTGCACCAAGACATGAAATTTTTTTAATAAGAACACTCATGATACATTTTAGGCGAGACAGCCCCAAAACATATCCTCAAACCTTTACAATTCCTTCTATGTGCAATTAAAAAGAAATTAAATGATCAAAATTTCTATAAAATAATGTACATAAAATGGTGCTTGCACACATTAGGGATGTAATATAACATGACAAAATAAATCACAAAAAGTACAAAACAATGCACAAAACAGAAGAATAATCATTTAAATGCATCACAGTTACCTAATGCATAACCACACAAACTGGTTACACATCAAGAAAAGCTATGATTCATTCAAGACAAATCCCAGATGAATTTTAAAAAAGGTCACAGTAGTTGTCACATGGCAGCAATCAATAGAGTATTTCAATTTTCTTGACCTGCAGTATTTCACAGCATAGTTAAATACTTTTCTTCAACAGACCTTGATATTCCTGGTCAGAATAAGGACTGAAACCATGGAATTGCAACTAAAATGTGGCATTATTCAGAAATGTTTAAAGTATCACAGCCAATAGTGAATAGGCATTCGTCCTTTATCTATAATTTAGTATTATACAAATTTTAATTGTTTAAGCACAACTTGGCTTTTAGCAATTTAATTTAAAATTTGATGATTAGTTTAGCCAACAAAATAGTTTTCAGCAGTTTAACTTTGTGTAGGATAGAAGCTATTTGAATAACATGATAAAATGGCAATATAACTTTTCATGGATTTAGAATTACTTATGTTGAATCCAAACATCCTTTGAACATACATTCCAACACAATACAACATTAAGTGACTGCTGAGTAAATCTGTACAATACATCTCTTCCTCTACCACCCCACTTTTCTGTACCTAACTTATCACAGTAGATTCTAATTCCATCACTAAAAGAATCTTGGTCTTCAGAATGGATTTGCAATAGTCTGGTGGTACAAACAATTCTGACATACAGCCAGGTTGCCTTATCACTAACATGAAATTTGTATAAGGTGTGCTACTCTGCTACAGAGCATATGTGGTGACAAAGATTCATTATTTCATTGTACTGATCATCTCATCTTGTAATCCAGTGAAATCATTTTTGATGGGTAAACTGCATCAGAATACACTTGCCAGAACCATACATGAAGGGAATGGGTTAGGAAAATAGGGAAAGTCAATGATCATTTTTTGTGAAGCAATATTTTAAGCTATATTTTGTGCTTAAGTTAGTTGAAACTTTGCGTTTTCTTCCAACAAGGTACAATTTGTACACATGCAACTCCTTCAAACTTGATTTAAGTATTACTGTGTTTTTAAATTTCAAATCTCCAAGACTAAGTGCTGGAGAAACTCAACAGATCTGGCAGCATCTGCAGAGGGAGAGAAACAGTTAATGTTTTGAGTGTAATATGACTCATTTTCTGAAGTGGGAACTTCAGGGTTCTGAAGAATCATATTAGACATATTAACTCTGCTTCTCTGTCCACAGATGCAGAGTTCCTCTAACAGCTTTTTAAAAATTTATCACAAATTTCCATGGTGACTATTCAAGAAAAGGAACAAATTATTGCAATGATTGATACGTACCATTTGCATTTGGAATAAAATATGCATGTTAAATTCAAATTGAACAAAGAGGGTGCTGATCTCAAGCTTGCATATTCACCTTTTCTTAGAACAGATGTACAAACTGGGCATACTATATTAATAATCTGAATAAGAAATGCTATGTATTGATATGGTTCCTGACATATTCTTTAACCATGTTACTGGCCAGCTTGCAGAATTGGTACAGACTTAATTTAAAATAAACAAAGTAGCTGAAAATAATGAAGAATGCTGGTTCAAATGTTGCAGTTAAATAATAACCTTCACTTTGTACATGGAGTTTTGAAGTCCTTGAAAGGTGAGCAGTCAAACAGAATTATGCCATTGGTCATCTACAAGAACCTTTAAACAAAACAGGATATTTTGAAGAGCACTCGAGTTTTGGAAATACTACAAAGGAAAATTAATTGGTTTCCTACAGAAAACTGATCTACACCACTGCCTACATTTCAAAATGTACTATATTTTCCCTTAGTAGATTAGGTCTGATATTCTAGGAGTGAAAAACAAAACAAAATAAAAATGCAGCAACTATTCCATTAGCTACTTTAATTTTATTTTAAATTGAGTGTGTTGTGAGATCCATACAAAATTCACTTAACTGGTTTGCTGGCCTCAAAAGAAACTAAACCAAGTACAATTATTTTTTTCAGTAGTTTCGACATACAACCTGTACAAGTTCATCAATAAGGATACTCTTTCTTTTTGAGAGAACAGAAAAAAAAATCACCAATACTAGAATGAAAATACTCAGCAAGTTAATCAACACGGAAAAGGGAACATTTCGGATGGAAGCTTTCATTAGAAATGATCATATCCAAAATGTTACCATTTTTCTCTTTCAGATGTTCAGTAACCTGCTGTCCATTTTCTGTTTTACTTTTTAAATGGTGTGACCACAAGCTTTGTTTACTTCATCCCTATATTTAAAACTTGCATGTTCGTACCCAGAATTCTCTTATCCTGATTAATTTTATTTTCGGAGTCCTGAATATACTGTGCAGTATTATAATATGCAGTTACTTACGTATCTATAGTGATTTGTTGTCCAACGGCTAGTCAAGGCGAATTTGTCACAAACAAAATGCCCAACAGCTTATTTACATTTATTCTAAAAGTGTTAAAAGTTTGATTGACTATGCAACAGCATGAACAAGAGTTTTTTTTTTAAACTAATGCCCGGTTTATCCTGGTGTGCATTATTGAAGAATTCACACCCTAGAATTCATTATTGCTTAAACAGACTCAAGAACCTAGCAATGTGACAGTTCAGGTGTAAAATTTCTTTTTGTTTAATAACTAAATCCCTTTAAGCCTTAACGTAGAACTTAAATGACTTAATTTTAGTATCCAGAATGACGACTTCCATTTTTTATGTAAATGTTAACACTACTTTTGACACCAAACAATGAGAAACTTTTCCTTTCAGAGGAAGAGAAAATTACAAGAAAAAAACAACACAAAAGTTGCCAGTTTGGCAATCCAGTTTCAGGTATTTCAAAACACAAAGTTTTTGTATTTACAGAAAATAAGGCAGCTGGTTACAATTCCTAAAGTTCACGGTTGGGAAGCAAAAATATATACTTTATTCTCAATAGCAGGCAGTACAAAGTGAATCTGAAGTATTGTGTACTACGTGATCACTGCCTGATATGGAAATAAAACCAAGATTCAAACGCTACAATTTGGTGTTTTCTTCAGGTCACAAATAAATTCATACGCTGGAAAAAAATAAAGCTCATTTCAGCCACAGCATTTATAGCTGTGCATTTTGTCTACAGTGATTCCCTCGAAGCAAGGGCTCAAATATAAACAATAAGACAGTTTATCTGGCCATTGGGCAGCTGGTTTAAACCAGACATGAAAAAGGCACTGGATTCATCACTGTGCCCATTCATCCATATATGCTGGAATTCTTTAAAATACACTTTTCATTTTTTAAGTAAACAATTAGATTATATGACAAATCATGGCTAAGAAATACTGGCAACTGAATAGTGGTGGGTTCATCCTTCTGTCTTAATGTGGTAGGCTTAGACCAAATATCCTGAGTGTCTAAAATCCAAGATGGCAGGCAACAGCCTTGAAACAGGTATAAAATTCAGTCAGCTTTGATTTCCATGCTTTACAGTGCATTTTCAACAAGGGACTTTGCAGCTCAAGGCTATTTAACACATAGAAGACCACCAACATTTGCCATAAAGTCTTTAAGGCTTTTTAAAAAGGCCATTCTCTGTTTGCGGTCCAGTGTAGGGGGAGTGCTGCTTCCAGTAAGACTGTTGAAGGCATCTGCTAATCGTTGATATATAACTGGATCCTGCTGGCTTGATAGTAGAGTTTCAACTAATTCTGAATATTCAGCCTATTGAAACAATACATGGAATGAAAGATCAATTTCCATGAAAAAGCAAACTAGAAAATATAGGCTGCAGAATCTGAAATGAATTCATTTGTAAGAAAGGTAAGGAACAGAAGAGGAGTTTAAGCAATTTACCTGATGCAGACATACTAATGTGTAGAAGGCTTCACCTGCAGCATCAGTGAGTTCTGCATTGTGCTTCTGCAATACCAGCATGTCAAAGACGAGCTGTAATGACAAACTCTACAGAATGAAAATACATTCCAACACAAGAAGATAATTGAGTTAAGTTCAGTGCATTAGTATGCTGTGAAGGAAAAAGTGCAGCACCCAACCCAGCAAGCTACGAGGCACTTGTCCCTGTTTTTTAATATACCACCACAAATCATATTAATCTTGGCTTTAGAAATGAAAGGAGGAAAGATTAGATAGATAAGTCAGATAATTCTAATAGTGCACAATTCAGATCAGATCTGAAACGCAAAGGCAATAGACAGATACTTCCATCCTCTTCCCATCTTCAAACAGGAAGATGTGTTATGGACCCAGATGAGACCACCAAATTTATATTACAGCCTGGATAGAGACCAGTAATGTTTTTGTTTAGACAAAATGTGATCTCAGCTACTTACTAAGAGAATAAAGCCACAAATTTCCACAGTTTGAATTAACAAAATAAATTCATAAAATTAGAATAGCAAAACTATATATACTACGTACTTGAACATCCAGTATTAACATGGAATAAATAAGGCTAACTCACTCAGAATCATAGAATCCCTACAGAGCACAAAGAGGCCACTTGGCCCTTCGAGTCTGCACCGACCCTCCAAACAGTATCCCACCTAGCCCCCCACTGTATCCCATAACCTGACATCTACTCTGCCTAATCCAGTTATCCTAAACATCCCTGAATACTATGGGTAATTTCAACATGGCCAATCCACCTATCTTGCACATCTGTGGGAGGAAACCGGAGAACCTGGAGAAAACCCACACAGACACGAGGAGAACGTGCAACCTCCATACAGACAGTCACCCGAGGCTGGAATTGAACCTGGATCCCTGGTGCTATGAGGCAGCAGTGTTAACCTCTGTGCTGCCCAGTCGTCAACTGCGGTCAACCATTATACAAGATACATCAAATAGCAAATGTAGTAAAGACAGATCCCAAAGATTTCTCAGAATCCTCCAGATGTTGGTTACTCCGGTTAGCAGGTTACATTAAAATTATATGAGTGGTTCTATTTCTTCACTTCTGAAGATCTGACTTTGAAACGCTGTGAAAAGCTCCTCTGTCACAAATGCCTCCGAGATTGGTCACATCTGGCAATTCACTTCTCTTTCCCAAGACTGTGCTGCACTGGATTCTGGAGACTGCACTCCAGCATCTATTCACAGGCACAATTCCAGCCTTTCTTTAGACAGCTAGCTTCACCAAACTGGTATTATCCTGGGTTTTCCTGAGCTCCAACATTTCTCAGCCACATCAAGCAACCATTGCTCCTGGGCTTCCTTTACTTCCATTCTCAGGTACACTGAATTTTTAATGGCTCACTAGCGTCTTTTGGGCCCCCACAGCTTGAGACAGCTCTAAAGACTTAATAAAACACTGAATAAAAACCGAAAGAACTGCAGATGCTGTAAATCAGGAACAAAAACAGAAGTTGTTGGAAAAGCTCAGCAGGCCTGGCAGCATCTGTGAAGAAAGAAATCAGAGTTAACATTTCGGGTCTAGTGATCCTTCCTCAGACCCTTCTGAGAAAGGGTCACCGGACCGGAAACATTAACTCTTGATTTTTTTCTTCACAGATGCTAATAAAACACTTAGTTGTACTTTCTGGCTCCCAGGACTTCTGAGCCCCAAGTGCATAGAGCCTGCAGCAGCTGCACCCATTTCAAATGGAGCTTCTTTTCCTTGCTGCCGACCACCTAACTCACCATTAGCCTAAAGATAGCCAGCCATTTTCTGTTTTAATTGCCCATACTCCCTGAACAAGTTAGACCATAGCCACACAAAATGTGGTCAAAAGTATTAGTTGATGGCATTTCACCAATGTAAACTGTACCTTAAGGAAATGTCTGGTTGCAGCAAAAAGTGGTGATTCAGCCTCTTGGGCCTTGGCACATGTTTCAGCCAATGGTGTGAGGGCTTCTAAACATAGTTGGGAAACCTCAGATGTCATTCTAAAGGAAATCGTTAAGGAAAGACACAGAACGCCCACACAAATGCTCATGCACAAAGTTTAAAGAAAACAGGATTTGAGAGAACAATTCAGTTGGGATCTATTCTATAAATGAACAAAATGTATTAGAAATAAGTCATAAAGTGTCAAAATTGCAATAACAAAGATATACAAATTGATTTCCGGAGTTTAGAGGATTATAGAATAAATTCTGCTCATATCTATTCAATACTAAAAGGAATCCACAATGTCAATCAAGAAGCCAAATAACCATCACCTAGTTTCTATTGTCCTATTAAAAAGAACAGCAGTTTCACAGAAATTCAGTAAATTACTGAAGATTAAAGGTTAAATGTCAAAGACACTGCAGAAGTATGCAACGCTTTCTATATTTATCCCAAAATGAAGACTGGACCTTAGCAATAATATGAGCAAAATTACTAATGGTTACTTATGGAGTATTAAATGTGCAACTCCTCTTTTAGTTTCTGGAGAGAAAAGTCTGAGATTGTTCATACACAACACAAATTCATCATTCCAAGATACAAACCAAACATTTGATGTCAGTGTTATAATTCCCATAAATCAGATATTCCAATGACAGTAAAAGGATACGAAGTCATCCCCAATTCCAAAGAGTACATAAGACTTTTAAAAAGTTCTTCAGGAAGTTGCGGTATTTTCTCAGGAAATATCTCACAGATGAAGGTGATTAATTTGTAATACTGGTTACACAATGATGGGAACTAGTATGACAAAAAACATTTTTGAAAATATGCATCTAATTTAATACACATCCAATAAATTTGGCAAAAAGACACGACATACACCCAGAAGTGTAATTGCCAATTATATCCATCTCCAAATGTCCGTACAATTTCATGACCTGGTGATTTTAAATTCTGCAATTACTCAAACAAGGCATATAGTTCTATTGATTTATTTTGTTCTGCACTCTGACAAGTCAAGTCACTAATAACAACCTTGTTCCTGTTTCTGGTGATAGGAAGTAGAAAAGGAATCGCTTTTCTTTATTTTTCACTTGTTTGGCATGTTTAAAAAAACACTTTACCTTTAGCAAGTCTTGTGACATAAGTGGCAGTACAATATTCACTCCATAAAGGACTACATCAGCAGCTGACACTGATCTGTTTCCAGGCTGTCCAGGTTCTTGGCCACGGAATACTTCATCTATACAGGAAATAGTTTACACGAGCGCTTATTAAGTGATCAACAGTAACTGGAGTACATGATGCATTAGTAGGCTGGATGAGGCATCATAAGCTTGCATGTAACATTTCAGTTCTAAAAAGCTGGAAGAATACTGTTTGCTATCATTTTGTACAGTGACATGACTTGCTTAAAGACTGAAATAAACTTTACAGAATTTGTGTTGTTATTCATCGATCAATTACAAAGCAAACTTAGTTCAACTTCTCTATTACCCCTTTTCTTTGAAAAAAAGGCTGATTTGATATTTCAAGGAAAAATGTCAGTTTAACAAAGATCATAATTACTTCTCAGGTCTGATCAAAAAACCAAAAACATTTCTCCATCTAATTTATCCAAGTGTTAAAGTTTACATGCGTCCTGCCATTCCAACATTAACTGCACTGGAGAATTACAGCAAAACACGATATCACTTGGAGAAGCAAAAAATAAGAATCAATGCCCTGCAGGCTCACAATAGCTTCGTGAATTGTGCATGACAAGCTGCAACAGTGTGAATCAAAGGGGGAGTGGGTGGCTCTGTTCCCAATCTACCATCTGTTAATCTAAAATTAGTTCTAATACCGTGGCAACAGGAGACTGGCAACAATTTATTTTCTCCGCTTTTCCCCAAGTGGCACAGCAGGCGGGAGTAACTTGAGCGATGGTGAACCCAAATTCAGATCCTACTATTTAGTACCACAGCATTTTGGTGCTTTAATGCTTTGCACCAGTTCTTACTACACTAAGTGCTATATTCTGTGTTAATTTCAGTCCTAATAAACACAGCGGTTCATTGTAGTATGAATCAAGGTGCCCCAGAATACAAATGCATCAAAGGGATAAATTTAGTACTGTTAGTGAGCTTTTTCATAACTTTACAGTGTCAACAGCTGTCATAATTTACATGTGATATACATTAGTTAGAAATTCTTTGTATGCTGTCACGACTTAACTGTGAAGTGTACTGATAATTGTGCCCCACTGTCACATAAGGCATCATCATAAAAGGCACAAAATCCCATTTAGACCACCAAGATGACCAATTTGCCTGATGAATTGCTATACCATTAACAGAAAGTAACTTCATTTATTGGAACACACCTAATTTTAACAAATGGCAGAGAAAGGAAAGGATTCCAGATATGTGACTTAAACGATGCCCCTTTAAAAGCTCCAAATTGACACACATACTCATGATTAAGGCAAACAAAATTGCTTGATACACATTACGGGTGGAAAAATAAAGATAGAGGAAACAAATTTCCAAAGCTCAAGGGTGGGTTAAATTATCTCTCAGTTGTTTCTGATTTCTGGGACAGGTGGGATGGGGGCTGGGATGGGGGGTGGCGTGGGGGGAGGTGGTGGTGGTGGTGGGGAAGAGACGGGGAGAGGACGGGGAGAGAGGGGAGGGGATGGGGGCGGTGAAGAGAGGGGGAGGGGACGGTGGGGGGGTGAAGAAGAGAGAGAGGACGAGGGGGATCGGGAGCGGGGGAAAGAAGGAGAGAGGACGAGGGGGATGGGGAGGGAGGGAAAGGAGTAGGCAGTCAAATGGGATAGTATGCCAGGGAAGGAGATGCCATATAGATGATGGGAGCTATAAGTAGTTGAAAATGGCTGGGCTGTGCTGATAGCAACCCATTTCATGACAGGACTGGGATTGTGAAGATACACTGTAGGTAATAGATAAGGAAGGTGGTGTTCATGCTCTGAAACCAAAATTCGATGCTGAGTCCTGAAGGCTATAAAGGTACCTAAGCACAAGACAAGTTGTTGTTCCTTCAGCTTGTGTTGAGCTTTGCTGGAACACTGCAGTAGGCCTGAGACAGAGACGTTGGCATGGGAACACGCAAGGTCACGGTTATTTTACAACAAAACATAGGTATTGTGCAAAGTGGTCATCCAATGTACAGGGGAGCGCATCGTGAGCAATGAATACAATTAGTATTCATTGTACTGAATAAAATGCAGGAACAACGCTGCTTGACTTAAAGGGGTGTCCGGGGCCTCAGATGATGAGGAGGGAGGAAGTGAATGGAAGTAAAACAGTCAAAGTATTGACTCACAGCTCTGAAAAGCAGCATTGTCTCGTACAGCTAAAAATATGATCACCTAATTGTTCCAAGTTGAAAACTTCTCCTGGTACTTCAGCTACACAGAAGCCCAACTTCCATTCCAGTTTATAGTCCAAAAAAGGAAAAACGTGTGGTTCCTTACAACGTGAAAAATCTCCAATAATGCACAAATCATATTGTACAATGGTATTGTTAACTGACATCACCGTACACAACAGTTAATGCATACCTGTGTCACTGAAGTCTATAAACTCCTTTGATAGGAGATTAGTCAGAAGTTCCATAATGAGCAACAAGTCTTGATACTGTTCTTCTTCCGCTGCCACATCAGTCCTTTTCCTGCCTAAGCTGTTCTTAGAGTAAACTTGTAGTAGTGTCAGACAAGCTTCATACAACTTCATGGCTTTTGACTGAAAATTAAAACATAATGTTAGACTTTTGGAATGCTTATAAAACTTAATGTAAACCTGCATTCCAAATAAGCACTGGACTTTGCTCCCTGTTGTAAGAGAAACTCATGGCAATGAAGTTGATAAATCTATAGAGATAAGCAGGTGAGTCCACATTGTCACAAACATACATAACTTTTGTGCAATTACTTATATTTGTATTTTAAAATGTGAAATGTGTGTAAAATATTCCAACACTTTAGGCAATTACAAATAAAGGCTTATCCCATTTTTTTGGATATGATGCAGTGTAATTTGTAGTGATTGTTAACAAAAGAAAACTCATTTATCTAACAACTTTTACATTCTCAGGTCACTGCAAAATGTTTTGCAGTAACTGCCAATGAATAACTTGAATGATGTCACTATTCTGTAGATAAGTGAAACAGTACAGCAAGATTCCACAAATGAGGTAGGTGAACAGACTGTTTTGGTATTGGTTACGATTTCCATTTAATCAGGACACCAGGGAAGTTCCCCTACTGCTAATTAAAAAGTATCAGTGGATCTATTATGTGCATGCTTGGAAAAATGACACCTGATATTGCAACATATCTTTTAACAGTGCAACAGAGCATTAGTGATGATAAAACTCCAAGTTTGAAATTTGAACCTAGAACCTCCTGATCCAGCAACAAGAGTGATGCAACTTCACACTTTTTGTAGCGAAGAACTACTGAACTAAAGGAAAGAAATTTTGGCAAAATTAAAGCATTTCTGCTTATTAGAAAACAAAACATGTAATACTTTTCAAGCGAAGACAATTTTAACATTAATTTCTTCCTATGAATTCTTACATTCAATTATGTTTATTTTTCATCAGTTTTTGCAGGCGATTAGCCAGTACATGCAAAAAGCAGACAAAGCCAGAGCTTATTTTCCCCTCTTAATTCATTCAAGCGATGTCAAAAGCACTGGCATCCACTTGTCCTTGAACTGCTGTAGTCCATAAAGCATAGGTACACTTGCAGTGCTGTCATGGATTTCCAGTATCTTAACCAGTGACAGTGAAGGATGGGATGTGCTTGGAAGAGAATTTGCTGATGGTGGTGTTCCCACATGTGTTCTTCTCATTTTTCTAGGCACTAGGTTTGAAAACATCATTGTCACATCCTGCAAATCTTTTAACCTTGTCCTCTGTCACCAAACAATTTCTAACCCAAACCAAAAGATTACCTTCAGTTATTTTATTCATACAGGGACGTGGGTTTTACTACCTAGCCCAGCATTTATTTCCATCCCTAGTTGCTGTTTAGAAAGTGAGCAATGCCTGTGACTGCGCAGTTGCATTTGCTCCTGCTTCTCAAAGACACTGCCCCGCATGGACCTCAGATGAAAATAAATTCAGAGGGAACATCAGTGGGAGCTGCTTCTTGAACTGCAGAGTCCATATGGATACACCCATACTGTTAGGGAGTGAGTTCTAGGATTTTGACCTACTAACAGTGAAGGAACAGCAATATATTTCTAAAGGGTCAATGGATTCAAAATGTTAATGCTGCTTCCTCTCCACAGGTAGACTTGCTGAATTACTCCAGCAATTTCTGTTTGTTTCAAATCTTCTGTACATCCTCAGTACTTTGTTTCATTTAATATATGTCCAAGTCAGGATAGTGAACTTTCAGGCAGTGATGTTCCCATGTATCTGCTACTCTATCTTTCTAGATGGCAACATTCATGTACTCCAATTTTGGCAAATAATTTCTTCAGTGAAACCTTACTAAATGCCCTTGGGCAGATAAAATCCATAGAACCTTCCTTGTCCACTTTCTTTGTAACCTCAGAAACATTAAACAAGATGGTGTCTGACCAATAAGAAAATTTCTGCCGTATTCTCAGTATAGTTTAACCTATATGTTTTAATGAGTTAATTCACATTCTGCCAAGTCAAGTTGCAAAGAAACTGGGCAAATTTCAGCAGTTGCTTCTATGGATTCACTGGGTATCTGGAGGATGGAAGAATATCTCCTTATTTGTCTCTGCAGATTGCATGAAGAAGTCCCTATCTGTTTTTGGGATAGCCACTTCTTTGCTTGATCAACTCCACTGGATTGGTTTTAACAACACTCTGACACATTTGCATTTAAAAAATATCACTTCAGGGATTAGTGCTGAATATATTCAATATTAAAAACCAACTGAAGCATTCACGTGTAGGCTTGTCTTGCGATCTTCACAAGTAGAGAAGAGATCTTTGTCCTTTTGAGAATCTTGAGGTCTTTGTGCAAGAAGATGATTTCTCATTTGAATACATTTAGCTTGCAAGTATTCAAGATTCGACTGGGATGTGATACTTTCCCTAACAAATAAGGTGTTAATTTATTAGGGATATACAAGGTGTAGAGCTGCATGAACACAGCAGGCCAAGCAGCATCAGAGGAGCAGGAAGGCTGACGTTTCGGGCCTAGACCCTTCTTCAGAAATGGGGAAGGGGAAGGGGGTTCTGAAATAAATAGGGAGAGAGGGGGAGGCGGATAGAAGATGGATAGAGGAGAAGATAGGTGGAGAGGAGACAGACAGGCCAAAGAGGCGGGGATGGAGCCAGTAAAGGTGAGTGTGGGTGGGGAGGTAGGGAGGAGATAGGTCAGTCCAGGGAGGATGGACAGGTCAAGAGGGCGGATGAGATAGTAGGTAGGAAATGGGGGTGGGACTTGAGGTGGGAGGAGGGGATAGGTGGGAGGAAGGACAGGTTAGGGAGGCGGGCACGAGCTGGGCTGGTTTTGGGATGCGGTAGGGGGAAGGGAGATTTTGAAGCTTGTGAAGTCCACATTGATACCATTGGGCTGCAGGGTTCCCAAGTGGAATATGAGTTGCTGTTCCTGCAACCTTCGGGCGGCATCGTTGTGGCACTGCAGGAGGCCCAGGATGGACATGTCGTCTGAGGAATGGGAGGGGGAGTTGAAATGGTTTGCGACTGGGAGGTGCAGTTGTTTAGTGCAAACCGAGCGTAGGTGTTCTGCAAAGCGGTCCCCAAGCCTCCGCTTGATTTCCCCAATGTAGAGGAGGCCACAACGGGAACAGCGGATGCAGTATACCACATTAGCAGATGTGCAGGTGAACATCTGCTTGATGTGGAAAGTCTTCTTGGGGCCCGGGATGGGGGTGAGGGGGGAGGTGTAGGGGCAGGTGTAGCACTTCCTGCATTTGCAGGGAAAAGTGCCGGGTGTGGTGGGGCTGGAGGGGAGTGTGGAACGGACAAGGGAGTCATGGAGAGAGTGGTCCCTCCGGAAAGCAGATAAAGGGTGGGGAGGGAAAAATGTCTTTGGTGGTGGGGTCGGATTGCAGATTGCCGGAGATGGAGACAGAGGGGTCCAGGAAGGAGAGAGAGGTATTAGAGATGGTCCAGGTGAACTTAAGGTTGGTGGAACTGGAAGGTGTTGGTGAAGTGGATGAACTGAAAATCCGCCGCCTCTGCCTCCGCGCTTACTTCTTCAACTGTGAGCCTAACCCACCCTCCATGATCCCTTCTCCCACCTCCAACACACCCCCTCCTCCTGGGCACCACCCCAAGGCCTCCTACCCTCCCTCGACCTCTTCATCTCCAACTGCCATCGAGACATCAATCGCCTCAACCTCTCCACCCCTCTCACCCATTCCAACCTCTCCGCTGCAGAACGTGCAGCCCTTCGCTCCAATCCCAACCTCACCATAAAACCCGCGGACAAGGGAGGCGCAGTTGTAGTATGGCGCACTGACCTCTACATCGCTGAGGCCAGGCGCCAACTCTCCGACACCTCCTCCTACCGCTCCCTTGATCATGACCCCACCCCCGACCACCAAACCATCATCTTCCAAACCATCCACAACCTCATCACCTCAGGCGACCTCCCACCCACAGCCTCCAACCTCATTGTTCCCCAACCCCACACTGCCCGCTTCTATCTCCTTCCCAAAATCCACAAACCTGACTGCCCTGGTCGACCCATTGTCTCCGCCTGCTCCTGTCCCACCGAACTTATCTCCACCTATCTCGACTCCATTTTCTCCCCCTTGGTCCAGGAACTCCCTACCTACGTCCATGACATCACCCACGTCCTCCACCTCCTCCAGGTCTTCCAATTCCCCGGGCCCCAACACCTCATCTTTACCATGGACGTCCAGTCCCTATCCCCCTGCATTCCCCATACAGATGGTCTAAAGGCCCTCCGCTTCTTCTTGTCCCGCAGGCCCGACCAGTCCCCCTCCACTGACACCCTCATCCGCTTAGGTGAGCTCGTCCTCACCCTCAACAACTTCTCTTTCAATTCCTCCCACTTCCTACAGACAAAGGGGGTGGCCATGGGTACCCGCATGGGGCCAAGCTATGCCTGCCTCTTTGTAGGTTACATGGAACAATCCCTCTTCCGTACCTACACTGGCCCTAAACCCCACCTCTTTCTCCATTACATTGATGACTGTATCGGCACCACCTCGTGCTCCCACAAGGAGCTCGAACAGTCCATCCACTTCACCAATACCTTCCAGTTCCACCAACCTTAAGTTCACCTGGACCATCTCTAATACCACTCTTTCCTTCCTGGACCTCTCTGTCTCCATCTCCGGCAACCACCTAGAAACCGATATCCATTTCAAGCCCACCGACTCCCAGCTACCTAGAATATACCTCCTCTCACCCACCTTCCTGCAAAAATGCCATCCCCTATTCCCAATTCCTTCGCCTCCACCGCATCTGCTCCCAGGATGAGGCATTCCACTCCCGTACATCTCAGATGTCCTCGTTTTTCAAGGACCGCAACCTCCCCCCTCTCAGTGGTCGAGAATGCCCTCCACCGTGTCTCCCACATTTCCCGCAACTCATCCCTCACACCCCGTCCACGCAATAAGAACCAAAACAGAATCCCCCTCGTCCTCACGTACCACCCCACCAACCTCCGGATCCAACGCATCATCCTCCGACACTTCCACCATTGGCAATCCGACCCCACCACCAAAGACATTTTTCCCTCTCCACCCTTATCTGCTTTCCAGAGCGACCACTCTCTCCATGACTCCCTTGTCCGCTCCACACTCCCCTTCAGCCCCACCACACCCGGCACTTTTCCCTGCAAACGCAGGAAGCGCTACACCTGCCCCTACACCTACCGACTCACCCCCATCCCAGGCCCCAAGAAGACTTTCCACTTCAAGCAGATGTTCACCTGCACATCTGCTAATGTGGTATACTGTATCCGCTGTTCCCGTTGTGGCCTCCTCTACATTGGGGAAACCAAGCGGAGGCTTGGGGACCGCTTTGCAGAACACCTACGCTCGGTTTGCACTAAACAACTGCACCTCCCGTCGCAAACCATTTCAACTCCCCCTCCCATTCCTCAGACGACATGTCCATCCTGGGCCTCCTGCAGTGCCACAACGATGCCATCCGAAGGTTGCAGGAACAACAACTCATATTCCGCTTGGGAACCCTGCAGCCCAATGGTATCAATGTGGACTTCACAAGCTTCAAAATCTCCCCTCCCCCTACCGCATCCCAAAACCAGCCCAGCTCGTGCCCGCCTCCCTAACCTGTCCTTCCTCCCACCTCAAGCCCCACCCCCATCTCCTACTTACTAGCCTCATCCGCCCCCTTGACCTGTCCGTCCTCCCTGGACTGACCTATCTCCTCCCTACCTCCCCACCTACACTCACCTTTACTGGCTCCATCCCCGCCTCTTTGGCCTGTCTGTCTCCTCTCCACCTATCTTCTCCTCTATCCATCTTCTATCCGCCTCTCCCTCTCTCCCTATTTATTTCAGAACCCCCTTCCCCTCCCCCATTTCTGAAGAAGGCTCTAGGCCCGAAACGTCAGCCTTCCTGCTCCTCTGATGCTGCTTGGCCTGCTGTATTCATCCAGCTCTACACCTTGTATATCTCAGATTCTCCAGCATCTGCAGTTCCTACTATCTCTGTTAATTTATTAGTACAATGTTTCCTCACCAAGTTGGTATCTGCAGTAAACAAGTCATTGTAATAACCAGGAAAGCCTCAAACTTGATATATTAAAACAGTGATCTTGTGATTTTTAGGGAAGCAATTGTTTGTTGTTAATGTTTCATATATATCGTGCAACGAATAATCAGTGCTGGCTATATTCAAGACAAAGTTTTTTAAAAAAAAACGTACATGGGATGGGTGTGTTGCTGGTTAAGACCTTGAGAAAGTGGTGGTGAGTGATTAATCAACTGCTGCAATCCATATAGTGTAGGTACGTGTACTGCGCTTATGAAGGGAGGTCAGGCAACAGCAATGGTGAAGGAATGGTTATAGAGTTTAAAGTCAGGATGGTGTAAGGCTTGGAGCAGAAACATGCAGGTGATGGCATTCCCAAGCATCTGTTACTCTTAATCCTCTAGGTGGCAGAAGGTGCCATTAAAAAACATGGTGAGTTACTGAAATGGCAAACACTGCTGTCATTGTACATCATTTGTGATGGGAATGAATGCTGAATGTGGACGTGGTGCCAATCAAGTGGGCTACTTTGTCCTGGATGGTGTTGGGCTTTTTGTGTATAGTTAGAGCTATACTCCACTGGTCAAGTGCAGTGTATTCCATTACACTCCTGATTTGCATTTTGTAAATTGTGGATTGGCTTTCAGGAGTCAGGAAATGAGTTACTACAGTTCTGACTTGTTCTTGTAGCCACAGTATTTATATGGCTGGTCCAGTACAGTTTTTGGTCAATGGTAACCCTCTCGATGTTGGCAGTGGGAGCTTCAGCAATGTTAATACCATTCACTGTTAAGGGGAGATGACTGGTTTTTCTCTTTTTGCAAATGGTCATTGCCTGTTACTTATGTATCTTGAATGTTACTTCCCACTTAACAACCCAAGCTGAGTATTGTCCAGGTTTTGATGTATATGCATACGGACTGCTTCAGTAGCTGAGAAGTTGCGAATTGTGTCAAACATTATGCAGTCACCTGTGAACATCCCCATGTATGATTTGTGATAGAAGAAATGAAGCAGCTGAAGATGGTTGTGACCAGGTTACTATCCTGAGTAAGTTCTGCAGTGATGTCCTTGGCACTCAGACATATTAGCTCTTCTTGTCAATCAACAAAATACAGAAAACCTCTGCAGAGATACATAGCCAGTTTACTCATCCAATTGATGAGAAACGTAACTGCAGAGTTTTACATTCTGGTACTTATAAAATGTAGTATACCTGAATATCATTCTTCAATGGATAAAATACAACCCGTTCAGAACTTGTAGCCATTTCTAATCAAACAGTTAAATTAATTTTATGATCTTTTTAAGGAAGTAATCACATGGCATATAATCTTCACCTCAACAGTTTTTAAAACTGTCTTACCTTCATTCATGTCCTATATATTTAGACAGCAATAAAAAACAGAAGCAGAAATGCACAAACATGCTAAAGGCTAATATTTTGCTTTTGGACAAAGGTTTTACTGGCTTACACTGACATATAAAAGCAGTGGAATTTGTTCTTCATCATCATGAAAAGCAAGCATCTAAGACATTTTTCCCCCCACAGAACAGGAAATAACAATATTAACTGTGGGTGGGTGTAAATTATGAACCATCTAGTTGTTTATCAGTGAAGTGTCCTTACAAGTGAAGATGTGAGAAAAAGAGTATATTTGACAGATTGTACTTACCTCTCCAAGGTAGCAGATTTGTTTATGTGCAACTTCAACAAAAACTTCTATGATCAAGTTAACAGTCTCAGGTGTATTCTTGTAAATTTCCATTAAACCAATACAATTATTGAGAAAATCCATTAAAAAGGTGAAGAGAATGGCCACATTGTCTATTTGCGTTGCTTCAGCTATTCCACAAAGTGCCTCCAGTGTAGCAATGATCTCCTGTTTCACCTCTTCTTCCTGGCAGATTTGCTGAAAGTTTTCTTGGTTTATAACATTAAGAAATCGTTGTTGGAGTGGCTGGAGAACCTAAATTTTTTGTTAAACAAACATAACAAAGTGAATCACCACGGACTTTTTCTCATCATATCAATCAACATAATCAAGATTTGTAGCTATGATCCTTTTTTGGGATGACTGAAGAATGTGAAGGAGTATCCACTTTATTTTTAATTGAAAATAGCTCTGCAATATTTCCACTGAAAAATTAAATAACCAATGTCATCAAACAGGTACAAGTCTAAATTGTAGCTCAGCTTGCATTACAGCTTTGATCTCACTGATCAGAGAGCTGGGGCATTGCCTAGTATAGCATAGATAAAAGGTAAAAGATGCCATAGGTCTACTGGATCACAGGCCCGCTGCCTCATTACAGAGAGACGACTGGTGGTGGTTTAACTCGAGGATCACCACACTTCAAGCAAAGCGAGATGTTGAGGAAAGTCCCTCACAGTAACCCTTAGCCAGTGCGGAAATTGAACCCATACTGTTGGTGTCACTCTCTGTCGCAAACCAGTCATCTAGCAAATTGAGCTAAGACACTCCCAGCTAACATTCACATGCACCTTAATGTAAAATAAAATCTCAAAACACCTTACAGGATCAGTATAGAATTTATGATTACACAAAATTACTTAAGGTATTAACTAAATGACCAGGTGATTTTATTTTAAACCAAAGGAAGATTTTTAAGGAATGTCTTAAAAGAGGAAGGCTCGATAGAGACGTACAGAGAGGGAATTCCAGGGTTTAGGTCTTGAGCCATGGTTTAGAATTTGTTATGTATACTGTTATCCACAAACTGACTTTAAAGGATCATGGCAATGATGTCAAACAAAATCAGAAATTCAGCCAGATCAAGCTTTCATCTCAACACAATGCGTGATGTTGCTTTTCCCACAGTGGTCTACTAACCCCTAAAGCCATAATCCTTTTTAAACAGTCTGAACTTAATACTAATAACCCTTAATACTCGTGTGCAGAAGAGATTTACAAAATTGGTTCCAGAAATGAGACACCTGAGTTATGAGGATAGATTGTAAACATTGCAACTTGGAGAGGAGATAGCTGAGAGGAGATTTCATAGAGATTCTCAAAATCACAAGTGACTGGACAGAGTGGGTAGGGAGAAGCTATTCACACTCATGAAAGAAAAAAAAGAACGGGAGAGCATAGATTTCAAGTGATGTGAAGATGAAGCTAGGGTGATGTAAGAAAGGACTTTTTCATGCAGTGAGTTTTTAGGGAATGGAAACGCCTAGAAATGTGGTGAGGGCAGGTTCAATTGAGATATTCAAGACAACATTTGACGATCATTTAGCTAGAAGTGGCATACAGGGATATGGGGAAAAGGCAGAAGATGGTCATTAGGCAACAGAAACGGTGCAGGCACAATGAGACGAATGACCTCCTTCTGCACCATAACAATTCTGCAATTCAGTCCTTTGTTTTTAGCTTTAAAGTCAGATACCGCTGTCCACTTCTCCTCCAGTTCCTGTTCTGAACTTGCACTGGGCTTCACTTAGTGACAGAAATTAGTTGGTGTAGTTAATTCTGCCTGCATTGACCATCTTCTGTCACTAGAGGCAGTCTGGTCAATTAAAACCTCGTCAGTTATGTGAGGACTTGCTATACAGTTGAGAAGCATCTAAACAACAAAAACTACACATTACCTTGGCAATCTGCAACCACTTATGCACACAGCTCTGACTGTGTAAAAAGGGAATTGATATGTGGTGAAACAGAGCACAGATATCCAGAGAATATAAGTGTAGAAGAACCTATGTGGTTGAACAAATGTGTAATAATCCCTGCATGTCAAGCATATAGATGACGATCTTAATGACACAGCCATAAAGAGTAGGATGCCAGCAGCGCTTCAGTCACATGTGTTGCCTGGGGAAGGTGGCAGTTGTGAGAGTTTAAGCGAACTTCCCCCATCAAGTCAGTTATCTCAATGTGTCTGTCGATATTGAGTGAATGACCGATGGCACAGGGGACTGTCTGTAAATTACATTAACTAGATCATAAAGTAAACAGTGCACCCGCTAAAAAGGGACTAAAGAATTTTTAGTTGTCACTCTCTCGGGGATCAAAGATCTTTTAAATTCAGTGAAGTCCATTCTCCTAATCATCTACGGTAAACAAATCTTGCGGACATGGACATGTTAGTGTTTGCGTTTTAGATGTTGTTTTGCCTCAAATCAACGACACAGGAGCCCAGTCAATCTCTCATAAGCTCATTCCACAATTAAAGGTACTAAGAGAAGGCTCACTTCTACCAAGAAATTAATAATATTTTGCTGCATTTCATGATGTCATACTGCACATAGGATAGTAGCTAGAACAGGGTAGAGAAAAGCCCAAAAAGACACGCAAAGTAATAAAGTAGCAGGAATAAAAGACTTGAATATGTAATGCAAAAAGGCTAAGTAGCTCCTACATAACAAAAGAGGCCAAGTGATTAATATGCAAGGCTCACAACTCAAATTTTCCTTAGATCATAAAGAACCCAGTGAAAGAAGGAAAATCTCTGAGTCTGTAACAATATTATTCTGTTCATTTGTGGAGGTGTATCAAATAGATCTGTCTCAAAGGCTTCCAGCAGCTGCTGGCACAGTGCCTGCTTCATTTCTATATGGGTCAGGATGTCAGGATTAGCAGTGTTACCATTAACCTCTTGATCACGTTCAGGAACACCTATTACCCATTCGTAGCACAAAACTGTGAATCTCACAACATACTGTCAAAATTTACAAAACTCCGCACATGGTACACCTTTGTTTCTGCATTCGACTGACTTGTGTAATTATCACTGCGAAACTCATCTGCAACAACAGTGATCTTACAAAGAAGCATCAAGAGCTGTGGAAGCAGTGAGAATCCCTATTCATCCAGCAATCATACTGTTGCTTGCTGCTGCTTATAATACAGTTGAGACACTATAAAAGTATCAATGACAGCTCCCAGCATATCATATTTGCATGAAGGAAACTGCACATGCCATGCCAAATGAGTGCAAGCCTCTACAATCCTCAGGAATCTAGAAATCTTTTAAAGTTTGATGGCTACCCGGCAAATTAAGAGAGCCCTGTCAAATTGTATGACTTGCAATGTCCTGGTAAAAAAGATATTACTGCTTCATGCAATCAGTTGGTGGCATAAGAGTTAACACCTGTGGCTTCATCCTCTAACATAGTAAGAGCTGTATTTGCCATAAGTTTGGTTTCAGATATGACTGCAATGTTCAGATACCCTTCACTGATTCCAGATTGAAGTGCACTCTTCTGAGTCAGAGCTTCTGAAAATGATTTCATTAATTGTGTCTAGGCCATCCAATCTGCTGGATGGGTAGTGTTGAGAATTGTGGCTCTCTCCTAATGCTGGTTCATTAACCTTGCTTCTCCCACCAACCTTTTATCACATGACTTCCACCAGCACGCGAATTCTCCTTGCGCAGTTCTCAAATACTGCCTTAGCAGTCGTTTCAAAATAAAATGCTTTCCAAATCTGTCCACCTGCAAAACTTTGCCCTTTAAGAGGTAATGCATTTTTTTTTGGGAGATGGGAATGCAGACAAAAATAGCTGAACTTAGGATATGATGTGACCGTATGCATACAACCACCATTTGCTACTGCATACAAAATCGCAAAGCTATATATTTTAGGTTGTCAGTGTAGGCGGCTTGATTTTATCTGTACTGAATGGAACATATATTTCAACAGAGCAACTAGAGATGCAAGTGATAATGTAAATTAATATCCAAGATCAGCTGCTTTGGTGGAGACCAGTGCATTGAGCACAAAGTTTCTTTATGAATATGCTCTATTTTAGAAATATTTAGTTCAATAATTTACCTTAGATATGCTAGAAACCCCTCCAAATTTTGGCAAAATTGTCAACTTTGTCCACATTCAAATTCTCACCTCTGTCCAATACTGTTGTTTTGTTTCTGTATCCACATGAGCAAATCCTGCCAAAACCAGTGCTTTCATCAACGTTCGTTGTACACTGCTGGGAAGGTAGTTTAGTGGTGGACTTCGACTTGCATATTGTTTTGCCAAATTCCACCAACTTTCACATTTTATTACTAAATTGGCCCTAAAAGGAAACAGCTATCAATTAACACTACTGGAAAAATATGTGCAAATCAACAGCAATTATCTGAATGTAGTTATGACTTCATAATTAATATTACAATTGGCATTAAAATCTTGAACAAAAACAAGCACTTGCTTGGAAAAAAAACGTATTCTATATTTCATTGCAATGATATTAAGTGGTTACAAAAGAAATGCAATGAAAAATGAAAAGGCCTATTCTCTCAAAAATATATTTTTGATATATCAGTAGGTTTAGAGTGAGAAGTCTTTTGAACATTCATTTGATTATTTTGGAATATATTTGGGGCATTCACACTTTTGAACTTTTATATACAATACACTTTAGAACATTAAAGTCATTAATCAACAAGCTGCTTGATGAATTACTCCAAGTTAAAAGTTGATGCAATCAGTTCTTTTGATAAAAGGTTCAAATGGCTGCATGATGATTGCCAAAAAACACAACATAATTTTCTTAATGAAATCACATTTTTGAGTGCTGGCCACCTGCTTGAGGCTACACACAATGATAAAAGCATCATCGGCTTCCAACAAACTACCCTTTAGTGTACAAGTCAATTCAGTGAGGCAGTGCATGGCTAAGAAAACTTTTGGAGAAACAACTAAAGAAGCCATTATACGTTCTTACCCTGAAAAATTACATGCAAAGAGAATCAAAAAAGGAAGAGCTTCATGGAAAAAAACCAATTGGTTCTATAGACATTAAAAATTAAATATAATTTAGGAATTTCTAATAAATAGAACAGAATACAAGAGCAAAAAAGTCATGAGAATTCAACACGAAATAATGATTAGGTCACATCTGAGATACTTGTGAAATTTTGGGTTCCTTAATAGTGTAAGGAGATACAATAGCTTTGGAACAAATGAAACACAGATTTACCAGGAAGGGGGATTTAAATTACGAAGAAAGCCACTAAGGAGCAGTTATGCTCTAAAATTTTATATATGGTCAAAATGGAAAACATTGATCATTTCCATTAGCATATCCAAAGACAAATTACCATTAAAGCTACACATTAAATACACAAATAGACACACCAGAACAATTTTTGTGCAGTCAACAGAACATGGAAAGATTTCCCATACCATATAGGTGGCATGGTGGTTTAGCTGTTAGCATTGCAGCCTCACAGAGACCCAGGTTTGATTCCCACCTCAGGGAATTGTCTGTGTGGAGTTTGCACATTCTCCCCGTGTCTGAGAGAGTTTCCTTCAGGTGCTCTGGTTTCCTCCCACAATCCAAAGATGTGCAAGGTAGGCGGATTGGTCATGCAATTGCAGTGTCCAGGGTTGTTAAGGCTAGGTGGATTAGCCATGGTAAATGCAGGATTAGGGTAGGAATGGTGGGATGCCCCTCGAAAGGTCAGTGTGGACTCGTTGGGCCAAATCTCCTGCTTCCACACTGTAGGGATTCTATGATCTATGATAATGCTAAATCAAATAGAACTTACCAAAAGGTCCATATGAAGAAGAACATGAAAGAGAATGTGGACAAAGCAGGAAAATGGGCCTGCAAAAACTGACCTACAAGGAAGATTTAAATTCAACACAGACAAGAAGGGTCAAATGGGCCTGGACCAGCTCTGTTCTATAATTTCAGTGTTGGTTATTCCTTTAAATGCCACACAAGAGTTGAAGAATAAGTTTCTAACAGTGGCAATATAAATAGGGAAGAGGCAAAATATTGCTCAATAAAAAATGGTTTGAGAAAAATTAACTGTTGAAAGTTAGCTGTTAAATCTGGACAACTAACTGGTTTTGTTTTGATATTACCATCTGCAGAGTACTCACCGTTCTCTCCTCTCTACTAGCGTTACAAGGAGTTGGACCGTGTCATTTGCCAGGTCCTGTTCTGCAATCCACACTGAAAGATTACTGATAACTTTTTCCAGAAGGTAACCAACAATCCACTGCGCACCTTCAGTGTCTGCACCAAATGCTGTACTTAATGGTAAACTTATCTGTAAGGAAAGAGGATATACTTCTAAAAAATAGTATTGACGCTTATTCACCTGTTTGGGTTAACAGGACACTTAGTGAAGCTTATTCAATAATAACAGGGCACTATCTTCATGTTCTTGGGAAGCCACAAGTAAATTTGTCAATTTATTTTTATCTCATTAATAATTTTGTTGCTTTTCAAACCCACTGATTTCTTCTTTAAAACTACTTCCAAATTTTTCACTTTTGAGTTGTTTTGCACATTGCATCTAACAGTACTTCTCATGATTATAGAATAAAGACAATATAGCATATGATCATCATTTCAGTATCTCAAGTTTGTAGGGACAGGCTGTGCACAAACAGTAGGCAATTGGGAAATCAAATTTATTTCTCGGGGGGCTGTTTTAGAGAAGATCAAATTACTGAGAAAACCTCTTCTAATAATATCATGGGTTCTATCTGAACAGGTAGAGGGTATCTCAGGTTAGCTTATTACATAGAGAGCAGCTCCAGCAACATTGCATTTCTTCAATAATCAAGCATCAGACTAAGTTTGGTGTTCAAGTCCTTGGCTTGAAACCAATGCAACCAACTAACTAGAACTTTAATCTTGTTTGCATAATTGCAACTGCCACAATATATTCTGACCTTCACTTCTTTCTTCCCCACCAAGCACCAGAAAAAGATCCCTTTAGCTTGCTATTCTTAGTCAATTCTTTTACCCTTTCATAAATAAGGGACAGAAGACAGTAGGATAAAATTTCACAATGTAATGCAACATAACCAGTAACTTAGGAAATTGAAAATGTTAATTAAACGACCAAACCAAATTTATTGATGATTTTCCATCCAACAAGCAGTTGCTCAAACCTAGGAACGTTCTTTGATGTGAAAAGAAATCTCAATACTGTGAATAGTTTAGTCTCTGCTTTATAAAAAACACAAAGGTTTTGGAGAAGATTAAAAAACAACTCTTGGATGGATACAGAACTATAAAATTACAGGTAACAGGAAGACTGAATAAGCTGGAGTACTTTTCTAGAAAAGGAAAGAAACTAAGTGGTGACCCAGCAAAAATCTTTAAAATGATAAGGGGATTCAATAGAGTAGATACAGAGGCATTTCTGCTTTGAGGATTCAAATGCTAGGGGCTATAAATATAAAGTAATCATTATTAAATCTAGCAGCAAATTAAAGAGAAGCTTCTTTACCCAGAGTTTGGTAAAAGTACAGAAGACACTACAAGGGAGTTTTGAAGGTAGGTGTGAAAACCTGAAGCGTTAATCTTTTCCAATTCTTATCAAAGCACATGCACCTGAAATATTAACTGTTTCCAAAGATGCTAACTACACCAATAATTTAAATGAATTACTGTATTCCCAAGAAGAGATACCAATACTGATCCAGTCACCTATGGAATGTGTGATTCCGATACTGTGCAGGGGTAAAAGGGCTTCATGCCAAACAGGGGCCCAAAAGCATGACTTCTGTTGGATACACATGAAAGGGACAGATGAAGAATTCTTCAAACTTTCTTAAAATCAACCTTATCAATTACACAGAATTGCTCCTACCTGAAGTGGACAAAGAAGCATCATTCTACAATAACTCATTACATCCAATCTACCAATTATACAGGTAGAACTGAATGTACTTTTTTTAAAATTGAAGAAAATCAGCAGTCAGGCTAATATATAGGTACAAAACAGTGAAAAATATAAAGGTATAAACCACAGTCTACTTTAAAGCTTATAGGCATCAAAGGGATGCAATGACCTACCAGATACAATACTCATCCAGTTATGAAGAGGAACAGGCACATACTACAGGTCAAATTAGGGGGCATGCATAAGAATTTAAAAATAATTAAGTGAACATACTAGTATAGATAAGGAAGACCAGATCTGAAGGAAAATCCTCAAAATTGCTTAAGAAATGGCAGTTTGTAAATCTACAAGTATATTCATTAGTAAACACCAAAAAACCACACAATTCCTCACCTGATCGTAAAGTTTTTCATCTACTAAAAGGTAGGTCTTTGTCCACCGTTTCAGGAACCACATAATATCTTTTCCCATTTGTGGACTAAGGAGTTCTGCTAAGTTTGCCCTTGTGGCTCGAGACTCAACTTCTGAAGCTCTCAGAACAGCAGCTAACAACCTGGAAATTGATATTTCAGGTCATTTTAAATAGGACTTAGAATCAAGATGGTTTGTCACATATACAGCAGTTGTTTAATATGAAAGATATGGACAAGAATTATCCAACTGATAGCTTAAATCGCTGTTTTATGGTGAAAACAGGTTGAAGATATTTATTAAACAACTGTTCGATCTCCAGAGTAGAGGACATGAATAGAGATACATAGACTGAACATTCAACTTTATTTGGAGTGTAATAAAGTCAATTTCAGAATGGCCACCCATTATACATGCTCTTGACTCATCCTAGCCCTCCAATTTTCCATTCCAATTAAGTCCTTGAATCTCCCACAGTTTGAAGTTCAACCAATAACAATAAAACAACGGCAAGTGAACTGGCAAAAGGAAATGTAAACATCAAATTTAAAATATACTTCTATTGATAATATACACAGTTACTTTTCTTTTAATATAGTTATCAATGACCAACAAAAGGGCTGTACACCTTTAGCACACATTTAAATATAAAAACCTTTCATAGAGTGAAAATCCATGCACAGCACTATTACTGAAAAGTTATTGAATGACTTGAGCCTGATGGTGGACAGGATCTGGGGAGTCAGGTGGTGAGAATCTCCAACTTATTGCCAATTCAGCAAAAATACATTCTGGTCAACAGTACCCTTCTGGATGTTGTAGGTGGGGAATTTAATGATGATAATGCTTTTGAAAGTTAAAGGAAGATGATCAGATTTTCTCTTGTTGAAGATGGCCATTTCCTTGCACATGTGTAGCATGAATTTCATTTGTTTTATTACTATCAAGAGGTCCCATAGTTATTGTTACGACAGGATAGTGTTTTTAATTATTACAACTAGTTTCAGACAAATTTTGAGTAAAATCTACCATACTAATTTTCTTTCCAATCAAATAATTTAAAATAATCTCTTACCTAATCACAGAATCTGTTCTGTTACATCCTGGAATGGAGGAAGCTTTTTCCCCTGGAGAACCAAGAATCTGAAGTGTTGTGTTAATGTCAACTTCAGTGGCATGCTTAATGGAATATTCCATTATCTCTGGAGGTATAAGAGGAGTCTCTCCCTGAGTATCATCAGCTAAGAGGTAGCCTGGTAACGTTAACAAAGACACCAGATTATAAGTACTGGTTTTGTATCCTATAATATTAATTTCATATTTATATTGATAGGCCACAATGTACATAGAGACAAAATAAATTTCATAGAACAAACTATTTCATGAAACAGAAAAAAATTATAATGCAACTGCTTAAAGCACACCTGTTCCTCCACACACATTGTTTTCCAAATCATGATCCTTCCAACTAAATGGGACCTTTGTTGTAAAGGTACGAATATCCTGCCTATAAATGTGGAGATATTCACAACAAAAATCCAAGTCCACCCACATCATTGCGAAAAACCAATCTGAAAGACTGTATGTATCTTCTTCAAATAATTTGTCTCCTTGAAGTGCTTTAGGAGGTGGCTAACTACTATTGCAGCTACCTATGATCTCAAATCAGCGCTCAACCTTACCGAGAATTGTCTCTCCTCCAGCATAATACATCCACTTGGATTCTCAGAATCATTAAGGTAGATTGTTATGTTAGCACATAATTTGAAATGATCATTTCAAAGCAATGTGCTGTACAGATTAAAGATTGTAAAAAAGTTTGTTTGGTGATTAGCAAGTTTAGTTACAGCTATGTTAGAGAATCTAAGTCAAAAAGAGAAATATAAACAACCATTAAAAACTTGAACTATTTAATATATTTAAAATGTTATAATCCTTCCCCCCACTTACAGACAACTTTTTTAAAAGAAGGGAATCACCACTACATCACTGGAAAGCAAAATCAATGGACAAGATATCATTTTTTCAAGAATTTATTGTAACAAGCAAATCAAACCAACAATTTAAACATTAATTTATGAATGAGACTACAAATAAAAAAATACATTTCATTCTAAATAGTCTATGCAAAGATACACCATACGAAACTACAAATTCTCCCTCTACGGAGGCACACAAAGCTTTAAGTTCAGTTACAGGGTCGTTATTCCCAGATGGAAATTCAGTTCTTTTATTCCAACAGGAGTTAGGCCCAAGTCCCTTCAGATAATAATCTCACCACAACAGACTCTCAAATTGCAAATGTTTCCAAGCCTCACCACTTGGCTGTCAGAATCCATTCTTGTCCTATTACCAGTGACATGTCTCTACTTCTTCACCAAGACCTGTGTCTGTGTTTTTTTTTGCAACTGTGTCTTGCTCCTGGATACAAATTCCTCAAGCTGTAATTAGATATCCCAATTATCATTATTAGCCTTTAAGCTCCATTCTGATAGGAACCTGAGGGAGAATTTATCTTTTCAGAAATCTAATTGCCTCATCGCCAAAATTAACTTAGTTTCACTTTGGACTAGATTTATCACAATTTATTCAGGAGTTAACTTACCCGTGACTAAAAGTAACCAATGAATATCCTCGTACAAATCATCTAGTACTTTATTATCCAATGATGCCGGCCCTGGTGATGAAAGAAACTGCTGTTGTTGCCTTTGTAGCTGACCATGAAGTCTTGTTACTCTATCTTCTAACAAGCTGCATCAGACAAAAGGTAATTCAGTTTATAAAATTACAGAATCCAGACAATGGCATTTAATTACTAAATATTTATAACAAGAAATCTCTAAACACTAATAAAAAGAAGTTATTCATTTTTGTTCCTGGTTGTAGCACATTGTGCACAGAGGAGCAACAGCTAGGATGCATGATTGGCTCTGTACAATTGTACTGGTGCAAAAATGGACACAGTGCTTATTGCTATGTTTTTAAATTGGTGAATTTAATGAAAACTGGAACACATTTCTAAGGAAAAAATACAAGAGAGGAGGGCAAATAAGACTTGACATTACACCATCACTGAATAAAAATCAAAAACTAACATTTATCATTCATCACATCATAATGCAAGATAAAATATGCTCTCATTTTTAGAAAATTTAAAATGTAGAAATGTTACAGTTATTGAATAATCTTATCAACAACTTGATCAAACATATATATCTCTATTCAACTCAATTCCGGATCATTTATCTTAACATATATTGTCCCCTGGAAAATATTAAATAGTCACAGGCTACAAAAAACATGTCAACCTCATGCACTACTATTAATAGAAAATTCCCATGAACAAAGGCATCATATTTCAGCTATATTTACACTTAATATCTGGCATCGTTCAATATAAACATTGTAGTCTTCTCTTTTAAAGTCTGATATAGGTGTCTATCAGGCACAGCACATCTTAGTGCAGCTTCTAGACTTTAATCCAACAGTTGCAAGAATCACTTTTACTCATCAGAAATATCATGGAGAATGTTGACCTGCATAATGAGATGTGACAACCCACTCTCAGTTTCCATTCAGAACACAGTTGAACATTACGTTGCTTACCATGAAGTGTCTTTCTAAGTTGTTCACTATCGCAGCAAGGTTTACAATATGCACATCTAATAACAAAAGGCTAGGAAAGCTGGGCTAACTTTGGATAGACTTTCAATCTCTGATTTTTTTTTGGACAGAGACAGAGGAGCTTCCAGAGACAAGAGACTATAGTTGACGTGGCCAGCAGAGAAAGCTGCAAGTTCTCTATGAACTACTGGGTCTAATCACAGTCTCTGGTCAAAATACCACATCCTTGGAACTTTAAAGATTTTGAATGATTTTGACCTGCCCAGACTGGGAAGAGAAATTACCAGCATTGATCTTACTGCCGGTAGTCAGGTCAAGAATTTGCCCCCATCATGGGAAATGCCTTTTAATAATTATTCATGATTATGACTAGATGAAGTAGGGAGGCATGAACCCATTAGAATCTGTTTTTGTGGAGAACGCTGTAACATAACTAGTTGCAACAAAACATCAGATTTGAGAGTTAGTTGTCTATTGAGTAAAGTTCAGTTAAGAGACAACAAGGTGCAGGGCTGGATGAACACAGCAGGCCAAGCAGCATCATAGGAGCAGAGAGGCTGACGTTTCGGGCCTAGACCCTTCATCAGAAAAGGGGGAGGGGAAGGGGGTTCTGAAATAAATAGGGAGAGAGTGGGAGGCGGATAGAAGATGGATAGAGAGGAGAGGATAGGTGGAGAGGAAACAAACAGGTCGAAGAGGCGGGGATGGAGCCAGTAAAGGTGAATGTAGGTGGGGAGTTAGGAAGGGGATAGGTCAGTCCAGGGAGGACGGACAGGTCAAGGGGGTGGGATGAGGTTGGTCAGTAGGAGATGGAGGTGCGGCTTGAGGTCGGAGGAGGGGATAGGTGGGAGGAAGAACAGGTTAGGGAGGCAGGGACGAGCTGGACTGGTTTTGGGATGCGGTAGGGGGAGGGGAGATTTTGAAACTTGTGAAATCCACATTGATACCATTGGGCTGCAAGGTTCCCAAGCGGAATATAAGTTGCTGTTCCTGCAACCTTCGGGTGGCATCATTGTGGCACTGCAGGAGGCCCAGGATGGACATGTCGTCTGAGGAATGGGAGGGGGAGTTGAAATGGTTCGCGACTGAGAGGTGCAGTTGTTTATTGCGAACCGAGCGTAGGTGTTCTGCAAAGCGGTCCCCGAGCCTCCGCTTGGTTTCCCCGATGTAGAGGAAGCCACACCGGGTACAGCGGATGCAGTATACCACATTGGCAGATGTGCAGGTGAACATCTGCTTGATGTGGAAAGTCAATGCTGGTTTTAGTTTTAAAACAACACAACTGCAGATGTTGGGGATCTGAAATAAACAAAAATAGAAATTGCTGGAGAAACTCTGCAGGTCTGACAGCACCAATGGAGAGAAAACTGAGTAAATGTTTTGAGTCCAGTGACCTGTTCTAAAGAGGGTCACAGGACTTGAAACATTGATTCTGTTTTCTCTCCACAATTGCCGACAGAACTGCCAACATTTTCCAGCAATTTGTTTTTTGTTTGTTTCTGGTTATAGTTTTGTTAAGGTTCTAAAACTCAGGTCTGGTAGTATCTGTGGAGAGAGAAGCAGAGTCTGGCGTGACTTCTTCAGAACTTCGGAATAAGGAGTGCGCTTGTTGTTTGGTCTCATCTGCATTGGCTTTGCTATAAAACCATTCCTAATTGACAGCATCATGTTACACCTCAACCTCAGTTTGCATGTGTTATCTCAATCCCACTAACTATACTAGCGAATTGATCTAAGTGAATGTACTATAGGAACAAGAAAAGGCTGACAAAGCAAAAATCATATTGTATTGATTTCACTTTAGTTTGATAGAGCCATGGAAATATATGACAAAGTAAGCTGCCATTTGGCACTTGGTGCCTGTAAATGTTCTTTTCCAGACTAATACAAAATTCTATTACTTTCTTGCTAACTCCCAAGATACCCATATTGTCCTCTGCTTCAAATGTTCCAGATTCAGTCTAGTAAGGTCAGACCGTTGACTCAGAAGTATAGATATGAGTTACACACAGGGGCCCAACAGAATCCCACTGTCGCAGCCTTTATTGTAGCAGAATTTGAAGATTCCACTGGGCAATTCCCCTTTAGTCAGAGCCTTCTGAAAATATCCATTTAAATCAGAGAATTTGGGAGGTTCAGCTGCAGTTCTGATTAGTTACACAAAAATTTGGACTATTAAAACCTTGACCAACTTCAGACTGAATAGTAATAATACACTTGCCCCAGACCCTGACTCGAAAAACCCAGCCACAGCACCCAACAGTTACATCCACGCTCAGAACCCAGAAACAACCCCTCTATGCCTGCAGTCTGACTAGCTTTGATAAAAGAATAGGAAATAAGTTTAGTTTTCACATTTAGTTGCTTTCAAACAAACCTGATGTGGTGTGTAGATGGCGGTAAAGTCAGAATTGAGCTCAGCTACGATAATCCCCATGAACTGATAGCCTATCATGCAGGCTACCATATAATTGCCTCTTGGACACAATACTGGAAACAGATCATCATCAGTGTTACTGTTTCACAGGCAATGTATTCAGGATTGGGCAGTAATAAAACTGGGAAATAATTGATCAATTCTCAATCTGATATTTCAGGGAAATATTAATTACTGTCCAGAACACATACTTGAAATGCTTTTAATTGCAACCAATTCCATGGTGATATGACTCTAAGATTTTGAGATAATAATTTAGGTCAGTTGTATCAAATTCCTGTACCAGTATTTTATAAACCTACCTTATAAGAAGAGGTATGCAGTGGTCTGCTGCTATTCTTCCTAGCATGCCTATACTTGCCAACTGGTCTGAGAACATCTCTCGGTCATCTTCTTGAATCTCACTGATTTCTTCTTCATCACGTGACGTTACACCATTGGTGGTCTGTATAAAGACAAAAATTAGATATTGGAAGTTTTTTAATCTTCAACGTAAAGTTCTATGGTAAATTTGTTTACCTAAAATATTAAACATCAACTGACTACATATTTTGCCTCATTATTTTTACTTTTCCCTGAAATGGAAAAGAATGGGAATAGGTTACTTTTTTTAATTTTTAAATGATTTCCTAGATGGTCGTGGAGAGTATCAAGTATAATTAACTTTTTATATTGCCCCTTTTTCCTATTCTGAACTTCACCCGGACAAACTTGCTCTAATTCTTCCCCTGCCTTTCTCCAGTTTCAAGAACATAACAGACCAAAAGTCTGTCCATTTCAGCCTAATACATATTTAATAATGGTCCACCAACATTCCTCTGAATAAAGAATTCAAAATATTGATAACAAGTGAAAATGCTTCTCCCGATGTCCACTTGTCCGTCCTTGGCATGCTGCAATGCTCCAGTAAAACACAGTGAAAACTGGAGGAGCAACATCTCACCTTCAAACTAGATACGTTACTACCTTCTGGGTTCAATACTGAGTTCAACACCTTCAAATTGCTTTGCTTGTTACATTCTCTGTCACAGTGTTCTCCTGTCCCCTCTCCCCACCCTAGTAGAACCATCTGTTATTTCCAGTCTGATAGTTAGACACACCATTGTTTTGTCAATCTCACATTCCAATCACTTATTCTGAACTATCAACATCCTTTCTCCCAGAGCATCCACCCTCCCACTCCGTTATTGCGTAAATGTTGCCCCCTCCACATTTCACTTCAGGTGTGGTCCTTCCAAAGAACCAGATAATTGTTGCGAGATTCGTGATTCCTTTAAACTTCTTACCTTTAGCCCCATCACGCCCTCTTTGAGCCCCTCTTATCCACAAGCTTAACCTCTACTCCACCAATGCTATTCCTACTTAAACTGCTGACCACTCAACTTCCTACCCTGGTCACCATGTTAATTGCTATTGTTAACAGTTCTCTCTTCAGATTTAGTCCTCTCTGTCAGACAGGACGAACAAAAATTTCCTCCAAATATCAGGAAGATGAAAGCTACTATTTTTCATTCTTTTCTTTAGGTACCAATTCCAACCCTCTCCCATACAAGCGTGCAAGATTAAACTGTTCACAAACCTAGGATCAATTTGATCCCAAGGTGGGGTTCTGGCCTCATTTTCACACCATTAGCAAAATTCTGCATCTCCATAACAATGCCAAATTATGCAGTGTCTCAGCCGTGCCTCTAAAGTTGATTATTCCAACATTGCACCTTCCATTAACTTAAGGTTATCCAAAGCATTGCTGCCCATGTCTTAACTTGCACCAAAACCCATTAACAAATATCCCCGATCTTTATTTGGTGCCAGACAAGTAATGACTTGATTTTTAAATTTTCATTTTTGATTTCAAATCCCTCCCTGACCTCCTCCCAACTCCATAACCTCTTCTATTTCCACAATCTTGAGAGATATCTGGGCTCTTGAGCATCCACAATTTAAAATCACTCCAGCATGGATGGCTATGCATTCAGGTGCCCAGGCCCTAAGGTTTGCTTTACCCTACCTACCTCATTTCCCTCCTTTAGGATACTCCTTATAACTTACCACTTTAGCCAAACTTCTGGTCATCTAATCTAATATCTCCTAATATGGCTGGGTTTCGTATTTTGTTTTTACAACTTTCCTTGGAAGCACCTTATGAAGCTTTATTGCGTTAAAAGCACTGACAATATACAAGTTATTGTTCATTATGCAATCTGAATAAGATAACTGAAAATTGAGTAGACAAACACTTTTTAATTCTAACTCAATATGCCATAAGTAAAATATGCTTCAGTTAATATAACTTGTGTATGCATACATTACTATTAACAGTAAGGAACACTTGTACCAGAAGAACTACTTGGAATCTGTGGTCAACATTAATTCACGTTTCTATCCCCATGTTTTTAAAACCTATGTAGTTCTTTTGAGTCAGTTCTTTCAAAGAATATGTACAACAAACTATGTGGAGATTATATACAGAAGTTTTTAACCTAATGCAACCACCACTTTCCCCAAAAAGATTGTGAATTTGAAAATACATAAAAGTCATTGACTATGTTAAGTGCAGAAATATTGAAAGTAGATGAAGTAAACCAAGCAGCCCCTCAAGCCTGCACAATTTAACAAGCCAATGGCTTATCTCCTGACTCAATGCCATTTTCCCACACTATCCCTGTATCCCTCACAACTTTACTTCTCTAGAATTCAGTTTTGAATATACTTAACGATTGAGGTTTCACAACCCATTAGGGTAGAATATTCCAAATGTTCATCACCGCCAGAGTGAAGATTCCTGATCTCAGTCCTGAATGTCTAACTCCCCAACAGAAGCAGCCTTCTTGCATCTACCCTGTACTCCTGAAAGAAAATTGTGTGTTTGAACAAGATCACCTTTCATTATTCTGAACTCTACAGAACACAGGCTGAGTCGCTTTAATATCCCGACAAGGAACTCTTGTTTTTTAAAAAAGAAAATACAGTACAGTGGTGTACCTCTACACCCCGTGAATAGCAGCAGTTCAAGGAGCAGCCTACCACTAACATGGCCAGAACCAATTGGGGACAGACAATAAATGCCATCTAATCAGTGTCGGAAACATCCACAAATAAAAACTAATATTTCTTCAATCTCAAGGATTAGACTGGTGAATCTTTGTTGTACTCCTGTGGAAAGTAGACGAATATTATTCTTCCTTAGGTGGGGCCAAAACCATATGCAATCTTTCAGGGGTGGTCTCATCAAGGTTCTATACAATTCTTTGCACCTCTGCTCAAATACTCTTGGATTAAAAGGTCAACACACCATTTGCCTTTCTAATTGCATGCTGAACTGCATACTAGCTTTCAGTGACTCACGAATGAGGACACATTTCCTTTCAGACATCAATGGCTCCCAATCTCTTTTCATTTAAGAAATACTCTAATTTTCCTACCAAAGTGGAAAACTTCACATTTTTCCATATTCTATTCAATCTGCCATGCTATTGCTCTCCCAGCCTGTCTAAATGCCATTGCAGCCTCTTTTCCATTCACTTCCACCTAAATTTGTGTCATCAACAAACCTTATGCTCCATATCCAAATCATTGATATTGTTTGTGAATAGCTGGAGCTCATGCACTGATTTTTTGCAATACCCCACTAGTTATAGCATGCCAACCAGAGAATTAACTGATTATTCCTACTGTTTTCTGCCTCGTGATCAATTCTCATTCTGTATCAGTATATTACCATATCTCATGTGCTGACAGGTGTGTGACTATAGTTTGTCTGTTAGCCAAATTTACTGCAAGTTAATTCTCAATGATACAGTATACATTGTGTATATCTATTACAGATTGCGCTACTATTCTAACTCTGTATCGTAAAATTCACTTTGTTTGTTCAAACCATGGAATCTTGCGGCTTTATCATCTTAGTACCTTGTCTATTTTTTGAAGAAGTTTTTCTTGTCACCTGCCAGGCAATGACATGTTAGTTTGATATGTGATCTTAACAGCATCCACTGGCTCTCTTTTATCTGTTTGTAACATCTTCAAAATACTCTTAAATGGTCTGTCAAACAGTATTTCCTTTCATAAATTCATGTTGAATTTCCCAATCCTACTAATATTTTCTGTGTGCAGTTAACACATTCTCTATCATAATGGATTAGCAGAGATCAAATTTGCCACACAACACATTACAAATTGATCACAGCTGTTAGTGAGCATAACTCCAATTCACACTGCACGTATGCACTTCAGCTTTTAAAAAGTTACACGTCACAGCAACTCCTCTGGGGCAGTGGCAGTCTCTCCATCTCTGGATTAGTAGCATTGTTTCAAGTTTCATTTGCTCCAGAAGTGTTTCATACCATGTCTGCACAGGTTGGCTATAATGTCTACATGTCAGTCACATTCAGAAACTCAGTTAAATGAAGGGCTTCCTTCATCCTTTAAGGGTTCAGTACTTCTCAGGTAAATACACAGTTAGCAAATCCCACATGAATTGGGTCACTGGACCCAAAAAATTAACTATTCTTTCTCTCCACATATGTTGCCAGACCCGCTGAGTTTCTACAGCAGTTTTCATTTTATGTTGCAATCATTTTTTTTACTGAGTAGATGGAAATGAAACTCTACATAGATTTCTGTTCCCGAGCAGCTACTACCCAAATAATAACATAAATGAAACATTGAAAAAAGATTTAGGAAATCTAGTTAATGCGCTATGGATTAAATTACATTTTTCAATAGCCTGGAATCATACTGCAATACGTGACCTCAGGGGTTTTGGAGAGATCTCACTCTTGGCTTTAACACAGTCAGGACTGGGCAACGTGGCCAACTAAAACCAGATCACTAAGACAAAAGTAGCAGTATAATCGCAGCATTATTAAACTGCCTGGGCCATTTTTCATTTTAGCTAATTTTTGCGTTTCTTCTAAAATTTGTGGATTGTTGGGTATAATTTATCCTGGGTAAAAATACAAAGACAAGACATGGAAAGTTGTTTACAGTTTTATGTAATTAACCAATCCATTAATGCTTGATGGAAGCTAGAAGTAGGCTACAAGTTGCACAGATGAGGCATTTTCTTTCTCAGAGAAAGGGAATAACTTTTGGCACATCCTAATGATCTGTTTACAAACAGCATTAGCAGAAACCTGGGTATGGTCTGGCCTTCACCCAAGGCAGTTGTGTTATACATATTGTTGATGACTTTTTGAAATACTTTATTTGATTCAACATTCTTTGAAATAACTAGAGACCTTTAACATATTGTTCCGGGGTGGTACACTTGCAGTCTCACCTGCCAAATTGGCTTAAAAATGTTACATCTTTAAAAAAAAAGCAAAATTATTAAGTGCAAAATGTGGCAACGTTTTCCATCCTCCCTATTAAATGGTACTGAGGAAGCTTACATTTTAGCAGAAAATGTATTTATCTCCAATAGTAAAGTTTACAATTTGAGCACTGAATATTCACGATTTCCTGAGAAGGGGACTGTGTGCTCACATACCTTTCATTACACTATAGCTGACTGCATAGTAACTGTTAATGGTAAGATCACAAGCCAACAATCTTCAGTTTCATATAAATGTTTCATGGATCACTGGGTTAGATACTGAAATCAGTTGTCAGATATATTAAACATAATATGAGGAGTGAACTTCAAGATAGCCAGGCACCTTTGAAAAGAGGTGACAGGCAGTTTACTTGCTATAATGGGAAGTATTAAGACATCCTTACAAATAATTACCATTAAATTGTTTAGTTATCCACATTTAATTCAATGAAGACATTTATTTGTTGCATAAAGAAACAGGACATGATCAGCATGGAGTATCCATTGAACATTTCTTTTCATAATAGAGATTACCCTCGTGACTTAAATCACTTGCGAGTTACTTCATCCACTTAAGTGTGAAAAGGTATTTTTCATAATATCCCTAAGACTCCAAATGTAGTTAACAATAGCATTAATTGCTAATTTAATGCATCAACCCTTACTATCATTACTCCATTTAAACAGCATAGATTGGTGTTGTTTTAAGGAGAAATGTCAATATGTGAAAATATTAACTGAAGTCAATAAAATGCAACGAATGAATTCAAAGTTTCAATAGGAAGCACTGACTAGACAGCCAAGATCAGTTTCACAAACATGTTAGGAATCCAAGCAATCCATCTCAGTGAACACCAAGTGTACAAAATAACATGCTCCCAGCAATGACCTACACATTCTTAGTATTAAAGAATCTGATTGATCGAGTTGGCCTGGGATTTTAAACCCCTCAAGAACCTTCCTTTTAAATTAAGAGTCCAGCTGAAAACATATTATGTTACATTATTACATAAATTATATTGCTACACAAGTGCATTACCACTAGGAAGCATTCTTCTAAACATGTTAAAGAAAGTCCGCAATGATATATGATAAGAATTCTATATTGCTGAAGCTATTGCAATCCTATTGGTCTTTCTTTCAGAGGATATTGTTCATTATAATGTTTTGAGTTTGTTAACAAGATCGCTATATTGAGAAAGATATTACCTTAAAATATCCTGACCAATACTTCTAAGTATGTTGGCATGATTGATCAAATTCAAGATTACAGTGATTTCGTTAAATACAAAAGAAATAACATTCTGTAATCATGAATGTGAGAAAAAGAGTCATGTACTTCTTGGGGAAGGGCAAGCTCATAAATGGGAATTTTTGATTTATATTTAAGGGCACCCTAACAACATATGTAAGAACACAACAAGAAGAGTTAAAATGAGATATTAATAAAATTCTCAATAAGAACAAAGGTTCAGCTCAACTAACAGAATTGCTTCAGTCAAAAGTTCCAGTACTAAATAGGCTCCAATGTTTCACTAGCAAGTAAAGGGTTTAAAAAAAATCAGAGGGAAGTTGGGTCTAAAGTAAATGAAACTGAGGAAGCAGAGGGCACAGTGATGTATCAAATACCTACTTTGTCTTTCTCAACCAAAAGAATGTTCTCAATATCACATTAAACAAAGGAAAAGAAGAGAAACAATAAGATTAGAATGGGTAAAGAGGAGGTAATAAAAAGACAGCTCATCCAAAGAGCCAGGGCAGGCATAATGAACTGTATGGTCACCTTCCATGTGGTATTATTCTATGTAAAAGAGGTTCAACATCCTCATTTAGCAATTCAAGTATTTAGTTAACATTTCTTTCTCATTCCCTAGCAGTAAAATGAGTTAAAGATGTTATTTTGATTTCTGGAATCTTATCATGTGAAAACTTGCGTATTTTGTCATCAGTTAAGTACACTTAGCACTTTAAAACTTTCTAATTTTGGAGAATTTACTCAGAATTAAAAGGCACAATTTAAATGCAAATCTTTCTTTCCTTTGTCTCGTTTCTGAGGCAGTATTGCTGATCCTTTGAATCAATTTCTCCCAACTTATCTTACATGATTCAGTGGGAAAGGGTAAGTTCTTATCAGGAAGTTGAAATTTGCATGCCCTTTAATAAGCTCTTTGATGAATGCCTAATGGCTGAGTAACAGCAATGCCTGCTACAGTATTTAGGTAACCACAAGGACTGTGTCATCTTTAATTCCCAGTCTGCCTAAAATAGCAGCTCTCAGTTGTACACCAACTTAGACAAGGAGGGGGAAGCAGCAGCAACCTGAAAAAGAATCAAGGGTTCCTAATGAATATCTGAGAGAAGAGGAACCTGGTCATGTGAAGTCACCTCATTAGAACAGGACGAGACTGAGCTCCTGGCTGAAGGGCTCTTATAGTGCAGTGGTGATGTCCGTACTTCTGAACTAGGAGGCCCAAATTCAAATCCTACATGCTCCAGAAATGTGTATCATCTCTGAACTGGTTAGATTAGAAAATATCTAGATTGAGCTCTTTTGGCTGCAGAACTAAATAAGTCACTAACACACATTCAAAACAGATTGTTTAGGCATGGTAGCAAAGGGTTCCACATAGAGGTACGATTAAGTAAAAGTTAGACAGCTTTACAAGAGTGACAAGTTATCAATACATTATGTACATAGATCCACCAATGCTATACCCTTGAAATCATATTTGATGGACTAAGGCAATGATGACAGCTTTCTTTAGTATAGAAAGCTAACGTACTTGGGAAAAAAAGTGCAAAATTCACAACAAAAGAAAGTAGATGGGCAAATATAGTAATGGTCAGAGAACCTAGCTCCAAACGTGGAAATCAATGGAGAGCTCAGGAAAACTGCCAGAGAAAAGCTGTCTTAAAGATTCCAATATCAAATAACTGCTCTAAGTATGCATGCCACAAAATGTTTCCTCATGACCTGCTACTCTTTTAAAACAGCCCAATGTAAACCAGGAAACCGCAGGCCCAATCAGTCTAATCTCAGTGGTGGGGGAGCTATTGGAAACAATCCTGAGGAACAGAATTAACCTGCAATTGGACAGGCAAAGATTAAATCAAGAAGAATCAGTATGGCTTTGTTAAGGGGAAATCATGCCTAATCAACTTGAGAGAAGTTTTCAAAGAGGTGACCAGGTGTATGGATGAGGGCATTGAATATGATGTAGTCTTCTTCAACCAGCAAGGCTTTGATAAGGTCTGAATCGGTGACTAGAGCCTATGGGATCCAAGGAAATTTGGTTAATTAGATCCAAAATTGGCTGAGTGGCAGAAAGCAGACGGTGATGGTCAAGGGGAGTTTGAGAGCCTGGAAGCCTGTGTCCAGTAGGATTCTGCAGCATTTGGACCCTTGCTGTTTGTGGGATACATAAGCGATTTCTACTTGAACACAGAATGGTTGATCACAAAGTTCACTGATGATATGAAAACTGGTGGAGTGGTAAACAGTGAGGAGTTACAAGAGGTTACAAGAGGATATCAATGGGATAGTCAGATGGGCTGATCAGTAGCAAATGGAATCCAATGGAGAATGGATGTTCATGGATGTGGTGTCAGTCAGGCATGCTGCTTTGTTCTGGAAAGTGTCAAGCTTCTTCAGTTGCTGCTGGAGCTGCACTCATCCAGGCAAGTGGGGAGTATGCCATCACACTCCCAACTTGTGCCTTGCAGATGGTGGACAAGCTTTGGGGAGTCAGGAGGCAAGTTACTTGCAGCAGGATTCCTAGCCTCTGATCTGGTCTTGTAGCCAGTGTACTATATATGGCTAGTTCAGTTCAGTATCTCATCAATGGTAATCCCCAGGATGTTGATGCCGGGGGAGAATTCAGTGATAGTAATGCCACAGAATGTCAAGGTGTGGTGGTTATATTGTCCCTTATCGCAGGTGGTCATTGCCTGATGTATGGGATGCGAATGTCACTTGCTGCTTTTCAGTTCAAGCTTGGATATTGTCCAGGTCTTACTGGATTTGGACATGGACTGCTTCAACATCTGAGGGATCTCAAGTGGGTCTGAATATCGTGCAATCACCACTTCTCTGGCCTTATAAAGGAGGGAAATGAAATAACCAAAGATGTTTGGACTCAAGACAATACTCTGAGGAGCTCCTGCACAGATGTCCTGAAGCTGAGATGATTCACCTCCAACAACCACAATCATCTTCCAATGAGCCAGATGAGACTCCAAACAATAGAGCGCTTTCCTCGATTCCTATGGACTCTTCAATACCACAGTTGGCCAAATGCGGCCTTGATGCCAAAGGCCACCACACTTACCTCACCTCTGGAATTCAGTTCTTTTGTCCATGTTTGAACCAAAACTATAAAGATCTGGAGCTCAGTGGTTCTGGCGGAACCCAAATTGAGCATTTAGCAGGGTGCTGCTTAATAGCACTGTTGATGACACCTTCAATCACTTTACCAATGATTGAGAGTAGAGTGATTGATCAATAATTGGCTGGGCTAGATTTGTCCTGCTTTGTGTGCACAGGACATACATGGGCTATTTTCCACATTATCAGGTATACACCAGTGTTGTAGCTGTACTGGAGCAGCTTGGCTAAAGACACAGCAAGTTCTGGACTACAGGTCTTACAGTACTATTGCTAGAATGTTGACGAATCTGTCGTGCCACCCAAGGTCCACCCATCTGCACCCTGGAACAGATCCTTAGTAAAGCCATTTCATAGTTGACAGGTTACTACATTACATGGAATCTCTCACCGAAACTCTATGCAACTGTATCCAATATGTTCACCTACATAATACCAGTACTGAAAAATAAACACCTAAATGAAACTAAAGCATAATCCCAATCCAACATATTTGACAGCAACTTGAGATGGGACTTTGTCTGTCCACAAGCATCTAAAGAAAACAACTCTGATCAAAACTAAAAACATCCTGTTAACCAAACTTGTTGGATCTTTCTGGACAACTGGTGAACCTCAGCAATTGCCCTACCATACTGTGCAGAGTATTGCACACAAATCTGGCATAAAATATCTCATACACATTTTGTGGATACTCAATTGAACACAACAACGTGGATCATAAAAGGAACTAACCTCTGGTTTCCTGGCCTCACAAACATCTATCAATTGATGAAAACCCACAAAAGTTAGTTAAAACCATTCATGCTGCACTATACAGACAAGTGGCCAACTAATTACCTTAACCTCAGCAAACAAGGAAGCAATTACTTGGTTCTGGGGATTCCTGTCCAATAAACAAACAAATTAAAAAAACTGCCTTATCAGTCTATTTGCAATTATCAGCGAAGATGATGGCGGATGTAACTGGGAGTGCTGTCAAACCACACTCACTCAGCAATAACTTGCTCACTGTTGCCAAGTTCAGGTTCTGCCAGGGCCACTCCAGGCCTCATTATATTCTTGGTACTACAGAGTCATAGATAAGAGTCAGACAGCTGTACAGCACAGAAACTGCCTTCGATCCAACTTGTCCACTCTGACCAGATATCCTAAATTAATCTATTCTCATTTGCTAGCATTTGGCCTATATCCCTCTTAAACTCTTCCTATTCATTCATATACCCATACAGATGTCTTTTAAATGCTGTAATTGACAAGCCTTCACCACTTCCTCTTAGATCCCTTTTAAATCTTTCCCCTCTCACCTTAAACCTATGCCCTCTAGTTTTGGACTCCCCTACTCCAGAGAAAAGATCATGGATAAAAGAGCTGAATGTCAAATGTGAAGCCAGTGTGATTGCCCTACACATTAAGGCAGAACATGACTGAGTGCAGCATCAAGGAGAACCAGCAAAACTGAAGCCAGTGGGAGCTAGGGAGGAAAATTCTCCACTAGGTGAAGTCATACCTGTAGATTTTTCCATAATTATTAATTTTGATTCAATTAAGGAAGTGAGGTATCACATTTTATTTAATTGTGGTTACTTGTAAACACTTTTTGTTAAGAAGAATAGCTATTTGGCCCAAGTCAAAACTGAGACCATACGTTCATGGTTGCTTTCAGAACTCAAGCTAATGTAAACTTTGGCTAACAAATATAAAAATGTTAAGGAGAAGGCTTTTATCAAATACACAGCTATGTTTTAAACTGGTTTAATTTTGTAAGTTAATGAAACAGACTGTTGCATAACTTTTAGTTATTTTGTTGCAGCTTGCAACTGAAATTTGTTATCTCAGTTTTAGTAATTGGTTATTACAGAATCATACATGGTACTTTTAGCTATAGGATATTGATAGATTTTGGACAATATTTAGATATATTCATTGGGGCATTTGGGATGATACTAATTATTAGGGGGTGACACTACATGCGCTAAGCAGTCACACCAGTTACTCTATTAATACCAATTATCAGTAAAGACGTAAAAGATGTAACAAGTTGGAAAGTTGTTACAGGCAATATGTTTCCAAAAAGAGGTGATCTTAGAAAGAAAGAAATCAGGAGACAATAGGAAGTGATGTCACCAAGATGACCATTACTTTCAATGAATTCAATAAATTCAATTAGTAATCAGGCATTATCATATTCAATCGACGATTGATCAAGTGTTATTCATATATTGGCAAGCCAATTAGATTTCAAGATGCCACTGATTAAGCACAGGTGGTAGTCGCTAGCAGGGGTACATTTTAGTAGTTCAGTCCACAAGAAAGGAAAACCAAAGACAGAAGGAGAACTTCATTCAACAAGAGACATGCCCACCATTCAGGGTCCCAAGCTGAACCAACTGGAAACCAGTGCTTTTACTGCATATCATTTCTTTTGTACTTGTTATGAAGAACTTAAGTTGAGAGTTTTGGATGAACATTTATACCTGGAACAGGTCTTGTAATTAATCAGGATTAGTAAACTTTTAGACATACTCTCTCAAATTTAGTATGTCATTGTAACTGACTTACGTCTTACTGTTAAAGTGAATCCCAAAATCTGACATAGCTAATAGAAATATAGATGATTTGGGTTGTTAGAAGGCTACTCATTACAATGCTATGCGAGTTCCTCAGGGAATATACTAGACCCAACCCCCATCAGCTGCTTCATCAAATTACCTTCTCTCCAACATATGATCAAAAATGGGAATGTTCATTGAAAATTTCAGAGCGTTCAGTACAATTCACGATTTCTCAGATTCTGCTGCACAAGGAGTCCATATTTGCTCACAGCAATCAGCCTTTGGCTGTTAGGTACTGGGTAATGGCTGTCGCCAACTACAGATAATTAAATTATCTCCCCATGGTATATACCATGGTGATACCATCTCAGGTTCCCTAACATCAACATCTCGCAGTTTATCATTTACCAAAAACCTAACTAAATACTGTGGCTACAAGAGCCGGGTAAAGGCTGAGTAATGGCAGCAAAGTAGCTCCTAACTCTCCACATCAGGAGCATGTTAGAATACTTGGCACTTGCCTGGATTATTGTGGCTCCAAGAATACTCAAGTAGCTCAATACCATCCAAGACAAAACACCCTGTTTAATCTGTAACACAGGTAGTAGTGTGCACTTTCTACAAGATGGATTGCAGTTACTCACAAAGTGTTTCTTTTACAGCACCTTCCAAATGTGCAACTGTGACAAGATGGACAATAGTAGTATAAAACTGGGAACTTCAACACCTGCAAGTTCCTTTCCAAGTCATTCACCATACTGACTTGGAATTATGTTGACATTCCTTCATTGTCAGTGGGTCAAAATTCTGGAACATCCTCTCCAACACTACATTTACTAAAGGAGTTAAGACTACAGTTCAATACCAATTGCTTGAGGATGAGCAGTAAATGCTAGCCTTAACAGTGATACCTACGTCTCCAGGTAAAACAAAAACTAGTCCAGTTTACATCAGTTTAATGCGTGAAATAAATGTTTATTTATCAATCCACTTTGCTTAATTCTACTTCAATGCTACATAAATCATCAGAAACACATTATGCAGAACAATAAACCTGAAGCCATAATTAGATGCACAAGTGGTATTTATTCACTGAAAGTTATGGAAAGTGACTTAAAGCAGATCTATTCCGTGCCTCTTTCTGCACATAATTATCTATCAAGTATTGCACGCTTGGTTTTCTTTTCCCCCATTCAAAATTATTTAATGATTCACATTTCATTCAGTTGATAAAGTTAGAATGTAACTGAGCAAGCTGCCCCCCATATCTCCACATCCAATTCCCAATGTGTGCTGTTATCTGATCTCCGATGGAATAGCAGTTGCAGTGGTACACTTGGCTTAAACCCTTTAAGATTGAGAAAGCGAAGGTCATCCTTGTTACATTTCCATTGACCTTGCTGGAAGTTACATGCCATCAATCAAATGAGCACAGGATAATGTTCAGCTGTTATACCCACAAAATGTCAAATCTGAAAAGTAGCTTGCTACAACTCACATATGAGCAATAATTACAGTGGAGAGCATCTAGTTTCCATGCCAACATTTTCCGGAGACACAATAAAACAACAGGGAGCAAACAATGAAGGAAAAATACCAACAGCAGAATTTCAAAGCAAATACAGTTATTATTGGATAATGAGACCCAAAGCAGCTCCACATCAAAAGATTATTTTAGAACTTCAATAAAATTTAGGTGGTACCGCTGCCCTCTGAAACAAAAGTGGCCAGAAGGCAAGAATAAAAGATTTGCTACTTCATTTTAGTCAAGGTGTTATGACAGTTGAGAAGCATAGTCCTCTACACTAAGCAAATGAAACAAAGTAAAACTTGAAAGAGTACTCACCAAGTTTCTTGTGCCTTCTGGTGCTGCCAAATGACATTGAATGTAGGAATTAAAAACTTGTACAGCATGTTGAGTGAAAAACCCTTTATGGAAATGCTTATTGTCTTGTACAAGGGTAAGCCACGATTCAAGTAGTTTATCGTATGCCTCCATATACACCATGTCATCCTTGTCCAACTATAAATAAATATATTGCATCAGTCACTCTTTAGTAAGTGACTCAACTTAATGGAACATAGATATATAGAAACAAAATAATGTCAAGTTTAATATCAATACAAAAACATTATAGCCTCTCCGCGACTGTACGCCGAAGCATTTTCTGAAAGCCCATTGCAACGTCAGTGTAGGAAAAACCTGTTTTTGATCATCAGACTGTTCCGATATCAATGATCAAAACTACAAGCAGAATTGTACTGTGCTGTTAGTTCCTCTTAATAAAGTACTGTTGCAGAATAAACCTCAAACATTTTGTAACTTAAATGAAGTATGTTTACAGTGTACATTTGAGTTATTTTTCAAAAATTAATCATTTTGACTTAATTAAGGGAGTGAGGGGTTAAACTGCATTCTGTTTAATAATGGTGGTTGTTTCTGGAATGAGGTTCTATAGAAACTCTTGCAATCTTAAATGTATCATCTTAGATGTACCAATTGAGATATTTGGGATGACAGTCAATCTGAAAGAGATGTCACAACATTCTCCAAGCAGATGCCTTAACCTGTTACTGGTGCCATCTTATCTTCGTAAAGGTTTGCAGAATTGGTAAGCTAGGAGGGACAAGCTGTTACAAAAGGGATGTTTATATAAAATGATTGGCATATTAACAAATGAATGACAGGACAGTAGGAAGATTTACCACAATGACCACTATTTTTGTAGGAACCAATCAGGAATTGGGCATATATTATTTAATTAATCCAAGATTCATCATGTCCTGTTCATCCACAATAAGCCAATTAGACTTTAAAACATCTCTGATCATGCAGAGGGTAGTAGCTTTACAGTTTCAGTCAGTAGGGTAAGAGAGCTGTGCCAAGTCAAACCGGTGTGGTCAACTGGCATCCTGACAAATAGCGAGAACAACCATTGCTTGTATTTAAAAAAAAGAACCGCAGATGCTGTAAATCAGAAACAAAAACAGAAGTTGCTGGCAAAGATCAGCAGGTCCAACAGCATCTGTGAAGGGTCACCAGACCCGAAATGTTAACTCTGATTTCTCTTTGCATATACTGTCAGACCTGCTGAGCTTTTCCAGCAACCCCCGTTTTTGTCATTGCTTGTATTAAGTGTGGTTCATTTTGTATATGTTATGAGAATCACAATAAATTCTATAAAACATACTGAAACATTTTTATACCTGGAATGGATCTTGTTACTAATCAGAACTGGTAAACTTTACATTGAGTTTTGAAAGAGCTGATCTACAATTGTAATTGATATGGGTCTTACAATTACAGTGAAAATGCACTCCAAAATCTTAAGAGGTATTGCCAATACAGTTTGTTCTTTGAGTAGAAACAAGACACAAAAGTAAGCAATTCGCTGAATAAAACCATAAATATAAATGACCTCAGAGTTTGAACAGCTTGAATCTTCCATATTTAATTTGAGTGAATAAATAATGAACGACTGTGTCTTTCTCCAAAACTGTACTAGAAAGGAAAAATATACCACAGATATGGACGAGAATGCTTAGGGGTTAAATACAGGGATTATTAAAACTAACACACAAATCTTAATTTTAGCAGGATATGTTTATTTTACAAATTCTAGTAGCAGCTGAGCTTTATAGCACTAAGTTAGCATTTATAATTTAATATACATTTATAACACTGTTTGAAAATTGTGCAAAAATTAGTAAATGTAATGACAGGGAATGGCTGAACCCCTCTGATAAATAAACTAAAACACAAGCTCCAGTCTTTTAAGACAGGAGTAGGGGTTCCCCTCTAATAATTACCCCCAAAACATCTTAGAGAAGCTCTCCTTTCCCCTCATAATCAATTAAAAGAATGGTTAAAAGAAAGAAAATCCCTGATCTCCACTTTACAAGTAACAAGAAACAATTTACTTATTTAACCCAACAATGAACAAATTAACAAAATTACTAACAAACTGACAATTCCCCCGGAGACTACTAACTACTGCCTAACTGGTCTAAATTCTACTAGAATGTTGTTTAAATAAAAACAAGTCCCACTAATATAACCCCAATTAATAAGAAACAATAAAGTATAACTTAGTCTCTCCAAGTTCGCACAGAGTGTCTTGTGGAATATTCTGTTGTCTCCACTCTCCTCATAAACACCTTTCTTCCCTTAATTTTGCTGTCAGGGATGCTTTATCGCTATAATTTCTTCAATGACGACCGAACTAAAATACTATGGTACCTTTGATTAATTAGATGGGCTTTCTCTGAGAGCTGAATGGTGCTAACTCTGGCAGGTGGCGGATGGCTCTCTCTTTCAGATGGCAGTTGGCTCTCCCCAATTTTCCAAATGCCCCTGTCTTATATACCAGTAATGACAATCAAATTCTTATAATATGATTGGTTTCAGGTTGTCAATACCATCAGATTTAAATTCAATTGGCTGTTTCTAGATGCTTTGTTTAAATTAATTGGCCGAATTCAAACTCGTTGTCACAACATCAAAACAAGACTAGAGATAGTAGGAACTGCAGATGCTGGAGAATCTGAGATAACAAGGTGTAGAGCTTTCTGAAAATTTCTTTTCTGAAGAAGGGTCTAGGCCCGAAACGTCAGCCTTCCTGCTCCTCTGATGCTGCTTGGCCTGCTGTGTTCATCCAGCTCTACACCTTGTTATATCAAAACAAGACTGCTGTTTTGCCTGTCACCTGCAAGGCTCTGACACGCTCATTTCACTTTTTGAGGCTCTGTACTGAAAATTTAAGCTGCTGCTCTCAGAATTTTTTCAAAAACATGTATGCAAGTACAGACAAAGCACAAATCTCTTAAAGGAACCACACATTTTTCCCTTCTGCCTTCCACTTCACAATTACTCTACCCAACTTCATAACATTATGTACGTATACACATTGAAAGGTGCAAATCAACTTACATGAGACATAGTCAATACACTGAAACTAAGCAAAACTGAAATTGTGCCAATCTACACTGAAGTAGGAATTTTCTTTTATCTACACCACGAAATTTGTGGATTTGACTTAGTTCACTTATAAATTTAACTATCTTTTGTAGTTTCTTCAACTGCATTTGATAACCATAATTTTGCCATTCACCATCATACTAGATACTATTCTTGAAGAATGCCTTGAAGATTATGCTAATGCTACTGTGAAATGGCTAGCAGTTGTGCAAGAGTAGAAGGAAATAATCTTGAATGATTCTGTAAGCTCAAGCACTTGAGAAGTTATGAAAATACACAACTAATTGACTCCTAAACTTAACCTCCTCACTTCCTGTCACCACAAACTCACTAATTTTTCATATCTGCTTTGTTAAAAATACGTTTTTCAGTAGGTAGGAATATCAAAATAAAAAAGACAAAAGTCAGTAGATACCATTCTTTTTGGTCAATACATCTATAACCAGAACCATAGGTGAACAATACTCAAATATAATGCAAATAGAGTTTATTTAACAGAACATCAACATCAAATTTAAAAAATAATAGTAACATTAAGAGATGAAGTTGGCAAGGAACCCATTTAATAAGAATTCAGAAAATCATATCATCGATAAACTACATATACTTCTGCATCCTTGCATGCATAATGGTAATATGCTGCTACATTTGCCAAAATTGGAAAACACGTTTACAAATCTGAGTAAACTGATGTATTACTACTATTTCAACACCCCCTTAAAACTTACTGAAAGCCATCTTAACAGCAGGATCCAAATCTCATGCAATGTGAAGAAAGTCCCAAAACACAGTTACAAAGCATTTACTGTCAAAGAAAAAGTGCCACTATTTTCCTCCCCTCTTTTCCAACATCATCTTCCTGCACCGCTCTTCAAATCCCTAGCAATTTTGTTCAATCTTGTTTGTTAAAAGGCATTTATTTCTTGTTGGAATATGGTTTAAAGGGACTCAAGCCCTCGACAATACCTTGTTGAAACAGCTATTCAGATTAGGCTCAGACTGAGTGTCAGCGGGTTCTTAAATGCGGTGAATCTCACAGGCAGGTCTAATCTTGCCTTCACTTGTCCGCATGAATATATCTCCAGCAAGAGGTATTTCTGACTAGAAATCAATTTTTTACATCAGTATTCCAACAGACTGAGATTATTAATTGCACCCTATGTGCTACTTCTTCAAATTCAGCACAACAGGTTTCAATCTGTATGGGTCAGCAAATCTCTGCCATAAACAGTCAAGCCATTGGAGGAATTATTTGTCTTTTAATTTTTTTTTAAATGAACTTTCCTGCTATGATGTCAAGCTATTAAAAACCACCTGCTGGATTTTCCACGGAGTGCTAATCTCTCTTAGACTACCACTCATCAATTCTTTTTATGAAACGAGAGCATTCTGCACTTCTGATGGGAAATCAGGAGAGTCAAATAAGGGTTCTTCCAGAAATTTGGAACTATACTTTCATCTTAAGAGTTCTTTTGTAGTGCAGAAAACACACACTCTTTTCATAGCAGGTAGCTGCCATATTCCGAAATGCAAAGGTTCAGATTTGCTGACAGAAGCTATCAAAATGGCTGCCATATGAAAAGCACATAAGGTACATGCAAGGGCATGGTGCCAAGCATGTAAGATGGCTTGGGCATGGAGTATTATTGAGGGTTAGGGCGCCAGGTGGGCAAGCTGCCAGGAGGTTTAGGGTCTCATTTTAAAATGTTATTAATAGGTTGCCAGGTGGCATGAATAGCGGAAGAGTGCTGGGTTTAGGGTACCAAGTGGGTACAGTATAGGGTGCCAGGTGTGTAGAATGCAAAGTAGGTATGGAGTGGGCTACCATGGAGATAAAATGCCAGGTGGGCAGGGTGCCAGGTGCAAGATGCTGGGGTGATGTGCTAAAGCTTAGTGTCCTGGAGGTAGGGTGACAGGTGGAAGGCATAGTGTCAATAGGTTCTGGGTTTAACATGTCATATGGTTAGGGTATCAAGGGGTAAGGGATAGGAGTGCTAAGTAGGTAGGCAACCAGGTGGATAGGAATCCAAATGCAAGGAGGATGGGTATGAAATTCAGTGCTCACAGTAGGTCAGGTGGGAAAGTCCAGTGAAGGGTACAGGATGGTACGGTTTGACGGCGAGGAAAGTGAGAGGCAAACTGAATTCACAACAAGGCAGGGAGCCCACAATGGCTCCAGAGACAGGGAAGTACAGAATAGGTCCAGAGGAGGGCAGGTCACAGGGTTATTGGGTCTGGGGTGGGGTTAGGGTCTAGGAGCTGTAAGTGGTGTAGTTGAGGGTGAGAGGGGTAAATAGGAGGTCAGTTGAATAGTTACTTGGGTGGGTGGATGGTGGTGTTTGGAAACTGCTACAATAGGGATTCCGTGGGGTCCCATCTCACCTTTCACCTACACTGGAATCATGGTTGTCTGTCATCAGAAAATCTGGCCCCAAGAGTTTGTACTAAAATAAACTTCTCTCTTTAGAGCAGAACAATACCTATCACACAAATATATAGATTTCTTTGGATATATAGCATGAACAACGGAACTAGAAGCAGGAACAGGTAATTCTGCTCTATAAGCCAGCTTTGTTATTCAAATAGATCATGGATGATCTTCTACCTATAAATGTTTCCTGCTCCCACTACCCGCATCTTTTGATATCTTTAATATCTAGAAATCAAACCATCTGTCTAGAACATACTCAATAATTGAGCCTTTAGTTTTCTGGGGTAAAAAATTCCAAAGATTTCCCACATATTGAGTGAAAAAACTTCAACATCTCAGTCCAAAATCTCTCATTTCTTATTCTGAGATTGTGACTCATGTTCTAGACCCTCTAGGCAGGGGAAACATCCTTCCTGCATCTTCTCTGTTGAACCTGCAAGAATTGTATTTGTTTCAATTAGTTCACTTTTTGACGTCCTTCTAAACTCCAGACAACAGAGGCTCATTGCTCCTCAAAGATCATCCCAAGAATCAGTCTGGTGAACTCTTGCTGCACTCTGTTTACTATACTCAGTGCAGAAAAATGACCTGAGATTAATGTCCAAACCAGGTTGATAATATTCGTATCCCTTTGGAGTTGGCTAGTACATGTATGGGTTGTACAATGGTACAATGAAAATTTGTAATTTTGAGAGAGAAGTCCATCAGAAATGTGACAATATTCCAGTCTCTGTTTGTCTTCAAGTCAAGTGTTAAGGCAAAACTGTTATTGTAAAATGAAAAACAAACACTTACTACTTCTTCCAGGGCAGCACTCTTTCCAAAAGAGCAGGTGAGATGTGTGAGGCAGTTTATGAAGGAGGAAAATAGTTCACTTGGAATGGCAGTTAAGATACTGCGCGGGAACTCCGAAATTAAATTGCTCATAACATTGGAAATTCCCACAGCTTCAGAATCTTCGATTTCTATCCTGGAAAATTAAGTGGGCTAGAAGTCAAATGTAAACTGTAATGATAAGAATCGCAAAATAAAAATCTGATTTTCTAAAAAGTCAGAAGTCCTACAGTTTAATTTATATTTGCAGTTTTTCATTTGAAATTAAATTACAATAGAATCAAAAGTGAAAGAACTGCAGATGCTGTTAAGCCAGAGACAAGAACAGGAATTGCTAGACAAGCTCAGCAGGTCTAGCAGCATCTGCGGAGAAATCACAGTCAACATTTCAGGTCGAGTGACCCTTCCTCAGTACTCAGGAAGGGTGACTCAACTTGAAATGTTAACTGTGATTTCTCTCCACAGATGCTGCCAGATCTGCTGAGCTTTTCTGGCAATTCCTACTTTTGTCTACCATGGAATCAAAGGAGGTATCCTCAAATAACCTGTGAAGACACAAAAAGTAATCCATTTTGCTCCCAAACATACCCATTAATCATGTTGAGTAATCCTTCAATAAAATGAGCCAGGTAATCAACCTGCGCTCTCTCATCAGGAAATATAGGTCCATGGATAGAGGCCAGCTGTGCCAAGCATTGCAACGAGTCCTGAGCCATGTCAGAATCTTCTCTAATTTTACGATGTACCTACAAGAAAAAAAATTTCCCCTGTAGCTCTCAGTATAAATGCTGAAAGTTAATCATGAATTATTAGTCTGTGTTTTAGCATATGGCTGTATGATTAGAACAGATGAAAATCGATGCCATGTTGGGGAAGTTCAAAGTTCAGCGTTGTTCACTGAACAGACTCTGTATCATATCCAGATGCACTAGAAATAAGGAAATGTGTCTTAGATTCAAACATCGCATCGGGAGCAACAGTAGACGATTCAGCCCTTTGATCCTTCTCCATCATTCAATAAGCTCATGACCGGTCCAGTTGTAGTCTCAACTCTACCATCCTCTCTGCATCCCATGTAAATCAGGACAAATTATTGAGTGGCAAGCAAGTACAGATAATGGATAGGTTCTTAAATTGGCAGGGTGCGACCAGTGCTGTGCCACAAGTCTCTGTATCGATTATTCACATTATGTACTAATGACTGGGTAATGGCATAGAAAGTCATATGTCCAAATTTGCTTGACACAAAGTTAGGTGGCATTGTAGACAGTGTCGCACAAAGTCACAAGGAAAATTGATGGACTAGGTGAATGGGCAAAACTGCAGCAGATGGAGTTCAATGCAAGCAAGTGTGAGGTTATCCATTTTGGATTGAAAATGGATAGATCAGGATATCTCCTAAATGGTATGCAGTTAAATACACTGATGTTCAAAGAGACTTGGGAGTCGAGGTGATCAGATCTTTAAAATGCCACAAACAAGTACAGAAAATAATCAAAGAGGCTAATGGAATGCTGGTCTTTATATCCAGAGGACTGGAGTATAAGGCACAGAAGTTATGCTGCAGATATTCAAAACCCTGGTTAACCCCACTGGCATACTGAGAGCAGTACACTGCACTTTTGAAAGGCTATATTGGCCTTGGATGGACTGTAATCTATGTTTACAAGAATGATAGTGGGACTTCAAGGGTTAAGTTATGAGAAGAGATTATGCAAGTTACACCTGTTTTCTCTAAAAGTGGAAAGTTAAAGGTGATCAAGTTCTTCAAGATATTAACAGGAAAAGATAGTTTATTTTTATCTAACCTATCTCCATTAGTTGGAGATTCTAGAACTAGGGGGCATAGTCTGAGATTTAGGGCTAGACCACTCAGAAGAGATGTTAGGAAGCACTTCTGCACACAAAGAGTGGTAAAGGTTTGGATCTTACTTCCACAAACGGCAGTTGATGCTCGATCAGTTGTTAGTTTGAAATCTGAGACTAGTAAATTTTTGTTTAGCAAAGGTATTAAGGGATATGGGCCAAAGTGGGTATAAGTAGTTAGGCCATAGATCAGCCACGACCTCATTAAATGGCAGAACAGGCTTGAGATGCTGAATGGCTTACGCCTGTTCCAATGTTCCTAAGCGTTGAATCCTTTGTCCATCAAAATCTACCAAATCAACACTGAATAAATTCAAAGAACCTGTCTTAATTGTTTTCTGGGAGAGAATTTCAAAGACTAACAACCCTCAAAATAAAAATTCTCCACATCTCAGTCTTCAAAGGGAGAAGGCATTCTTAAACTGCCTCCCTTTGTTGCCTATTGGCAATTTGGCACTTAATTTGTGGAAAACTGTACGAGACCAAAATTCTTTAAAACACAGTCTTTATGTGTATCAAATGCCAATCTTGAAGGACAGTTCCTATCTCAATTTGCTACATCTAAATGTCAATAAATAGTGATATACAAAGTTTAAAATTGACAAATGAATATAACTGTCTACATTGTGTAAAATTAGACAGATTAAACTTGGCAAATCTATGGTCTTGTTATTAGACCAAGTTTGCATATTTTATGATTGAACTTTATAAGTCAACTTTCTTTTAAAACATAACAGACAAAGTTTTAAAAAAAACAAAAAAAAAATCCCTTGTATATTTGACAGACATCATAACATTGCCCAAATAAAAGTCAAAATCAAGCAAGACAGGGGAGGAAAAACTAATGACAGCTTAGTTTGAGAAATGAAATTTGAATTATGCACTGTTGTTACAATAAGATGAACTAGTTTCAATAGGTTGATCTTACTGTGCCTGTTTATTCAGTATAAATTGGTGATAAACTGCTAACAGCTTTAGCAAATTAGCACTGACATCTGTTTTAGTATTAGCTCATCACGGATAACAAAGTAGCTGTCATGTTGCTTAAAAAAAATTATATTGTTAAGCGCACTGAGCATAAATCAATCTGTTTGCATTATCATGAAATCGTGCAACATAACATTAAAAAATGGAAAAAGTGAACAGTTCTTATCCATTACAGAGACCTGCAGGACCAGCCGGATTAGTCATCTACTGGTAGCTATTCTCTCCTTAAATTACAATGCTTCCTTTGAAAAACAGGCTTTGACTGGGATCACGAAGAAATCCAATTACATTTAACCGTGTAAAAATATCTCTCAGATTAGAGACAATTGTTACTGTTATGCCTCACTGGGTAGCATGCTCATAATGAAGCTCTACCAATCCCAGAGACATTACAAAAGTTAAGATAATTTTTAAAACAGAATTCTGCAAATTACCTTGACAGGATTACTATTTATTACAATTAAATAGACGCTAGCCACAGGCAAACAATTATGAACTGTTGGCACCTAGTAGCTAAACGTTCAAAACTTTATGAACTCCCACTTGCCCCTCTACGTATCCTATGGAGAGAGATTGGTTCGACTGGGCCTGTACTCACTAAAGGTTAGCTGAATGAGGCGGATTGGATTGAAACATATAAATTTACAGGGTTAGTCGTACTAAGTGCAGGAAAGATGTTTTTCATAGGGATTCTATGGAATTCTACAGTGTGGAAACAGGCTACTCAGCCCAACAAGTCCACACCGACCTTCCAAAGAGCAACCCAGCCAGACCCATCTCTCCACCCCATCCCTGTAATCCTGCTTTACCCATGGATGACCCATTTACACTCCTGAAAACTATGGGCAATATAGCATAGCCAATCCACCTAATATGCATGTCTTTGGACTGTGGGAGGAAACCAGAGCATGCAGAGGAAACCCATGTAGACATGGGGAGAATTTGCAAACTCCACACAGACAGTCGACTAAGGGTGGAATCGAACCTGGGTTCCTGGTGCTGAGAGGCAGCAGTGCTAACCACCAAGTCACCATACCATGGCTGGGGATTCTAGAGCCTAGGGACAGTGTCTGGATACAGGGTCAATCATTTAGGGCTGTGATGAGCAATCATTTAGGGCTGTGATGAGGAAAAATTTCTTCACTCATAAGCGTAATGAACCTGTGGAATTCTCTACATAGAAGGCTGTGGAGGTCAAGTCACTGAATATATTTTCAAGGAAGACATAGATAAATTTTCAGATATCAAAGGGTAAGGGTGGAAATTGGGAATTTGGCACTGAGGCAGAGGATCAGTCATGATTACACTGAATGGCAGAGCAAGCTTGAAGGGATTGCACCTGCTTCTGGTTTCCATGATTCTATGTTTCACACAGACAAGAAAAGAAACAGGGTGTTATAGGCACAGGGAAACACTAACAGTTCTGTGGTTCCTGTGCACAAGATCTGCTGGGATGATTCTTCCACTGATCAGAATGATATTTCTCAATCTCCCTTCTCCAGATGCTTTCACTGGCTTGCAGGGGTCATAGGGTAACTGGTTCACACTTATAAAAGAACTCTGATTAATTTAAAGTCTTGTTTACAGCAACTGAAGGGAAAATAAACCTTTTTGCTTAAAGCATAAAGTGGCTTTTACAGCAGAGAACCAAGAGAGCTCCTGAACTGATAGAGATCTGACGGCTTCTCACCATCCTGTTTGTAGCCCCAAGCTGTTAGCTATCAGAGAACCAATCACATACTTGTTGACAGAAGCCCTCTGTCACTGATAACTGGTCACTAGATCACAGACCAACCAGATACTTGTGGCCAGTTGAATTTCCATTTGTACACAGTCCTTGGCTCCAGCTTATCTGCAAACTATTTACTACTGCATGAACCAGTACCTATGTAAACAGTATGTACAATGAGTGTCAGGTTACTTGCTTTCAAAACAATATGCATTAATCCTTCAGCAATCCTCTGTTTCAAGACCATTCTTTTCCCATTTCATAATTTAAAAACCAGGAAAAAAATCAGATCTTTACACTACTGATAGCATTTCTGTATCATATTTACATTCTCACCAGAGAACACAGTATGTAATGACTTTGCAAAAAAGTCCAAACAGCCACTGGAAATCTGAATTTAGAGTTTCTTACCTACAGAACTGGAGGTCATGTTACATATCAGGTAGCACCTCTGTCTCTTGATCCAAAAGTTCTTCTCTGAAAAAACTCATTCTTGGGAATGTGGGCTCTGCTAGCTGACCCAGTAATTATTGCTCATCCCAACTGCCCTGGAGCAGGTAGTGAGTGAGCTTCCTTCTTGAACTGCTACACAGTTCATTTGGTGTAGGTGAAACTCCAATATTGATAGAAAAGAAGTTCCAGTATTCTTCCTTTCAACAGTGAAGGAACAACGATATATTTTCACGTCGGGACGGTAAGCGGCTCAGAGGCAAACTTGAAGATGGCAGTGTCCCATTTACCTGTTGCCTTTATCCTTCTTGGTAGTGGTGGTGTGGGGTATGTGGAGGGGAGAGGAGGGGTTAGAAGATGCTACTGAAGTAGCCTTGGCAAATTTCTACATTGCATACTGCTACTACAGTACATCAGTGATAGAGAGTGAATGCTTCTGGATATGGTGTCTACCAAGAGGGAGAGAGGAGCGCGCGGGGATGGGGGGAACTGGAGGGAGAGGGGTGCATGGGGGGCAGAGGGAGTGAGGAGTGCATGGGGATGGAGGGAGCCACAGGGGGAGAGGGGCGCATGGGGATGGGGGCCCAGAGGGCGAGTGTGCAGGGACAGCAGAGCAAGACAGAGATGGGGCAGCAGGATAGTGAGACAGGGAACAATTTACGTAATGGGGACATGTTTAATTCACATCATTCTAACTGAATTTAAGTGTTTTTTTAAAAGTTTGACAGTGTTTTGAGCTCAAGGACAAGATTTGCAACTATTTAGGAATTCAAGTATTGTTATACCTTAACTTTGAAGACAGCACAATGGCCCAAATTTGTTTCACAAGACATCTTTCTATTTATAAGAAATGTGACAAACATGGACAGCACTTCACACGAGGTTACTTTCACAAGGTTAACAAATACAAGATCAGTATCTTCTAGGGACACCCTGGAGACTAGATCACACTAACATCAGCAATTTAAATCTGCCAAAATGGTTCTGTGTGCATTGTAATTAAAGCATATGGAAAGCTCCAGTATCAGTAATGCGAATGTCACTCTAGTTTTATTAAAGGTCAACAGATTAAACATTGCTGTGCTCAGACTGCAAATAGTGTCTCCTAAAGCTGGTTTGACATGTCCTAATCAAATACAACTCAACTGACATTACATACAAGTAGACTATTGTTTGTATTACTGCAAAGCTATAAACACATTACAATACATGTGGTGTAACATTGTATGCATTCACAATTATGAACACTAGAAGTTCAATTTTAATAGCAATCATACAACCTCCTTCTCATCGTTGGAATTCAGAGTGGTGCACGTATGGTACAAGCTGCTAGAAGAAACGGTAGAGGCGGGTACAATTACAACATTTAAAAGACAATTGGACAGGTACATAGATAAGAAAGGTTTACAGGGATTTGGGCCAAATGCAGGTAGATGGGATTAATTCAGTTCAGGAAACTTGGTCGGCATGGACGAGTTGGGCCAAAAGGCCCGTTTCCGTGCTGTATGTCCTATGACTAATGATTTTTATAAAATTGAATTAAAATGCAGCTGGCAACAGGTTAGCACATGCTGTGTTATCTAGAAAAGAAAGCCTGAGGAGATAACTGTGCGACAAAGAGGGCTGAGAACGAGGGCAGACTAAGGATGAAGTGGGGTGAAGATAGGCCAAGAGGAGGAGTATTGCCAAGACGAAAGTGTGGCAAAAGAGAGAGCATGGCAAGGGTGGACCTAGTGCAAGAGGGAAAACAGCAATTGCGGCATGAGGATGGCCCTGACTGAGATCACAAGGACACGAATGTGAAGATACCGAGAGCAAGATCAGAGCTATACTAGCAGGTGGATGGGCCTAAGTCAAGACTAACAAGGGCAAGCCTAGAGTGGGGTTGTATGGACACTGGCATAAAATTGGCCCAGTACAAGAACAGGAGTGAGACTCACACATGGATTAGTGTTTGGATATGTTCAGTGCTGATCAATTGAACTTCAAAGTATTCAAAATGAAATGTCACAAGCAGCAGTAAAAGTGATTGCTTGGCATATACCTCTTTCCCTCTAAACTCGTGCATTCAATCAAACGAAGAACTGGGAAGTTAAACACTTCAATCAGGCTAAGAATAACAGAAGGTAAATTAAAAATATTAGCAGAGGCTATTGCATACAAGGTTTAGAGGCAATGTTGAGTACCTGTTTGAGAAAGGCACATATCCCAAAGAGATCTGCACTGCCTGCCCTCTCCTACTGTTATGGTTTGCATCCATAGGATATACTAACCTGAATTCAAATGAACAATTTAAAAAAGCATTAACAAAATTTAAGGCTATTTTAATAGATCACAGAAGAGGATCTGACACTTGCTGCTTTATTTCCTGCAACATGTGAGAACTTTAGGCCATTTGTCATCCAGCTTGGGGACCACGTATGTTGGAATTGTATCAGCTGCTTCGTCTGCTGCTCAGTTTTTGAAGTTTGAGGAGCAACTGGAATCATTACTGCCCAGTAGAAAGGATAAGTATTTCCTGGATCAAACATTCCAGAATGTGGCCACCTCACAAGCTGTAAGAGTTCAGGATAGTGGTTCAAAGCCATCCATAAGAGTAATAGGAGGAAGACAGGACAAAACTGAGATGCATGCCTCTCTGAAGCAGGTACCCAGTACCAGAGATTAGAGCAACGTCAACTTGTAAGTAGTGCAGTTCAGACCATAGCACCAATGGTAAAACGTTGCACAGGAAGGAACCACAAAGAGTAGAAATGCAATCATTATAGGAGATTCCATAGTTAGGGGTCAGACAGGCGAATCTATAACCAACACGAACCCTACTTGGTACATTGCCTCTCTGGTGCCAAGGTAAAGAATATGACAAGTGAAGCTGTGAATCTGAAATTGTGGTACACATCAGGACAATGAGGCAATGGCTCATGGTAATATCACCTGGATTAATAACATGGGATAATGCTCAGAAGACATCAGTTTGAAAACTACAGCAGATGGTACAATTTGAACTCAAGTAATAAATCTGGAATTAAAAGTTAGTCTAATGATAACCATTTAATTGTTTGTTCTGTAAAATCCCTCTGGCTTACATGCAAGTCCAGACAAACAGCAATGTGGTTGACTCTTAAATGTTTTCAGAAATGGCCTGGCATGGCATTCAGTTGGATCCAGTAACTACCGTGTCTAAAGCAAGAACAAAATCAGATAGACCACCAGGCATCACCCTAGGTACAAGAAACAATAATAGCAAACCCAGTCCTGCCTACTATGCAAAGTCCTCTTCACTAACATCTGGGGAGCTAATGGAAAAAATAGAAGAGATTGCCACAGGGTAGTTATTCATAGAATCATCTCTTACATATCATGGTTGCAGGTGGAACGGAATTGCCTTGTGAGTACTCAAACATCAACTCCATGAAGTCTCATGGGATCAGGTCAAATGTGGGCAAGGAAAATTCCTCCAGTGCAACAACTGATGAATCAGCACTCCATGTTAAATATTACTTACAAGAAGCACAAGAGAGTGGCAAGTAGCATTCCCTCTAATTTTCTTTCCAGCTGCATGTGCCTCCAAGGTCCATACACAACAGTGACTTCCAGGACTCGAAGTTAATGCTGCAATTGGCATGTTTAGCGGGAATGCTGGTGGCAACAGCACAGAACTAACTCTGGGAGGGAGATCTTCAGTGTCCATTAATAAGCATGGCTCAGTACCACCACTGCTAATTAAGCTGTTGAGTCTGCTAGACTAGGTTGTGGCAGGTTATGAGGGAAGCAACAAGAGGGAAAAACTTACTTGACTCTGTGGTTACCAATCTACTTGGAGGAGATGGATCTGTCCATGACAGCAATATCAGGAGTGACCACCAGAGTGCCATTGTGGAGACGAAGTCCTGTATTTGCTGAGAAGATATTCTCTATCCTCTATAGTGTTGTGTGTCACTACTATTGTCCTATTCGTGGATAGATTTTGAACAGATCCAGTGAACTAAAACTGGGCATCCATGATGCGCTGTGCACCATTAGCAGAACAATTGCATTCAGCACAATTTGTTTATTTTAAAATGTTTAATATTGCTTGAAGGACTTGTACTTTGAAGGGTTGTGGAAAATAGGCTTAGCTCAAACTTTCTGGACATACTGGTTTCTTTAAACGAGGTCACTGAATGTTCACTGTGAGCCTGGGAAATGCTACCTTTAAACTCATGATTGGTGATATTTGCTTGCTTTACTGTAGACGCTACTAAAGCTTTTTTTTTTAAAACAGTGACTGGCTTGGAAAGGTTCTTGTTTTATCTGGTTCAGTTGGAGTTCAAGCTGAATTCGTAGTAAGTTTGCAAAGAACGTGCCGAGTTGGACGGAAGCCTGTTAAGACCAAGCTTTATAAAGGCATGCTGACTCCAATAGATTGTATTTTATTTTCATGTAAAATGTAATCAGCAACAAAGACAATGAGGCTAAGACTAGAATTTTGAATAAGTACTTGCTATTTGTGTTGAAGAACAGGATGTCGACAAAATATCACTGAAAGCAGGATTAGTACAGGCAATGGCTGAGATACAAATCAAGAGAAGCAAGGTATTGGAAAGGCTGCCTATACTCTGAACATAGGAACAAATAGGAGTATGAGTAGGACAGTCAGCTATCAAACCATTCCACTATTCAACTTGATCATGGCTGATCTACCGCAGGTGTTTTTCTCACACAATCATCGTATCCCTTGATGCCCGTACTATGTAAAAATCTATTGATCTCTGTCTTATACATGCTTAATGACTAAGCCTCAAGAGTTCTCCAGGTCAGAGAGTTCTAAAGATTCAGCATTTGCCGAGTGAAGAAATTCTCAGTCCTAAACGGTTTATTTCTTATTCTGAGAATTTGATCCTGGTTGCAGACACCATCCCCAAGCCAAGGAAATCATCTTGCCTGCAGCTGCCCCATTGAGCCCTATAAGAATTTTGCATGCTTCAATGATATTTCTTATCCTTCTAAACTCTAGAAAACATAGGTTCAATCTCATCAATCACTGCTCATAGGTCAATCTCCAGGAATTAGTGAATATGGTGATTTTTTTTGCACTCTTTCCTCAGTCACAGTGACTAAAACTACAGAGAACATTTTGGGTGTGGTCTCAGCAAGACTCTAAAATTATAATAAAATTTCTTTACTCTTGTACTCAAGTCCTCTTGCAATAACACCCACTTACCATTTGCCTTCCTCATTGCTTGCTGAGCTGCCTGCTGGTTTTCAGTAACTCATGCAGAAGACCCAGCACCCTTTGGGCATCAACACTTACTATTCTCTCATCATATAAGAAATGCTACTGTTTGTTTTTCCTACTGAGGTGGAAAATTTCACATTTTTCCATATTCAATTCCATTTGCCATGTTCTTACCCACTCACTTAGCTTGTCTAAACGCCTTGCAGCCTCTTTGCATTCTCTTCACTCATTCCCACCTATTTTGTCTCGTCAGCAAACTGGAAAATGTTATTTGATCTCCACATACAGATTACTGATATAGATTATGAGAAGGTGGGGCTCAAGCACTGATTCTTGTAATACCACCCTTAATGTATCACTTTGAGAATGAACTGTTTATTCCTACTACTTTCTGCCTCTTGACCAATTCTCATTCCATTCTAGTATATTATTTAAATTACTTAAATCTGCTCTAATTTAGCTTACTAGCTTCCCGTGTGGGACATTATTAGAAGCCTCTTGAAAATCCAAATATATCACATCCACTGGAATCCCCTCAATCAGCTCGTTACGTCCTCAAAAAAAAACTCCAGATTTGTCAAACATTATCCCTTTTTTTATAAATCCATATTGATTCTGCCCAATCCTATCATTATTTCCTAAGTTATTGAATCATTTAAAATAAATCCCATCTTCTACCCTACCACTGATGTCAGGTTAGTTCCTCATGTTTTCTCTCCCTCCTTTCTTAAATACTGAGAAGGACAGACCAAAAGAAAATGATGGTGAGGTAGTGGGGTTCCATTTGCTGCCTTCCAATCTGCAGGAGCAGCAGGTTCAGAGAATTTTGCAGATTATAAATATATCACTCTCTCTAAAAATAGTACCCCATTCAACACTTTAGGATATAGACCATTCAGTGTGGGAGATTTATCAATTTTCTGCCCTATTATTTTCTCCAGTACTAATTTTTGACTAATACTAATTTCTTTCACCTCTTCATTCTTGCTAGTCCTTGGTTCCCTAGCATTCCTGGAAGTGTTTTTTTTAATCATCTGTGGTGACAGACACAAAGTATTTATTCAGTTTCTCTTATTTTCTTATTCCCTTCACATATTCTCCTCTATCCGCCTGTTGTGGACCCACACTTGCCTTTGCTAGCCTTTTCTTTTTATAAATACTCTTAGAAAGTTTTACAGTTCATTATTTACACTTCTAACTAATTTGCTTTCATAATCTATTTACTTCACTAATTTCTTAGTCCTCCTGCGCTGAATTCTAAAATGCTTTCATTCCTCAGTCTATTTATTTTGGCAACTTTATAAGTCCTTCTCTTTGATCTAACACAATCCTTAACTCTTCTTGTTAACTTATCTTGGGTGACTGTGGAGTTTTTGTACCTGAATGCTACGTAAATTCGAGTATTGCTAAAAAAAAAACACATTCTGTAAATATTTTTCATCTTTCACTTATCAAGACAATTCACACGTACTAATGAAAAGGAAGGATAACATTTATACTGCAAAAAGGGTTCTGCGCTGATTGGTTGGCAAGTGGATTCGGATTGGCAGAGACATTGTGATGGAGACTGCACCCATTGGTTAATAACTGTCAGCAAACCAACTGTTTGCTCAACATCCTGTTCTAGAAAACCATTTTGTGTACATTCTATAAATTTATCCAATACAGTATTGAAACTAAGTTTTTCCATTCTGTATACAAATTAAAATCCCATTGATTACCGTATTACCCTTGTTCACAATTCTCCAATTTCCTAATTTATATCATGCCATTCATTGCCAGTATGTTCTAGTAGTCTATAAACAACTCTTACCATTACTTGAGGTTTATTCACCCTAAGTGATTCTACATCTTGATCTTTTGATCTATGATACCATGATTCCCTGTCATCACCTTTTTCTTTTGGTCTATCCTTCCTTACACTGAATATCTTTGAACATTCAATTTCAAGCCTTGGTCACTCTGCAGCTATATCTTTGTATTGGGAATTAAATCATACCTGTTTACTTTCATCAATTCATCTGGTTGCGAATGTTAAGTACATGTTTTAGAATCAAATGCACTGTCTTCTTCTTATTTTTGACCTGCTGGCCTCATCTGCAAGTGTACTCTAAGTTGTACACTCTGTCCCTTCCTACCACACTCAGATTACCAACTTCCTTATACTTTTTTTGGTTTTACCTTGTCCTCTCTCGAAATTATCACATCATTTCTCTAATCTCTCGCTCCCACTATTTAGCCCTCTCTACTATTATATGTCTCAGTTGAAGAATGGTTCCAGCACAGTTCAGGTGATGACCATTCCAACAATATACTTGCATCCCATTTGCTTCAGCATTGGTGCCAATGCCCCACGAATCCAGACCCATTCTCAGATTTGATTTTTGGCAGCCAAGAAATGTTTTCGGATTAACAGTGTAGTATCTCAAGGTCAAAGGGATGATACAGTTTTTAATATTCAATACTGTTGCATTGTACAAATTTAAAGACATTCCAAGATTCATACTTATTAGTTTCCTTATTTAATTAGTTGCGGTAGAAAATTTTAATTCTAAGCAATTTTAATCAAGACAATTATCTCCATCTCTCATTTGGCATTATATACACCATATCTTCTGGAACAAACCTAACAGTAGATAAGCAACAAAAATATACCTGACTATATCCTAATTTCTTGCAAAATTATTAAAATATTCAAATAACTTTTAAAAAACTTTCAAGAGTAGGGGAGATGAACTCCAACATTACACAACCAGTAATTAAAAGAAAATGCAAACATTACAACAGTACAGCTTCTCTTGATCTTCAACCCAATTACTGAATACAAATTTGGAATACTACTTACTGTAAAGAAGAGATCCATAACTCTGCTGTCCAGAAGTGTCTCTCGCCAGGATTCTGTTGGCTTTAACATCACATTTTGGGAGGATTCAAACATAGCTATATAATGCCTGCCCAGTTATCTGGAGTCAAGGTCAATAGAGGAGCATTACTGGGACAAATACTTCCTAGCTACTACTAACATGAGTTCAGAGGGAGAATGTAATGGAAATAAACTTTAAGCCATGTTAAATACATGGAATAACTACAGCATGAGGACAAGCAATAAAAGCATTTAACTGTTCAGAAACAAGACCCATGAATGGTTGCAGATAAAAGTTTGATTACAATCACGTGGCATTCCATTGTGATATGATCACATGAATAAGCACAGCATCTAAAATGACAAGGGGGCAGCAACAGAAGTTTTAATTAACAAACTCCTTGATTTGTGATATTATAGCTTCCTTCCTCCATAATAGACCCATGACCATTTTTAATATTCGCTAAAGTTGAACGTTCACTTATTAATGACAACTGCAGTCATTAGTCTGTGGCACTCTTTTGATGCTGCACTTGCACACGCAACAGGTGTCAGTCTTGGCAGGGTGGTCGTACTCTTGCCTGAGTCAGAGGTCATGAGTTCAAGTCCCACTACAGAGACTTGAGCATATAGTGAAGACAAATGCTTTATTGCAATCCTGAGGGTGTGCTGCACTGTCAGTGATGTGGACTTTCATACGAAACATTAATCTGTCTTGCTTTCTTAGGTAGACGGGTGAATTCTCATGACAACACGCAAAGCAAAGAAATCTTGATGGCTTACACATCCTAGAATTGATCACGAAGCGCAAATTATCCAGTTATTTATCTCATTGCTGCCTTACTATGCAAAGAGAAGTGTTTTCTTATCTTTTCCTACATTAGAACAATGCCTACAATTCAAAAATACTTAATCAGCTGTAAAACATTTTGAAATGGTCAGAGGTGTGAAAAGCACTAGATATACATAAGATTTTTTTTTAAACTGCAGACTGAAAATATTTAAGACCATAAGAAATAGGAACAGGACTAGGCCGTTCTGTCCCTCAAGCCTGCTCCACATTCAATAGGATCATGGCTGATCTGACATTCCTCATGTCAACTTTCCTGCATTGGCCCCTAAACCCTTGTAAGTTGTAGTTTCTAGGAAGTTAACATGCCACCTTTATTTAATTTTTTTTGATGTATACTCTTTGGACCAATGTTGGAATGAAATGTGCCTGTTTTAAATCATAATAAACACAAAAGCTGCTTAAACACATTTTTCATCATTATAGAACGTAGAGACTTCGAGCACGTAGACACATAATCATACACGTGAATCTCAGATACACCAGCATACTTGGGATTTTCATTTTAGTATAAATGACTGAGCAACACACATACACTACAGGCCTAACAACATAAAAGGCAAGATTAAATTGTCTGATTGCTATTATTTATAGCTGACTTAAAAATAAAATTCAATGCTTAATTTTAAAGAAAACTGACAAATGACCAGCATAATTTCACGTCAATTAGCTCCACTAGAAGTAGTTACTCAACAGGATCAACAAATGCATGTGGAAACCTAAAGAAGACAGAACTATGTTTCCTTCATGAATACCAAAATTAATTAACATGCTACTTCATACAGAGACATTAATGTCTCAATCTAATCTTTGAAACTGACTGTGATGGGAAAACTAAACACAAGTAAAAATCCTACGTACCTATTAGCAATATCTTTACTGCTGCTGGAGGTCTGGCAAATTTTACTTCTGACTAAAGTTACGTGATAATTACTTTATACGTTTAGAGAAAACTGTGAAGAGCACATAATAATAACAGCACAGCTGAAGAGCATCCGACTTGAAAGGAACACCTATATATAGCTTGGGCCTGCTGCACTCATGCATTGTTTGGCTCTTCTGACTTGGGAGGCATTCCACAGATTTTAATTGTGCTCTGGCAAAATCTGTGCACTCATTTGGCCAAGAATACAGGTAGCAGTTGAAACAACAATAGTTTTGTACCCTTTTAAGTCACAAGTTACATCAACATTTGGTATGCAATTATTTTACAATTAAGTTTCAGGATATAATCCCAATACTACAGATAACTGCACTTAAGGTTGAAGCATACACATAGTGAATTCACATTAAAATAAATGTCTCTTCCCAAAAACACTAATATAGGAATCGTAACTATATTTTCAAAAATCTGATTAAGAGGTTGAAAATAAAAATTTGATCCATACCTTAAACACAGCCCTAGTCTTTAGTGCTGATTAAAATAATAACAAAAATCACTTTGGACGTCTAGGATGTTAACAGAGCTGTAAAATTTCTCAATGATCACTCCAGATAACTGCTCATGTGCAATATGGGTTTTTCAGTTTGTTGGACTATGGAAAAAAAAACAAACACTCTCTCAAAGATGTAAGATGTATAAGCAGTAAATTACAGATTTCTTAGCTAGGATTAAAGGCAAAATAGTCAAATATTAACACGTTCACTTGCCTCAAATGATCAGAACTATACTAGTCAACTCACGATCTCTTCAAAGCAGTTAGATTTATTGGCCCTATTTAACTAGCCATAATATTTAGCAGTTACATACTGTTATTTTTAGTAGAACAATTCATACTAATGCACTGATGACAATTTTGGCACCATAGGATTACTATGCTATTTAGTTCACAACGCTGAAAGAACTAGCAATTGCTAGTTAGATAAAAGTACACAAACTGAGTGCAAGGATTGACAAATAAATCATCAGATTTTTACTTGTCATGGTATAATCCAGCATAAGGGACATCAGCATCTTCTGCTGCATACTATCCCTGGAATTCATGTACTTGTTAAATCCAACATTTTATAATTATCCATTCTAACTTTTGCAGTCAAGGGTCAACCAATTTTCAATCTTTGTTATAAAGAATTTTCTCAAATAACCATAGCTTATAAAATGAAAAACTAACAATAACTGTTTAATTTGATTATTTTAAGAAGTGCCAAACTGCAATTTACAATGCTTTCTCTTCCTTCCTTTTGGTTTTCTTTTGTTCTTTACTCCTGAAGATATTGAATCCTTACGTGGTGCTGCTTCATAGGATGTGTACTGCCCTCCATGAAAGTCCACAACTTCAGATTTGCATATTGGCTGGCTATTTGATTTTGGGAAGAGGCCATGACACTAAAATCAAATCCCATTCTCTCCCAATTATCCCACACAAAAGAAATTCCATCAGAAAATGATCAATAGTCTGGAATAAAACAAAGACCTGCAGATACTGAAATCTGAAACAAAAGCAGAAGTTGCTGGAGAAACCCAGCAGGTCTGGCAGTACCTCTGGAAAGAAAGCAGAGTTAACATTTTGAGGCCAGTGAGTCTTCTTCAGGACAGGTTGGAAGGAACTGGAATTCCAGATCATTTACTCTTCTCCAGCCAAGGGTGCACTGCCACATCCACCTGTTCAATGATAAGCTAACACAGCAGAACAGAAATTCTATCCAGGAAATTTGTGATTCTTATTGCATAAAGAGAGTGCCTCTATGGATGAATGAAAATGAAACTTCACTTCAACCAAAATGAGTTAAAAATACTCTTCAAACACAACCAACCATTATTATTCCTCCAATCACAAAACAAATTAACACAACAAACCTCCAACACACAAAAAAATAAAAGAAGCTGGAGCAAGGATATAATTCGGTGGAAGAAAGTTCCAGCTCAAGACTTGGTTAGCGAGTGCAAGGTAACGTTGAAATACAGAAGACATCTGAGCACTGAGGTTTTCCCGTCGGCTGAATTCCTGAAGCACCTCAACCGTCAAAACAAATATCTGGCGAAGGTCATCCTCCTGTATGTTTGGTAACAAAAGCAAAAATAAACACACACGTGATCTAGTTAAATTCAATACTAATAAGTATTATGATTCTGACTGTCTGATTTTTATTTAAAGCTAGGCTTAAAGTCTATTATAGTCATCCTGTCTCTCTGTCTTATTTTGTCTAATGTTCAGAAAAAGCATTCAGAGTAATGATGAAAAGAAACATGTGTCACTGGAAAACAATTGAAACAGCTTCAAACATGAATAGTTTAAATACAATGCTATGTTCCAGTCTGCTTTGGATTGCATTTCCTCGTTTCTCTTTTTAATTCTGAATTTAGACAATAGGGAGCAGCACAAAGATAGCACTGTAGAATTTGTTGGTAAGTTTGGTGCCCTCCCTGATGGATCATTGCCATTTAAAAGGTGACCAAACTCATCTAATCTATTAAGTGAATATCTGAGTATTTATTTGGTGATTTATACAGCTAAGTCCCAGATTTGTGTTGAATTAGCTGATCACAGAATCCCCAGTGTGAAAACAGGCCATTCAGTCTAACAAGTCCGCACCAAACCTCCGAACAGCAACCCACTCAGACCCATCGCCCTACCCTATCCCTGTAACCCTACATTTCCCTTGGCTAATGCACCTAACCTAGACATCCCTGAACACTATGGGCAATCTAGCATGGCCAATCCACCTAACATGCACATCTTTGGACTCAATGAGGATAAAAAGCAGGGCACCCAACTGATCTTTGTGCCCTTCAGTCAAGGAGAGAAAAACTAGGTCAGAGTCTTGTTCACAATTGCTAATTAACAGTCCTGCTAGAAGTACATTGACTAAAGATGGGATAGGAGGGATCTTGTGGTGCAGTGGTAGTCTCCCTACATCTGAGTCAGGAGGCCTGGATTTAAGTCCCAACTGTTCCAAACATGTGTCAAAACATCTTTGAACAGGTTGATGAGAAAAAGTATTTAAAGACAGGGTCTTCTTGTGATGCAGTCTCTGACATTCAACTCCAATGCTCATTAATTTACATTATTTGCTGAAGGGCAAGAGAGCAAAAAACTAGCACATAAAACTGTACCCTCAAAAAAAAACAATAAAAACAAGTAGTTTCCAAATGACAGTCCCAAAGAAACAGACTACATGACTGGGAAGGAGAGTTGCCAAGCTTTTCTTGAGGAATGGTGCAAATTGTTATATAAAATCAAAACAAAATAAAATGACAATGCTTTTCAGGAGTACATGACCATTTTGTGAATAAAAAGTAACAACACAAAAAGAAGAAAAATGTAATTACAACTCTAATAACATCTGGCCCCAGCAATAAAGACACTACAAGACTAAATAACACTCTCTCATTTGGGGTTATTCATATGTTCATACTTTAAAACTATTAGAGGATGAAATAACCAGTCACTCCAGCTGCACCTGACTTTTATTTAGTTTCCCACAAGTTAATTCAAAACATTTCTCTCCTTCTCATGCTTAACTCACTATTTATTTCTAATTGTTGCAGCAGCTTTCAGATATGCTGCTATCAGTTAAAACAGCTAAGGTGAAAAGTGAAATAACAGCCTCAAGCCCAGGGTACAAGTGCACCACAAAGTTTAGAATATATTTGCAACCTGGGTTTGGTGATTATCTCAATGAGCACGAAGGCTTTGAAATATTAAATTTATCTTTTGATATTCATTTATTTCAACTTTCAGACTTTAAAATCAGAAATAATGGTCCAACTCAAAGAATGCTAGACATAATGGTCTGTGTATTCAGATATGCAGTTTCATTACTTTCTAAAACCTATACCATTTTAGTTTAAGAAGATGCACATTGACACAATCTTTACCTGAAATATCCTCTTGCAGCTTCCATGGAATTCCATGCTGAGACCAATGTTGCTGGTTTTAGTGGAACTTGAGAACTCACTTAATAATGCTGTTAGGATTGAACACGCCAATGTCTGCTGCAAGACAAGTTCAAGCAATATTAATGTTTACAATTATATTAAGTACAACATTAAAAACTATACAGACAACAAATATTGGTACAATCATTGTAAAGTTGCATGAGGCCATATGAAGAGAAAAAGGCAGAAGTGAAAGGAGGAGTGTGATGGTAGTTGAAAGCAATAGTCCAGAGAAGAAAGCAGTAAAGGACAGGGGAGAAATGTCAAGATCTGGGAAGAACCTGCAATAGCGAGAATGAAATGCCAGAGGCAGCATAACTGCCTTACACTTCCTTGATTTTCAGGCAGATGGTGTTGGGAAAAATCATTTTATTTTAAATTACTCACACGAGAGATGTGGGTGTTGCTGGTAGGGCCAGCATTTATTGCCCATCCCTAGTTGCCCATGAGGTCGTGGTTAGCTGCTTTTTTGATCCACTACAACCCATGTGCTCTGGAGGGACCTGCAATGCCAACAGGGAGGGAATCCCAGGATTTTGACCCAACAACATCGAAGGAACAGTGATACATTTCCAAGTCAGGGTGGTGAGTAACCTGAAGGGGAACCTGTTGCCCTTGGTCGTTTGGGTGGAAGTGGTCATGGTTTTGATGCGTATGGAGCTTGGGTCAATTTCTGCAGTGCATCTTGTTGATTGTACACACTGCTACTACTAAGCACTGGTGGTGGAGGCAGTGGATATTTGTGGATGTAGTGCTAATCACATCTCCTTCCCAGTGTTGTTGAAGCTACGTTCTTTCAGGCTAGTGGGGAGCATTCCATCACACTACTGATTTATGTCTTGTAGATGATCTTCAAACTTTGGGGAGTCAGGAGGTGCAGGATTCCTAACCCGAGACCTGCATTTTTAACCACTGTATTTATATGGCTAGTCAGTTCAGTTTCTGGTAAAAGATAACCCCAGGATGTAGATAGTGGGGTATTCAGTGACAGCAATGCATTAGGGCATTTATTAGATTGTCACAGATAAGAAACAGTCATTACCTGGTATTTGTGTGGCGCAAATGTTACTTGCCACTGTTCAGCCAAAGCCTGGATATTGTCCAGATCTTGCTGCATTTGGATATGGGCTGTTTCAATAGCTGAGGAATCACAAATGATGCTAAATATTATAAATCTTCAATGAAGATCTGGACTTCTGACCTTAAGATGGATGGAAGTTCTTTGATAAAGAGGCTGAAGATGGTTGGACGTAGGACACATGCCCGACAATTATTGCAGAAGTGTCCTGGAGCTGAGATGACCGATCTCCAACAACACAACCATTGTCCTTTGAGCCTGGTATGACTATATGCAGTGCTATCTATCTTCAAGAAAGAGCTAGAACAACTTGCTGAGAGCCAGGATTTAATGGGACTGACAAATATCATACTAATGTAAACAGCACAATGGGAAGGCCATGCTAATAAGGCTAAATTAACAGTGACACATCACAGATATTAGAACCATGTATTTTGTTTTAAAAAGAGAAGCTTTCAAACAAGCTACTATTGGGGTTTTGGCTCTTAAATTGTTTAATTAAAAGCTGTTGATTTTAATTCAGAAAGCAAATTTGCACCTAACAGTTATACTCATTTTTATTTTATGAATGCTGTTGAACTTCCAACGCAAGTAACTGTGTCCAAGAAAAAAATAAGAATCGACTGTATAGATCGGATATGGTTAACATTAAATATGACTGAGGATATTTAACAATAGATTAGGTATTCTATAAAATGGATGTTGATTAGCACTGATTATGACAGGTGTTCTCTGCTTTCATTATTAAATTAAATGCTGGAAATTGGAAAGTAAATTGTACACATTTCAGTGGGAATGACTTTTTTTTAAACTAGACAAGCATGATATTTATTTTGTGCATATAAAATTCCAGAAGTGACCAGTTAATCACTTTGAATTCGTATTGCTAGTTAGAGGGGAAAAAAATCAGAATATTAGAAAAAAAATCAAGTTCTCTGACTACTAATATACCTTGAACATCCTTGTTAACAGCTGCTTTGATGACCATCTGGAAGACAACACCTACTAAGATGGTACAACATTGCAGAGTCAGCTTAGGTTGTAGACTCAAGCCCCAGACCAAGAATTCAACCAAAAATCCTTTCATGCAGAAGTGAGCATGTGACCATCTGAGCCAAGTTGGAATTATACCATATACAGTACATAGGGCAATTTGATTGGAGATTCAAAACTTGCACAAAAATCATTATCCTCAAGCAAGAAACTTCTATGTACATAAAAACTGACTTATTCCTAAGTTTGGACATCAACAACATGCAACACCTGGATGAATCGGTTAATATGGTTACCCAGTCAATAACTGACCATAGAGATCCAGAGCATAAATTCATAGACATCAGCTGGTATTTTACAACAAATGCCATAATCCCTGTCTAAGAGGAAAATAGAACAAATCTCATAGTCTCAACTGCTGGGAGTGTATAAACACCAGAACAGGACAGAATCACCTCCATTATGACAGTCCTACTGATTAAACAGTAATGTAGAAAAGCAACACATGTGCTTTACATATTAACCAAAAGTAAACACAGCTCTACAATGAGAGGTGACTAAAAGCTTAGTCAAAGAGGTGCACTTTAAGGGTGGTCCTCAAAGGAGTTGTATGTGCAAAAGTTTCAGAAGGGATTTGCAAACAATCAGCCAAAGCCACCATTATCAACGTTGACACGAAGGCTGGGGATGGTGGAATTGGGGTACTAAGGGGCCAGAATGAAAGGAATGTTGAATCTGCCAAGGATTGAAGGCCGTTGTAGCTTAAAGAAATAGGCTATGGAAGAGTTTAAATTTGAGACACTTGGGGACTGGGAGCCAATACAGATCAGTGAGCACACCAATGATAGATGAAGGGTACGTAGTACATACAGTAGATGCAAATTTTGAATGAAAGATTAATGAGAGGTAGACCAGGAGAGCAGTGAAATTGTTGAGTCAGGAAGTAAGACGAACAAAAAGTAGTGAACAATATTACGAGATGGAAAGTAAGCCATCTTGTTAAAGAGGTTATGTCGGCAGTAACTCAGCTTGGGATCAAATAGGATTCTAGTGTTGCAAACAGATAGCTCAATCACACACAGTCTGCAAAGGGGAAATAATCCATGGTGAAGTTACAGATTTTGTAATGGCACTTTTGGTCATCCAATGTCTAACTGGAGTAATTGTTGCTCATCTAAAATTGCTGTCAGACAGGTAATCTAAAATCACCAAGGTAGTAGAGGGTGCAAGAAGAATAATGAAGACAGCACCATATTGTTTCAGTGATGTCTTCAAGGTTATACATGACAGTTAAGTGGATGAAGAGGGCAAGGACTGATCCTAGGAGGGACTACAGAGACAATAATGGAGGGGTGAAGAGTGAAATTAGTGCTGGGCAGCATCTGGCTATTCTAGAACTAAGGAAGTCAATAAGGTCAACAATGAGAAAGATACTGAGTGAGGACAGTGCGGTTCACACCTCAGCCACAAACAAGAATAGTGAAACTGTAACTCATTAAGACGTTAATAATTTGTATTAGCATCTATAATGTAGTAAATTCCCTAAGGTGCTAAACAAAGGGAGAAGAAGTGATTGGTGTCTGATCAAAAGGCAATGTCAAAAGATAGGTTTCGTTAAGGTCTTACAAAGAATGGAAAGACAGCAAGCCAGCTTGATTTAGGGAAAAGAGTTCTATAATGTCATACAGAGACAGCTGAAGGTTCGCGTACTGAAATAGAACACAGGAAAAATGGGATGCAGAGGTGACCAGAGGCAGAAGATCTGAAAGCACTTGTTGGCACATAAGCATGTATGAAGTTGGCAAAAAAACAACAGCTGAGGCAGAGTGTTTTGGATCATGTTAAAAAATATTTGTGTCATCATGTCTACACCAATGAATACTAATCCTACAAATAGCAAATTCACCTGGACTTCAATACATGGAATTCGATTTTTCTTTAATTGATTTACAGTGGCAAAAAAATAAAATTTCAAATTGTTCCTTCCCTTTAAGTTATAAAAATAACGCTGCTGAATAAGAGATGATTCAAAGTGTCATAGCTTTGTTGCAGTTTTAGTGTTGCACACACAGTTATGAAATCCTACATTAGTCATGCAACAACTTGCAGGGGAAATGTGATGCATTCTTGGAATGACAATTTTGAATCAATCTCAATGCTTTCTCTCCCCCTGTAGATTTATCCCAAAGATCATTGTCAGCATTGTTATAACTTCAAAGCAATTGGCTAGAAGCCCAGACCATATGGTGCCAAGGTGGGGTCTGTTAAAGTGTTAATGTTCAAAGCTATGTCTGTGAAGCCAATGTCTAGAGGGAAATTGCTATGTGTCTTCCTACCTAGTTAATCACTGTACACGGCAAGTATGTTACCAGTGTGTTTCTATTTATACAGCTGCACACAACAGCTGAAGTAATGCTGTTGGGTCAGCTGCAACATTTCAGTTTAGAAATGCCACACATGAGTAATACCTTGACCTTGGTAGTTTAAGCGTATCCAAGCCTAGTCACAGAATATTAAGATATATCAAACATTATATCTTTGCAGTATGGAGTAGGAGTCAAATTTTAACGTAACACAAAAGGTCAGTGCTTCATCAAGTTTACGTGGGAGCGAAACAGTTCATAATGCAATCGCTTGTGAAAATTACGCATTATTCAAAATTTTTCCATGATTAATAATTTGTTCATGATCTTGTTACTTTCAATTTGAAAGCCATAACTTGTAGTAGGCTAATATTTTCAACATCTGTAAAAGCTACTCCCAGCATTAACGTTTTTTGCAAATGTAGAATCTGCCAAAATCTTCCAATATGAGACTGAGAATCCTGATCAAGGAGTGGAGGAATATTGCACAGGTATATTTCCTACTTGTAGTATAGACAGATTATAAATCCATTACTTACAAAAACATTCCTTTTCTCCCTCCACAAATGATGTTAAGAGAAAATTCTCTCTCCTAACATTATGATGATGACAACTTTTTTGTGAATCTAATTAGATCCCTCCTCCAAAATTGATCACTGTGAAACTCCATCAGCCACTTGTCTGTCCAAATTGCTGGCCTACGTCCTGCTGCAGTCAATTGGCATCAGTCTCACTTCCAAGTTTGATACCGTTGGAAAACTTTGAAATTTCACTTTGTATTTCAATACCTAGGTCATTAATAAATAGCAGACCCACAGCAAGGGGGTTGACCCTCAACTGCCTTCTGGGCAATTAGGGATGGACAATAAATGCTGGCCTCGTTAGCCATGTCCACGTCCTGTGAATGAATAAAAAAAACTAAACAAAAAGCAGCGGTCTCAAGTTCTGACCTTTTGCATTCATTAATGCCTTGCTCACCTAGTAAAGATCAGTACAAAGAATTCATTGAGTATTCTAGCCTTGCCCGGTGCCCTGAAGCACGCATCACTCCCTTTGCTTCGAAAAGCTTCCATCCTACCTCTTAATCTCCTGCTTACTGCATACACATCAGCAGAAGATTTGAGAGTTTCTTTTTATGTTAACTGCCATTCTATTCTCATGTCATCTTTGCCAGTCTCACTTTCCACAATACTTAATCCTATTAATTTACGCATATGGCCTGGATGTTGCTTGAAGAAATCACTTCACAAGCATGATATAGACCATTCTTTTGATTTCATCATGTTCTCACTATCTAAGGATCTCTATCAATCTTTGGTTCTATTTTACCCTGGCTATATGCCACTCATCCCATTGAAATTAATATTCTTCCAGTTTTGAAGTTCTACTTTACATTGCTCCTTCCTTTTCCCTATGACTAATTTAAATCTTATGATTAACGAACACTCTTACCCAGAAGCTCCTTCACACACACTTGGTACACCCGGTCCAACACATTCTCCATCACCAGATCCAGCAATCCCTCTTTACTAATTAGATTGGGAACACAATGGTCAAGGAAATTTTCCTTACAGTTCAGAAATGCCCCTCCCCGCTTTTTCCTTTATTGTAGCATTATCTAAATCAATATGTGGGTGTGCTTACAGTTTACGGGCAAGATGGATGTCTCAATTGAAGGAATCCAAACAGAGAACTGTAATGTGTGCATATACCTGCATATCTGCAGTAATTACATATTTGATAGGGTGGGGGGGTGCGCGCGTGCACGACAGGGGTCAGCAGGTTGCGTGGCAGTGGGTGGGAGAGACAGAGTGAGACAACCTTGTCATCAAACCACTGATATCTTTGTGATGCTGGTGCTGTCACTGTTGTGTCAGATACAGATTTCCAAAATTTTGGCCCATCAGTAATCTTGGATTGGCAATATATGTCAGGTTTCCTGATGGCAAAACTGAGTGTGATGGTGTTCCTAAAATGTTGCAGGAGAAGGAAATGCTGTCAAAACAACCGTAATAAATCTGCTGGAGCCCATCTTTTAGACTGTACATACAGTGTGTTGGTCCCATATATCGTGAATATTGAGTCTATTGAGGATGTTGGATGTCTAGGAGCTAAAACAATATGGAGACCAGATGAATAGTTGACAATATCAGACAGAGAGGCAGCTGGGGTTAGAAAGATTACAGATGAAAATGATTAGTTCTCAAGGAAAGGTTGGATGAAAAGTTAGATAGTTTCCACCTGGATACGTTAGAATATTACCCCCCCATATTCATTTTTTAGCAATTGAAAGTATTTTCACACTAGGCCTTGCAGGGAAAAAGCAAAAGTAAAACAATTTGAGGGGTGACAAACATGCACAGAAATAGTACAAGGAAAAGTAGCAGTAACAGCAACAATAGAAAATCAAAGTGAGCATTGAGTACTTACCACTACTGGGTTACCACTGCTTATTAAGTGGCTGACTTCATGGAAGATGCTGTTGCAGACAATGGTTTTGTCTAATGAGCCTCGCTTTACAATTACTGCTACAGCTAATAATATCTGCTCTCGAACATATTTCTGAAGGCTATGAAGAAACAAACATTAACTACCTTTAAGAAACAATTTTCAATAACTTTATTCGCTTTGAGCAATATCAAATACAAAGATTATACATTAAAAGAAAATTACAACAATCATCTTCTAGCTCATTTGCACTCATCCTTACAGATTACCAACTATATCGCAAGCAGTGAAGTAAATTATGAGAATGATATAAACAGTCAGCAATGGAATATAGATAGGTTAAGTGAGTGGGCAAAAAAAATTGACAGACGGAGCACGACATAGACAAATGTGAATTTGTTGACTTTGACAAGAATAATAGGAAAAACAGTGTACTACTTAAATGGAGTGAGATTGCAGAGCTTGAGACTGTGCGATCTGGGTGCCCTGGGGTATGAATCTCAACAAATACAGCTACAGCAAGGTAAATTTTGGTGATTATTCAAACATGAATGGAATATAAAAATAAAGTTTTACTGCAACTGTTCAAAGAGTTGGTGAGACCACATCTGGAATACTCTCTACAGTTTTGGTCTCTATATTTGAAAATGGATAGAACTGTATCTGAAGCAGTACAGAGAATATTAACTCAACTCATTCTTGGGATGAGGGAGTTATCCAATGGGGAAAGTTTAGACAGGCCAGACCTATATCCATTGATTGAATTTTAGGTGTAAGTTGACCTTATTGAAATATACAAGATCCTGAGGGGCATGACAGGGTGGAAGGATGTTTCATCTTGTGAAACAGACTAGAACTAGGGATCATAGATTAAAAAATAAGAGCTCTCCATTTTAAGATGGGGATGAGGCAATGTATTTTTTCTGTCAGAGGGTTGTTATTTGGAATTTTCTTCCCAGGAAGTAGTGGAGACAGGTCATTGCATTTATGCATGGCAGACTTAGATCAACTTTTGATACTTAAAGGAGTCAAAGGCTATAGATAAGTTTATTTAATAATAAATGATTAAGTGACTGTCTATTGTGTATATTGGTACTACAGTATTACTGATACTAATTCAGTATTTTTACACTGGAACTTTTCTCAGGTAAACTTTCAATTGGCTTTGTAACCTCAGATCTATAGTGATGACTTCTGGTCTTGGTGCGATCTGAACAAATACACTGCCACATTGCAAACTGAGGCAGACCTCAAAAACAAATTTCCTTTTGATTCCCTTTGCAACAAGTGGAATAAGGGGAGGCAATAGCAATAGTGGTATTATCACAAGACTATTAATCCAGAGAGCCAGGTACTGTTCTGGAGACCCAGCTTCTAGTCCCACCATGGCAACCGATATGAATAAAAAAAGATCTGGAATTAAGAGCGTAATGATGACCACTGAACTGTTGCCAATTGCCAGAAAAACCCATCTGGTTCTTTTAGGGGAGGAAATTGATGTCCTTACCTGGTCTGGCCTAGCCTACATGTAATTCAAGACACACAGCATTGTGGTTAACTGGCCCTTTATGTAATTAAGGATTGGCAATAAATGCTGGCCTAGTCATCCCATCAAATTAAGAAATATAGACCTAAGTCTATCCAGTCTCACTTCATGTGCCAGTCCTACTATCCTAGGAATCAATCTGGTAAAACTCTTTTCACTTCCTCCATAGCCTAAATATCTTCCCTCAAATAAGGAGACCCCTGGCATTTAGAAAAATTAAGAGGTATTTTATAGAAACCTACAAATTCCAAGAGGATGAGGGCCACAGAGGGACAGGTGGGGTCCAGAGAGGGACTGACTGAGAAAGAGACAGACAGGAAATGAGTTAGAGCATAAATTAAAATTGTAAGACTACATTCCATACCCCAAAATCCATTGATTCAAATGAAAATTTTAAAAAGCTAGTTCAGGTACACAAATGAATGGGTTCTAATCCAGAGCTTTCCAAAATGGAATCCGAACTTCAAACAGGGTTGCAAGCTGAAAACTTGGGACACGAGTTCTAAGCAATGGCAGCCATGGTGCTCTGACTGGGTTCTAACAGCTGCGCCCTCACTCTAACTAAGATCTCCGCTCAACTACCACAACCTGTCGCACACAGAGGTCACAACAATTTTCAACTCTCAAAATTGGAGTCAAACTGGGAAGAAGCTTGGGAAGCACTGTCCTAACTGGTTAGAGTTGAATGTCAATAATATATTCAGTTATCAGCAAATGAATTTCAAGACAACTCACACAAAAGATTTTACCTCATCAAAAGAAAAAAATATGCTGGAAATCTGAAATAAAAATGAAAGGTCACACACCTGAAATGTTAATTCTGTTTCTCTTTCCCCAGATGCTGTCAGGCCTGCTGAGCATTTCACATTTTCTTTTATTCCAAATCTTACCTCATAGCAGACATTTCCTTTGTGTGCAAGTAAACACCTAGGTTTCTACCTGCCGTTTGTTAAACATATTGTTATGGAGTACTGAAGAAACATTCTTTCTACATATGAAAACTGGACTAATTTAAAGGATAACATTTTGGTTAAACATTAAATTACAGCCATAATGGTTTTCAGGAATGCTGCAGCAACACAAACTTTCTTCCAAAAGTAGAATTTGATTCTATCAGATCACCACTAACTATATCTTCTAGTAACAAAATAAAGAAATTGATCCGAAGATAACCGATAAGTAACTTATACTGCATGACCCGATTTTCTCTCATAACCTATTCAAATGGCAATTACCTGCCCACATTCTTCTAAAGTCAGAGTTATTTGTTATTTGTGAACTCGAACTTACTTTTTAATTTCAATAAGATTTCTGAAGACAAACCAATTTCAATAATAAAAGAAATTATTTCATGGAAGTCTTGGGAAAACCACTGGAGTACTTCACTACAATAATGATTTTCCATTATATTCAAGATTCAATATACATGGTACGCACTTAGGCCTTTGTAAGACGTAAGTTAATAGGAATGTCCGTAGCGACTCAATGCTGTTTTTTTCCAAGAGTACCCATTCACGTACAACCGCTTCCATTATGGTTGTCGCAGCTTGAAAAAGAACGTAGTCAACTTTACTGGTTTCTGCAAGAAAGAAAATCAAAAATTTGAGACATTGTCCCTTATAACAAATGATAAAAGAGAGCATTACACTGGCAAATTTCACTTAAGCAATGGTGGGAAATGTTTTATTAACTGTATTATGCATCAATATCTATACCAAAATATGTATTGCAAAGAGCAAGAATTGGACAATATTAACATTTTGTTACTGTGTACATAATCACAATTTCTCACATTGGAGGTGCCAATTTTACCAGGCAATTGAGAAGTCCATTTTTGAGTATAAAGGGAATCTGAAAACAGGTAAATTGAATACATTCATAACTTTTCTACCAGCTGTTTACAGGACCACACTACAGAGGCTTGGTGTAAAGTATCTGGGGAGAATCAGTTACCAAGTAGGTTTCGATTTGATATACAGAAGTAATTTCACTGGATTCAAGACTTTGTAACAGATTTTGTCAGGAAACAGGTTGAAACTTTGCCTTGCTGTGTGTTTTAACTTATTTCTAACTGTTCTACATTTAGATAGTTTAGTTTTTTTAGTGTTTTCATAATTTGTGTAATAAATTTGTGTTCTGTTGTTAAAGAAACTCTGCAGCCTCATATGACTGCTTTAGTCAATAACCACCAAATTAGCTAGATTAAAGAAATTCGACTTCATTCTATGTACCGACTTGCCCAGTAGTACCATCGACTGGGATCGTAACTCTAGTCTTTCACTTTTATCCACACTGACACGTGCCTAGCCGTGGTAGGGATATTAGAAAAAAAACAGACAAGTTATCACCAGGCTGCTGCTCCACATGTAGTGACTATGTGAATATTAACAATGGCAGAAAGCAGACAGTAGATTGCCTAGTTATACCCTCATACTGTGGCAAGGGTATGGTTTTACTGGACACACATGGAAAGAAAAAAAATTACCAAAGATTACAATTCCTTGAAAAACGTTGAAGCAGAGACTATTATTTTACACATATTTATGTTTTCACCGCTGTTGATGGAATGACTTCCTTTGGGCTTTATATAAAATTACAAACATATTTGTAAAGAAGCAGAGAATTGAAAATTATCCCGCTTTTCGGTAATCTTGATTTTAAGCAAATAGAAATAGGATAGATTTACCTAATATGTGTTTACATACTGCAAACGGCGATTTTGATTTTCTAAATGACAGGAATATGTGTTCTGCATGTTGACGTTGTTCATGACTGACCAGGGATGGGGGTGCCTTTGGGAAGAGGAAAATAAGAGAAAAATTCAGTTGTCACTTAACATACAAACTGGCAGAAAAACCAAGTACACGTATTCTGTATCCCAGCTGTATTTTTTAATTTACTTTGAATAGGTTCAACAGACATGTGAAGCTGGTATACAAGTCTCACACTAACTTTGCAGCTACTTGCACAAGCATAAGTTATCAACGTGATGAACCAGTATTGCTGTTTTTGAACACTCAATCGACAACTTATATTTGTATAATCTTTCATGTAACAAAATGTCCCCTGGGCTCCACAGGAGAATTGTAAAACAAACTATGATAGTGATGATTCATAATATGGGTATTGAAACAGTTAATAATTAGAAACATCTAAGTAGTAAAGTACATGATGAGTTGAATTGCAGGGAAGATATACAGGTGTAGTGGGTAAGGGACATGAATTAGTATACTACTTATGAAAATTAAAATCCTTTTAAGGAGATCTCAATCATAAAACACGTCTATGTCACTGGTGTTGAGTATCCTTTTTGGATATCTCTCCTTGTGACACTGTGATCTTGGTGACAAAGTCTCTAAGAATACATAGATTATTGAACCAAGCAGGAAGACTGTTGAGTGAACAATGTTTCTTCACAAAATCTGTTCTCAAAGAATATTGATCAAAGTAAAGAGTATCACAAACAATGAGAATCAGCCCATGTCTCACTATTATTGTTGGACAGATTCAGAGAAAAGGCTACAAGTCATCACACCAGGAAAAAAAGAACTCTTTGCACTCAGTTGTGTCTTTCTGTGCAAGCAGTTTTAAAAGAAATTTGATGTGAATCATGGACTGATGGTTTCAGTACTCTGAAACCGTTTTTTTGAAATACACATTTTAAGTTACATTTTAATGCAAGCTAAATCTCAGCAAAAAGTAGTTTATTCATTTGCAAGTTATTTCTTAAATGAATGATCAATGTACCTAAGCAGCTATGTCCTGGTGGAACAATTAAAATTGGTGATTCTAAATTGTCCACAATTAGCTTAGTGCAGATAATGAGAAGGATTGCAGATATGATAAAGATTATAGACATTTGAAGGGACCACGTCAAGGAGCGATTGGAAAAAAAAGTTGAGAATTTTAAAAATCAAAATGTTACTTGATCAGGAGCCAATGTAAGTTAGAGAGCATTGGGCAACAGGTGAACAGGGCTTGGTGCAAGTTAAGATAAGGGCAGCAGAGTTTATAGAAGTTTGTATGTGGGAGACTAGCCCAGACGGCATTTGGAATAGTCAAGTCTAAAATGACATCAAAGAAGTTTCCAACAGTAAATGAGCTGAGACAAGTTCTGAGGAGGGGTCACCGGTCCTGAAACGTTAACTCTGTTTTTTTACTTCATAGATGCTTCCAGACCTGTTGTGTGAGAGAGAGACAGCGCTATGTCAGGATGTAACAGGTAGAAGTATGTAATTGTACGAATAGTGCAAAATCATTTTTAAAAATGGAAAATAAATGTTCTTAATTCTTTACTGCTTTATTCAAGGAATGCATTGTCAGAAGCGCAGCCATTCCAATGAAATGCAAGAACTAGGAGCAGAAGTAGGCAATTCAGCCCCCCGAGCCTGACCCGCCATTTAATACAATCATGGCTGATATCATCTTGGCCTCAACTCCACTTTCCTACATGATCCCCAAAACCCTTTGACCTGTTACTAATTAAAAATTTGTCTATTGCCTCCTTAAATTTACTCAGTCTCCTGGCATCCAATACATTCTGGGATAGTGAATTCCACAGATTCACGATCCTTTGGAAGAAGTAATTTCTCCTCATTTGTGTTTTAAATCTGCCACCCTTTAGCCTAAAACTATGACTTTTCATTCTCGATTACCCATGGGTGGGGGGGTGGTAGAGAAAGAGGGGAGACATCCATTCTACATTTACTTTGACAATCCTCTCATATACCTCAATTAAATCTCCTCATACTAAAATCAAGTGAATTAGGCCTACACTGCTCAATCTCTCCTCTTAAGACAAATCTTTCATCTTTGGAATTAATCTGGAGAACCTTCTCTGAAATACCTTCAATGCAATTTACATCCTTCGTCAAGTAAGGGGACTAAAATAAATGCAATACTCCAGATGCCGTCTAACCAGTGTCTTATCCAATTGCGACAACACTTGCCTACTTTTATACTCCATTCCTTTACCAATAAATGCCAAATTCCATTTGTCCTCCTTATTACTGGCTGCACCTGCATACAAGCCTTCCATGATTCAAGCACAAGATCACCCAGATCACACCGCATTGAGCACTTTGACGTTTCACAACATTTAGATAATAAGATGCCCTCTTATTCTTCTGACCAAAATGGATAATCTCATGCTTATTCACATTCAATTTTATCAGCCTAATTTTGGTCCATTCACCTAACCTATCCATATGCATTTGTAGATTTTTTTATTTCTTCATTGCAACTTACTTTCCCACCTATTTTTGTGCCATTGCAAATGCGGCGATGACATTACTATGCAAGAGAACTTAAAGTGTTGTCTGTTTTGCCGGGGATCAGACTGACCAAAACATTACACTGTTCTGTGTACAGAAGGAAAGAGAATTCCCACAAGCAGCTTGACAAATATTTCCCTTCAAACCTCAAAAACAGGCGAATTAACTGGTGTTTGTGAAACCTTGCTGACTAAATTGGTGAGAACATTTACCCATCCATGAGTAAATACACTTCATTTATTAATAGATAAATCGATGAATACTTCTGAGACATTTGGACAGACTCAAGTTGATTGTAACTTAATTGAAATACAAGTCAATAACTTTGATATCAAACTTGTTTTGAAAATAGTTGCCTAAGTAATAAAGTCATAAGGAGAGATGCGCAGGTGTGGTGGATTAGCCATGGTAAATGGGGGCATCATGGAATAGGGTGGAGGGGGCTGCGTCTGGATGGGACGCTTTTCAGAGAGTTGGTGCAGACTAGATGGGCTGAATGGCCTCTTTCCACACTGTAGGGTTTCTATGATTCTATAAAATAATTTATAGAACTCAAATAGGAATATTCAATTGTTCTCACGCTGTATAACAACCCTTACCAAAACGAATTCAATATTTTGGACCATAGCTCCCTCTTTTGTTTAGATTAAATAGTGCAACCATTTACAGAATATGTGGAGTTCCTTTGCAAAGTAATGGAACAAACCAGAGATTTTTCTTGCAATGTGAATTCATTAAGTCCATAACACACTTTTGGCCTCAGTTCATCTGTTGATGAATAACTGCTTCAGTTTTAATTTATTGCATATTTTCTTCCCAAATGTGGCAAAAATGAAAGACAAAACTTTAATGCAAAGAACTGTGTTTAAAATCTTCTATTTGTAAATATTTTGTACTAAGCAAATCAGCAAACTTGACTGGTAACATTTATGGAATAGGCAGTTCCAAGAGTTGCTGGATGACAAAAATGAGCAACAGGAGAGGGGCTAAATGCAAGGTTTTCAATTGGTCATTCAGAGCAATTCAAAAGTCACTAAAAGGAGCTCAAACTGATTGGATGAGATAGACAGCAGAAGGCTCCAAGTTAGGGGTGCTGCAATTAGCTGTGCTGCTGGGAAGGCAGCTGAACTACACATTCTCAGGTTACTCAGTGAGGAGTCAAGAGCAGTCAGATGTCTGTGGTGTTACAGAGCTTGGAAGGATGTCCTAGGAATTAGTAGGCAGTCAAGTGTTTGAGTCAGGACTGAGATGAAGTCCTGGGGAGTTGAGAAAGTGGGAAAGCTCGGTGGGAAGTGGGAAGTCTCACTGGCTTTGTGTTAGAGGAAACCATCATGGGCTCTGTGGAAACCTATGAGCATTACTACTCCTTTATGGCGTTTTGTGGGGGGCGAAGAGGTGTATTTGCTTGATTTGAGCAAAACTGGACCTCAGGAAAAGGCCTGGAGCTGTTTTAGTTTAGTGAGGGTAGTTGTCAACTAAGGCCTGGAATTATGCCTGTGAATGAGCACTGGAGTGTGCTTTGAGTCCAGAGGGGCTTAGGATTGAATTATATTCTGTTTAATTGTGGTAATTTATCAGTTTCTTAGGAAGAAACCACATCGCAGGTCAAAGGTAAGGTTATTGGTTTATGGTTTTATTATTGTTTCATGACTCAAGCAATACAGAATCTAAAGTAATTTAAGCTAACACATGGAGGAATGCTGAGATAAAATACTGTTGCTCAAAGATACCAGCTGTTTTAAATTCATTTAGTTTTGTCACAAAGTAGGTAACAGGTCTGTGGGCATATATTGGTATGAATGTTTGTGTGGATATAAACTAGTATTTCAAAATCAGGTTCTGTTGAATTATCGACACACTATTCCTAGTTAAGTCATGACCGTGTTTACCTTTATCGAGGAGCCAAGACATTTACGTCATATTTATGCAAATATGAACATCTTCCAGATATGAATATTGGAAATTTCAATGCAGGGGTCAGTGAGAAGCTGATTTACCTTCCAAGCAGTCACCACTTGCCCCAATGCTTTATTCATGAATTATTGTACAGAAGGGTGAAGGCGGAAAGCTGGTATTATGTTAGCCTAATTTTCCATTCAGTAAGTTATTAAGTCATGCTATAACTGTTCAAATTTTCATCAAGTTTGAAATGATTTAACATGTACACCCATTACATGATGCAATAAATGTCCTAATTCTTATCTCCGTTCTACTCTCCTCTTTTGTAGTATGCTGTGAGGGAAGTAAACAGCATATTAATATTGTAGATGCCCAGGTTATTTGAATTCTACTCAGCCAATGGTATCCAAAGGCGACTGAAGTATTGTGCATTGCAGTATTAATAGAATGAAAATTATAGCTTTGATTCTTAATACCATCAAATGTAATATTTCATGAAACAATTGGGAAAAGGTATCTGATGGTAATCATCTGCTACCCCTTTGAGGCAATGGGAGAGAGAAAAATGATTCTTAAAAAGACATGAAAATCAACCAAGTGCTATGCCCAACTGGAGTTTCAAAAATTAATTCATTAAAAAAACGAAGTGTTCTATGGCCAAACTGGGAAGTGCTTTGAAAACTTGAAAAATCTAAGGTATATCAAAGCTTCAATGTCTATACTTTAAAACAATGTTTCCATGAGATTATATAACAGAATTACTAATCCTGAACATTTTGGACCAGCAACTCACTACTCAGAAACAAACACAGAAAATGCTGGAGAAAGTCAGCAGGTCTAGCAGCATCTGTGGAGAGAGAAACAGTTAACATTTCGAGTCTGGTATGGCTCTTCTTTAGAACCAAAAACAATTGCTCACTGCTCAGTTTGATTTTCAGGAAACCTATAGTTAAGTAAAAGTGCACAATAAAAAACATTGTTTCAGTTTAAAATCAGAAACAATCACAGGAAGTTGATTGAGAGCTGTCATTTTCACATCACAATAGTAGAGAAGCAAAGCAGCATCAATAGCTGATGAATTCCTCTTGCAGTATCTCCACTGCTACGTTCAAATATCAATTCTCCCTCCCAATTTTTGTTTTTAAGTGGTAAAATCCAAAAAATGAAACTGTTCACTGTCCCTCATTAAGTCAGTTTCATTCCCTTGACTGAAGGAAAAAGTAGCCATTCTGATGTGTAACTCTTGCTTGCCATGCAAAGACTTTCACTGGAAGATTCATGCATTTGTACCAGTTAGTAATAACAACTTCCTCAAGTTTCACAGTAGGGCATTACAGTTGTCTGCTAATACTTAGGTAAGAGGCATTGAAAGACACTCAGCAACTGTAAATCCATGAATTAAAATTAACAATTTTGTGAATGAGGGGTGGGGAAAAACAGCAGTAACGTGGAGAATAGATGAAACATAAGCAAAGACAAAACTGAATATATAGTACTCAATATTCCTACTTTTAAAAGGAGAAAGAAAGTCATTCTGTTACCTTAAAACAATTGCAAGTATCATTAAATCTGTTAAGGATTCAGATATTGGAAGTGTGTCAAGTTGGAAAGTCAGGGTTATTTAATAAATCAAAATAGGCCAAGTAACTTTTTTTTAAATTAAACATGCTGTTCAAATACTGCAATTTGATATTTCAAAAGGCAAATCAGGAACAAGATTAGCACAGTAGTATGGTGGCAGTATTGTACAAAGAATCATACAAAAGAATCACAGTGCAGGAGGCCATTCAGCCCATCAGGTCAGTGATATCTCTCTTCAAAAACAACTTGGCTAGTCCCAATCCCCATCCCTTTCTCCATTTCCTTACAAAGCTTTTCTCTTCAGGTGTTTATTCAATACCTTTTTGTAAGTCAAGATTCAATCAGCCTCCACCACATTTTCAGGCTGTTCATTCCACAAGCACTCAATCGTTATCAATATTTTTCATCGTCACTATTAGTTCTTTTGATCAAGTGCTTTAAATTGTGGCCCCTGGTTCTCCACACTTACTCAACAGGAACAGTCTCACTCCATCTACCCTGTTGAGATACCCCACAGTTTTGACATCTCTAAAATTGTAATATGTAGGAGCAGAAGCAGGCCATTCAACGAGACCATGGCTGATCCGGTGATCAAATCCACTTTCTTGCCTTATACCCATACCGTTGATTCCATCAGACCACAAAAAAATACCAACAGGAATGGGCTGTTTGATCCCTTGAGGCTCCTCCACCATTCAACAGGATCATTGCTGATCCATGACTCATGTCCACTTTCCTGCAATTTCCCCACAACACTGGATTTCCCTGCTGATCAAGAATGTATCCAGGACACTGCCCCCACAGCTCTCTATGACAAGGAGTTTCAAAGACTCACCCCTCAGAAAAGAAATCCCTCTTTTCAGTCCTAAATTGGTTTCTTTTATTCCAAGGACATGCCCTCTGGTCTTAGACTCTGCCATGAGGGGAAACTTCCTCTCAGCATTTACCCAGTCAAGGCTCCTAAGAATCCCACATGTTTCAATGAGATCACGTCTCATTCTTCTAAACGCCAATGAATACAGTTGCAATCTGTTTAGCCTCTGCTCATATGACAATCCTTCTAAACCAGGGATCGTCCTAGTGGATCTTCTCTAAACTGTCTCCAATGAAATGATATCTTTCTTTAAATAAAGGGACTAAAACTACTCACAGTACTCCAGATATGGTCTCACCAGCACCTTGCACAGTTGCAGTAGGGCTTCTCTACTCTTATATTCTAAGACCCTCAAAATAAGGGGCCTATATTCCATTAGCCTTCCTTGTGTTTTGTGCACAAGCACCCCCTGGTACTTTTGTGTTGCAACTTTGTGGTTTTTCTCAATTTAAATAATTTTCTGTTTTCTTGTTCTCTCTTCCAAAATAAACAACTTCACATTTTCCCAATATTGTACTCCATTTGCAAACTCTTTGCCAACTCTCTTAACCTATCAATATCTTTGTAAATTGCTTGCATCCCTCTCAAAAGCTGCCTTTTGACCTGTTTTTTGTGTTGTCTGCAAATTTGGGTACAGTACATTCACTTAAGAGTCATAAAGCCATAGAGTCACACAGCACGGAAATAGACCCTTCAGTCCAACTCATCCACGCTGACCTAGACATCCCAATCTGACCTAGTCCCATTTGCCAGCATTTGGCCCATTTCCCTCTCAACCCTTCCCATCACATGCTCATTTGGATGCCTTTTAAATATCATAATTGTACCTGCCTCCACCACTTCCTCTGGCAGCTTGTTCCATACATGCACAACCCTCTGCATGAAAGTGTTGCCCTGCAGGTCCTTTTTAAAATCTTACCCCTCTTGCCTTAAACCCATGCCCTCTAATTTTGGGCTCCCCTACCCTAGGAAAAAGGCCTTGTCTATTCACTGTATCTTTGTCTCTCATCATTTTATGAACCTCTATAATGTCACTCCTCAGTCTCCAAAGTTCCAGGGAAAAAAGCTCCAAACTATTCAACCTCTCCCTATTGCTCAAACCCTCCAGTCCCAGCAACATCCTTGTAAATCTTTTCTGCACCCTCTCAAATTTAACGGTATCCTTCCTAAAGAAGGGTTACCAGAATTATGTGCAGTATTCCAAAAGTGGCCTCACCAATGTACTGTACAGCGCAACATGACATTCCAACTAATGTGATGCCATTATTTAAGAAATGCTGTAAGGAAAAGCCAGGGGACTGTAGACCGGTGCGCCTTACGTCAGTGGTGGCTAAGTTGGAGAGAATTCTGAGAGACAGAATTTACATGTCTTTGGAAGGGCAAGGGTTTGATTAGGGATAGCCAGCATAACTTTGTGCACGGGAAATTGCTTCTCACTAATTTGATTGAGTTTTTTGAAGAAGTAACGAAAAAGGTTGAAGAAGGCTGAATGGTAGATGTTGTCTATGTGGACTTCGGCAAAGCATTCAACAAAGTTCTGCAATGGTAGACTGGTTAGTAAGGTTAGATTTTTTTTTATTCATTTGTGGGATGTGGGCATCGCTGGCTGACCAGCATTTCTTGCCCATCCCTAGTTGCCCTTGAGAGGGTGGTGGTGAGCTGCCTTTTTGAACCACTGCAGTCCTGCTGTGGGTTGACCCACAATGCTATTAGGGAGGGAATTCCAGGTTTTTGACCCAGCGATCACATGGGATCAAGAGAGAGCTAGCCAACTGGATAAAAAATTGGCTTGAAGGCAGGAGACAGAGGATGGTGTTGGAGGTTTGTTTTTCAGACCAAAGGCCTATGGCCAGTGGTGTGCTATAAGCATTGGTGCAGGGTCCACTGCTTTTCATCATTTATATAAATGATCTAGATGTGAATATAGAAGGCATGGTTAGTAAGTTTGCTGATGACACCAAAATGCATGGTGTAATGGACTGTGAACAAGATTATATCACAGTATAACGGGACCTTGATCAGATGGGCCAATGGGTCGAGGAGTGGCAGATGGACCTTAATTTAGATAAATGTGAGGTGTTGCATTTTGGTAAAGCAAACCAGGGCAGGACTTAAGACAGTTAACGGTAAGGCCCTGGGGGGTGTTGCCAAACAAAGAGACCTAAGGGTGCAGGTGCATAGTTCCTTGAAAGTAGAGTCACAGGTAGACAGGGTGGTGAAGGCGGCGTTCGGCACGCTTGCTTTCATTGATCAGAACATTGAGTATAGGAATTGGATGTCATATTGTGGCTGTACAGGACATTGGCGAGATCACTTCTGGAATAGTGCGAACAATTCTGGTCGCCCACACTTCTTTCTTCCAAGTTCAGTTCCAGTGCTGATCCCCCAGTGCTGATCCCCGTGGAACTCCAGTGGTCACAGTTCAGTAACTTGAAAAAGAACCCCTTTTTCCAACTCACCTGTTTCTTGCCCATGAACCAATTCCCCTTAATGATTAGCCTCTCTCAGCCTTTAACATACTTAATGGCCCAGCTTCAAAAGCTCTCTATGGTAACTAATTCTACAGATTCATTACCTTCTGAGAGAAAAAAAGAACCTCAGTCATAAATGGGCAACTCCTTACTTAGATTATGCCCTCTGGTTTTCAAAAAGGGGATACAACCTGTCCTACTTGTCAAGCCCTCAACAAGTCTCTTCTCATTCTCATGAACTCCAACAAGCACAACCTCAGTGTACTTATGGAGAAAAATCCCTCTGCATCCAGATTCAACCTAGTGAACCTTTTCTGGACTGCCTCCAACACCAACACATATCGTTCCTTTGATAAATGGCCCAAAACTGTTCACAGTATTCCAGGTGTGGTCTGACTAATGTCTTACATAGTTTTAACAAAACCTCCCTATTTCTATACTTCATTCACTTTGAAATAAAGGCTAACATTCCACTTGCCTTCTCTATTATCTGAAGAAGTACACTCACTTCTTGAATTTATGCACAAAGGCTCCCAAATCTCTTTGTGCTGCAGCTTTCTGCAGACTTTTTCCATTTAATAACACTCAGCTCCTTATTTTGTCATTCAGATCCAAAGTTTGAGAATTTCCATTATATGTCTCATGATGTTACAAATTCAAGTTAGATTTCTTTCAGCTTTAGTGTTCAATCCAGGAAAAGCCAACTTACATGCAAACTCCTTCACATAAGTGCTGTTTCTAACACAGGTTTTGAACAGTCAGAATCAAAATACCGTACCATTCAGTATTTTGAATTTTGTTATTGTAGTAAACTTAAATTCTTAATGGATTCAAAATGGGATCAATAAGCTCTCAGACAGTTGCCACTTGCACGGAAGCATATCACTGAGTGGACATGCACATGACTCAATTCAAATCAGAGACTTGTGATGTCCAACATTTTCCAAGATCAGAATTCATTCATCCACATACCACAAATTCTCCAAAAACAGAAACTGCCAGTAAAGCTCAGCAGGTCTGGCAGCATCTGAAGAGAAATCAGAGTTAACGCTTCGGGTCTAGTGACTCTTCCTCAGAGCTGATGGCAGCTAGGAAGATGTTGATTTATATGCTGAAGACAGGGTGGGGGGAGGGTCTAAGGAGTAAACGATAGGTGGAGACAGAGCCCAAAGAGAGAGAAAAATAGTTATACAGACAAGGAAGCGGATAACAATCCGACTCGGAGGGTGAATAGCCATTAATGGGGACTGTTAGTGGCTAGCAATGGGCTGTGTGTAGTAACAGACTATGTGATGACAAGGCCTGGTGTTTGGGCGGGTAGGGGTAAGGACATGGGAAAGTTATGCCCTAAAGTTATTGAACTCGATATATAGGGCTGCCTATGACTGAGCAGCACAAAATGGCCGATGGCTGCCCATGCCTAATGGAGCAGAACATGGCAAAAGTAGAACAATAGTAGCCCTGTAGACTCAAAGTCAGCTACAGTTGTTGATACATAAGACATAGATAAGAATGTTTTATACCGATCTCTCAAATTGTTTAATCAACGTGTTCACTGAAGAATCCTAACATTAGGTTTTACCACATAACTTTGTTGGAACTGATATTATAACAAATAATAAAAATCAACATTATGTATTTCCTGCAATGAGGTTAAAAAGGAACTTAAAAAGGTCCTTAAGTGATAGGCAAGTATCCAATTAATTGGCAGTTAACATGGTGCAGCTGGAAAATGCTTAGGAAGGAATTTACTTGAATACATTGAAATTGCTGAGTGAAGCAGGACTTCCTTTGGGTTAAGGACAAAACAGTCCAATTACAAAGAGATAACTCAGCACTGCCGACCAATAGCAAGTGGCGGGGGTGTGCATGCTTTCAGCTTGAGCTGTATAAAATGCTTAAACTTTGTGTACCATTTTGCTATGAAGATCTGAAGCTGTAAATCACAATAAAGGTTGGCTGAACCTAACACTGGACTCAGACTCTCATTGAAAACTATGAAATCTAACATGGGGTAAAGACATGGCAAAGCTCAAGCCCTAAAGCTGTTGAAATCGATATCGAGTCCAGAAGGTTGTCGAATTCCCAAGCAGGAAATAAGGCACTGTTCTTCCAGCTAGCGCTGAGCTTCGCTGGAGCACTGCAGCAAACCTGAGATAGATGTTGGCCAGTTGACAGGATGGTGTGTTAAAGTGGCCAGCATGTGGAAGCTCAGTGTCTTTTTTTGCAGACACAACATAGCTGTTCTGCGAAGCAGTCACTCGGTCTACTCTTCGTTTCCCCAATGTAGAGGAAACCACATTGTGAACACTGAATGCAATAGACTAGATTGTGCGAAGTGCAAGTAAAGTGCTGCTTCACCTTGAAGATGTGTTGGACCCTCAGATACTAATAAGGTAGGAAGTAAACAGACAGGTCTTACACCTTCTGCAGTTGCAGGGAAAGGTGCTGCGGTGCTGTTTTTGGGGGGGGGGGCGGTTTTTAGGAGCAAATGAAGTGTGGACCAGGGTTTCCCAGAGGGAACAGTCACTATGGAAGGCTGAGAAGGGAGGCCATGAGTGATGGTGTCAATGAAGCCCCAGAAAGGTAAATTCCAAATTATCTTGGTACTGATAAAATGAGCAAAACTAATTTGCAAAGCAGCTTCTGCACCAATTCTGCCATTCTTCAGTGATCGTATCAGCTCCCTGCAGATTTACTTTGTTGCTATATTCCAGCCACAAATTATTGAGTTGATCTGATGCCATCAAGCTTGGATGCTCTCAGCTTGCTGGTTGCATTCAGTTGAGGCCTGCTCCAAAAAAAGAGCATCGACCGACATTCCAACAAGTACAAATCAGGGCTGACCTTTACAGTTCAGCCCAACAGAAGATATATTATAGGCATTAGTACTTTAAGTGAACTTGTGAAAAATGCAAGTGATCACCATCATGCATGCTTTATGGTTCCTTAGATTGTAGACATTTTTAAAAAAAAGAAAACTTGAGATGATGGAAAAATGCTTAGAAACAGATATATGGGATTGCAAATCAATAAAAAAGCAACCTGGGTTATGCATTCAAGGGACAATTATGTCAGAAAATCCTGCGTTATCTAAACAAATACTTTACCTCAATTGTCATTTGTAACAAAGCAGGCATTCATTTCAAATGCATACAGTATTGTTAGAGTTTCTATTCCACTACTTAACAACATTTCCAAAGCAAAGTCTCAAGTGCTGTTCAATGGGCTTTAACCCAAAGTATTTAGCGTTATAAAGTATCACAAAATATTAAGGACAACAAATGGTGACTGTGCCTGCAGCTGCTTGTGCGTCCATAGGCACGTGAAAGTATTCCTCAACACATGAAAGTATTGAACTGTTTGGCAGAATACTTTCATGACTTCAGAGGTCTCCCATGACACTAATGGCGCGACAAAAATAGAACAAAAAAAAATCACCAGTCCAATGTATTACAGAGAATTAAAACTGTCACCTGCTGTCGGCAGAAAACACTAAAGATATCAATTTGTGACATCTCAGATACTTTTACACTGATGATTGTTTACATTAAATTTTGGATGGCAAAACCAATAATCAGAGATCCTGAAAAATAACAAATTTTGCCAAATATTACAAGTGCATACAGATGCTGCATTGTTGGATTTTGACAAAACAAGCACCATGGTAAAAATGGTTTCAGCTCCTTTGATTGACTCACTTGTAACATGCGACAGCACAACAAGGACTCAGTGGAACTAATTAACATTGTAAGCAATTAGCAAAATTTCAAAAAGCAACTCATTCTTGGAATGAAGCCAAGTCACTGTTTTGAGGGGTGGGAGCAACAGTCTACTACAAAAGGGAGGAAAAACATCAAAGCATGTATTTTACACTATTTCCAAGTTAAAGTTAACATTTAGTTAAATGCAAGTGCAAGGCTACAAGCAATCAAATGAATCGGAAAGGTGTCCAAAATTATCAACAGTCTGAGCTGTTAAATCAGGGAAAAAATATCCAATGATTGTGGAATCAAATAAAAGGCACCCATTTAAAATCATCACCAAAAAGAGTGAGGGAGTGCAAGGATATTTTAATTACAGAAGTTATTACAACATGAGATGTTCTTGGTTTAGAAAGTAAATATTTGAAGAAAAATATTCAACTCAATATTGGGAAAATGCAGGACAAGGGGCTTTTTCTGAAAGCAGTTGCAGGCGCAACAGTCCAATAACATTTCTTATACTGTGAAGTTCTTTAATTATAAAAGGATGATTGGAAAAGATCATGAAATTACATACCGGCAGTTGAAGACCGGTACAAGTATATCACGTTTTCTTGGAGAAATTCATAAAATAGCAACAGTGCAACACGTTTTATGAAGTCATTGTTGAAAACCTTAACAGCGTCTTTCAGCTGATTTTAGCAAGCTATCTCTAATAGATAGAGATATGGTTGATACCTTTGCAGATACTTCTTCAGTTTGGATGAACCTGGACAAGATTCCCACAAATTGGTGGGAATATAGCATTGTTTCAGGGAGCCTTTAAAGATATCTTTGATATATTCCCTCTGCTCTCCGGTATTCAGTTCCTTTAACAAAGCTCAGAATATGCAATACCTTTCGAAAGTCTTGTCAGGCATGCAAACATCTTGACTCACCCAGTGCATGGGATGTTGGTCTGAGGGGGATCAGCAATATTCCAGCAGCTATTCTACTACAGGATTTTGCAGAGGCATCTCTGGTGATATTTCTTTGAGGTATCTGCTGTAAATTTCCATGTCTTCCACTCATACAAAAGGGTCGATAACACCGATGCACTGTAGAACGTGAGCTTGATTTCGGGTTTGAGGTCTTAGTCATCAAACACACTGCTGCCTTGATGACCAAAGACTACAGTGGAACAAGATGTGATGATGAATTTCCCGGATGTCTACCCTCATTGTGAGGAGGTTCTTAAGAAATTCAGCTTCAACACAGCAGCAAGACAGGAGGCAGCAAGGGGATATATTGACCCCAAGATTGGGGGTCCAGCATTTCAGCATCAAAACAACAATGAGAAAGGAAACTGCGACAGGATACACTGAAGTCCAGGAACAGAGACCCAGCAGTGCAGCTTCAAAATAGCAAGAGGAGGCAACAAATTGATATACTGTGGCCGAAGATCAGGGGTCCAACTCATCAGCTTCAACACAGCAACAAAAGAATCCATGGAGGTTGAGGATCAGAGGCCCATCACTTCAACACAGCAGCAAGAGAGGGGACTGCTGATTGGGGGAAAAAAAAAATCAGTGACATTACAGGGAAGTGATGCATTTATTGATTCATGATTTATGATTTAAAAAGTACATTTTTGGGAAAAGGTATTAAATGAGAAACAACAGGAATAAGTGAAAGTCAGAGCCAATACAATAAGTAAAGTAGGGTATGGAAAGAAAGGATCAGCAAGAAAGACTTCATTTAAGTTTAAGACATAGCAGCATAGGTATTGAACAGAATGTATGGCCCAAAGGACCACATGCAGAAAATGCTTCCAGCTGCAAAAACCTGAGCTACAAACTTCAGAGTCTGAACGACAACTGCAGGTACTGTGGCACAGTTAGAGGCTGTGGTCCATCTTTGTACCGATGATCAAGTTGGGAAAGGTGCATGGTCCCACAATCAGAATTTAGGGAGTAGGTTAAAAGTTAGCAAACAGGACTTCAAACATAGTAATCTCTGGATTGCTCCCAGTGCCACATGCAAGTGAATACAGAAATAGGCAGATGAATGTGTGGTTGGAAAGGGAGGGCTTAAGATTCCTAGGATAGGGTCTGCAGAAGATGGCACCCGTACAAAACTGGGGCTGAGTTGCTTGCAGTTGTTTTGCTAGTGCAATTGAGAAGGCTTTAAATCAACTTGACAGTGGTGTGGGAACTAAAGAGATTAGTAGAGGAGAAAACCAGGACTCACAATAGAATTGGAGATGCAACTGGTACTGGCAGAGACAATAGCTAGCTGGTAGGTGAAGTCAGAGTAATGAAGAAAAAAGTGAAGTCTAAATCGGGATCACTGGGCATGTATGTGAATGCATGCAGCACAGTAACATAGATTGGAGATTTGCACGTACAGATCATTACGTGGGATTTTGATGTTGTGGCAGAGAACTGGCTCAGGGAAGGGCAAGACTGTTAAATATTCCTGGGTGCAAGGTCAAAAAGATAGGAAAGAGGGGTAGCAATATTGGTTAAGGAGAGCATTGCAACGCTGGAGAAAGAGAATGTCTCAGAAGGTCCATATGCAGAAACAAGTCGACTAGAACTAAGAAACAAGAAAGGTACAAGTATGTTGCTATGTTAGTCTGCAGACCACTAACTAGTGGAAAGGATGTAGAGGAACAAATCTGCAGGGAAATTACAGAGAAATAACAGAATGATAGCATTATAACAGGAGAATTCAACCACACAAAGACTTGTAGTGTATGGGGTAGTGAGGGGCTAGTGAGGGGGCAAGTGAGGCTGGTTTCCGTGCAGGAGAGATTCCTGCAGTAGTATGTGCCCAGTCCAACAAGAAAGGATGCACTGCGGAACCTGGTTCTTGGAAATGAGGTGGACCAAGTAGGTCAAGTGTCCCTGGGGAACATTTAGGGGACAATAATCATTATATCCTAAGGTTCAGGAGAACGATGGAGAATGACATACAACAATCTAGAATGAAAAAAAAGTCAATTAGCAGAGAGCAGACTTCAGTGGATTAAGAACAGAGATGGGCAGGATTGATAGGAATGAGGGGTTGATAGGAAAAACAGTCACTGAACAATGGGGCTACCTTCAAAGAGGAGATAATCTAAATACAGTTGTGGTATATTCCCTCAAATGGTAAAGATAGAAATCCAGAGCTTCCTGGATACGAAAAAAGATAGAATTTAATATAAAGAAAAAGTGTGCTTATGACAAGTATCAGGTAGAAAATAAAATTGAGAACGAAGAGGAATATCAAAGGTTCAGAGGGGAGATGAAAAAGCAAATAAGAGGAGCAAAGAGAAATTATGAGACAATATTGGCAGCCTGAAGTAGTGTCCTTCAGTCTTCCATGGTCATATAGAAACACGGAAAAAAAGAGTGGGAGTAGTTCGTTGAAGCCTGTTCCGCCATTCACCATGTTCATGGCTGATCATCCAACTCAATACCCTGTTCTGACTTTTCCCCCCATACCCACTAAGAACAATATCTATCTCCTTCTTAAAAACATTCAATGCAGTGGTCTCAACCAGTTTCTGCAGCAGAGAATTCCACAGGCTCACCACTTGCTGGGTAAAGAAATTCATCCTCATCTCAGCTTTAAATTATCTACTCTGTATTGTTGAAATGGGGCTCCTAGTTCTGGACTCCCAGTTGACAACAAATTTGACTGAATTTTGAGGTGGTGACCAGGTGTGTAAATGAGCATAGCATACTCGATCTCGTTTATAAGGACTTCAGCAAAACCTTTGACAGGCCCTACATGGGAGACTGACAAAGATGATAAAAGCACATGGGTCCAAGATAACTTGGCAAGTTGGATCCAAAATTGGCTTGGTGATAGCAGACAGAGGGTGGCGGTAGAAGGCTGTTTGTGTAGCTGGAAGTCAGAGTCCAAAGGCGTACCACAAGGATCGGTGCTGGTCCCTTGTTGTTCGTGATATCTATAAACTATAAATAAGAAAACATTGGTGGGAAGGGGTATGTTAAGTAAATGTGCGGATGACACAAACTGGTTGGATGGTTAACAGTGAGGAAGGAGGCCTTAGATCACAGGTGTATACAGATTGATTGGTAGATGGAATTTAACCCTGTTAAGTGTGAGGTGATGCACTTTGGAAGAAGTAACAAGTCAATTGAGTACTCAATCAATGGCAGGATACTAGAAAGCTCAGAGATCCTGGAGTGCTTGTCCACAAATCCCTGAGGGCAGCAGGACAGGTTAATAGGGTAGTTAAAAAACACATGGCACACTTGCCTTTATCAGTTGTGGCACAGATTATGAGAAAAGGGAGGTTATATTGAAGCTGTGAAAATTTTTGGTTAGGCCACAGCTGGTGTACTGCACTATAGGAAAGGAAATAAAGCTCCAATAGCACTCAAGGTGTGTGACACCATTCAGGAAAAAGCAGCCTTTTTGAATGGCACCCCATGTAACACTTAATACTCAGTCCCTCCACCACCAGCACAAAGTGGCATCAGTAACCACTACTTACCAGATGCAACTCACCAAAACACCTTTCAAGAGAATGTGTGAGCACTACTCCTGGAAGAACAAGAGCAGCAAATACACAGGCACAAGACCACCTGCACCACAAACCCTTCAAGCAATACACCATCATGATTTAGAACGACATAGCCATTCCTTCACTGTCACTGGGTTAAAATTCTAGAACTCCTTTCTTTAGAGAACTGTGGATGTACCAACAAGCTCAGGACTGCAGCAATTCAAGAAGGCAGCTCATCACCACCTTCACAGCAATTACAGAGAGGCAATAAACAATGGTCCAGCCTGCAATACCAACATATTATGAATAATTTTTAAAAAGCTCATACCCGGATGCTGACGAGAACTTGTTACATATGACATGGTCTACTTGACAATCTGACAAGTTACAATGACAATGTAATTATCAGCAACTATCCCCACTACAGTTGGAAGAAAATTCATTGAGGAAGCAGCTGTGATTAGTGTTTGGACCCAAGTGCCTGCAATCTTATCAATTACTTGGATGTGTAGCCCAAATGCAATATTTCCAGGTCTGCAGTTGACACAAAAGTAGGTGGAAATGTGAGTCGAGAGGAGGAAGCAGAGTGGCTTCATGGCAATTTGGACAGGTTAAATGAGTGGGCAAGAACATAGCAGATTGAACATAATGGGGATGCGAGGTTATTCACTTTGGTAGCAGGAACATAGGTGCAGAGTATTTCTTAAATGGCGAGAAATTGAAAAATGTTGATGTGTAAAGGGACTATGTGTCCTTGCACAGAAGTCAATGAAATCCAACATACAGATGCAGCAAACAATTAGGATGGCAAATAGAAGATATTATTATTCAACATGTCCAAATATTTAATAACATGTGCCTGGGGCAAATGGGACTTATGCGAGCCCAGAAAAAGGGATGTCACCATCACTGGGCCAGAAGACTCAGTGAAACCAAGTAGAATGTTGGCCTCATTTTACAAAAGGGATGGAGTATAAAAGCAGGACGTGTTGTTACAATTGTGCAGGGCTTTAGTGCCACCACATCTTGATTATTTTGTACAGTTACATAGAACAGTACAGCACAGTACAGGCCCTTCAGCCCACGATGTTGTGCCGACCTATTATCCTACTAAGATCAAACTACCCTGCATACCCTACATTATACTAAGGTTAAGGTCTCCTTATCAAGGAGGGGTGTTAATTGCATTGAAAACAGTTAAGAGGATGTTCACTCATCTATCTCTGGGATAACATGTCTTAGAAAGAAAGGTTGCACAAGATAGATTTATGCACATTGGAGTTAGAAGCCCAAAAAGATGTGTGAATTATGACCTATGCTGTGAAGCACAACACTGCAAATGCTGCATCCAGAGGTTTGTGGCTGCAATGCAATATGTACATCGAGCAAGTTTGGTTAATAGGTTTTTTTCTGGTTTTCAGGTTTTCTGCTGTTTTCTTCAGGTGTTCCCAAAAGACAGAATCCTATTTCAGAGTCACTCCGAAAACAACTGAAATCATCAATACACATCAGAAAAATTAGGGGTTATAGACTGAAGTAAATAAGATCCTGAACGGTCTCAATGAGGCAGACGTGGAAAAGATGTTCCTCTTTTTGGTGACTCAAAGACATGAGGCAGTGTTTTAAAATAAGCCTGTTTAACACTAAAACAAACAGAATTTTGTTCTCTCAAGGACTAAGACACTTTGGACACAACTTCAGAAAGCAACGTAAGCAGGGTCATTGAATATTTTTAAGGCATATAGAGAGAGATTCTTGTTACACAAGGGAATTACAAGTTACTAGGGAAAGATGGGGAAATGGAATTCTAATAACTAACAGATCAGTCTTGATCTGATTGATGGGGTTTTACCAGCAATGGTCTCATGGTCATCATTAGAATCCATGAATCCAGGTCCTCGGAACATTACCTGAGTCTCTAGGTTAATAATCTAGCTATAATATCACTAGACCATCACCATCCCAGAAATAATGATTACATGGTCACCATGAAACTAGTTTTTAAATGCCAAATTTATTGAATTCAAAGTTCACCAACTATCTTGGTGGGATTCAAATCAATATGCCCATGGTTTAGACTGGACCTTTGGCTTACTCGCCCACTGATATTACCACTTCAGTACCATCTCCTGACATGGTTCAATACTGAGTGCAGAAGAATACAGGTACAAAGCAGTGCATGCCAACTGATCCCTGAAGTGAGCAGGGTATGCAGACAAAGTGGTTGAGAGCACATTTGGGACATCTTGCCTTAATAACCAAGGTAGAGAGTATAACAGTAAACAGGTCACGTCAGATTTGTACAAAAGACAAGACAGAGTACACTTCTGGTCATTGTATAGGAAGAACGTGGTCATTTTAGACTGATACAGAGATTTATGAATATATTACCAGGCACAGTGAATTTCAACCATGAGGAAATACTGGACAAGCAGGGGATGGTTTCTTTGGGATCGAGAAGGAAGATTTAATTGATGTGTATAGAAGTATTAGAAGCTAGGGTAGCAAGTACCCTACAGTAAATCCTCAATTAAAGTTGTGGCTACATTCTCATAAATCACAACTAGCAGTGAAACAACTTTAAGTGATTCATAGATTTCTCAAAGAAACCTATATTATAGTCAGAGTTAAGCTCCTTAGAACATTTTTTGACTATTAAAAAGTACAAGTTGAAATACTGTACCATACATGTACACAACTGTATGCCTACATGAAATACGTTGCAAAGTAAAATACATCACTAAATATAAAAGAAATACAATAACAATGTACACTCATACAATATTTATTTAAAAATTATACTTACCTGTATTTTTAAAATTGACCAGGCTCCATCTGCTGACAATGGTTAGTCAGCACAGTGCCCAACCAAATTCTACCACTAGATGGAGGCCTTCCATTCACGTGCAGAATGACAGGAAGGAAAATGTAGTCGCAAAGACAGAGAATGGCCCAAGCTAAGAACAAAGGGCCTACTGTGGTGCAGTGGTAGTGTCCCTATCTCTAAGCCAGGAGTTCCAGGTTTAAGCCCTACCTGCTTCAGAGGCACGTAATGACATCGCTGAATAGGCTTGTTGGAAAATATTTTAAATGGGAACGACCTGTTAACATTGCAGAGACTCCACGTTTCAGACCTATGTCCAAACATAAAGAACAGGGCAAAAGGCTCTCATGGCTCAGTGGTAATGTTACAATCTCTGAGTCTGGTATCACAGTTTCATGTCCTACCTGCTCCAGAGATGTCTAATAACATCTCTGAACAGGTTGATTAGAAAATAAAGAAGAGAGGAAGTTGGAGGGGGTTGTAACGACGTTAAATTGGAAATGCCAATGTAATCAGGCCTTAAAGACAAAAGACTTGAAAGAAATGGGATTAAGCTTTTGAGCAAGAACTTACAGCATTTCTTTTAGCAGGGAGGTCAATAACCAAGAGGCACAGATTTAAACAAAATTGTAGAAGAACTTGACAGGACTTGAAAAGAATTGTTTTCACACAGATAGTGGATTGTCGTCTGTTAATTAAGGTATCAAGTCTGCACTGTTTTTTTTTCACCTGGGGCTCAACTAATTCTTTAATTTTACAATATACAAATATGGCATCTCAGTGATATCTTCTAACCTTTAGTTTATAGTAAACAGTCCAAAAATAAGCTTAAAGTTTGAGGAGATTTGTAGCTCAGGTAGTGGATGAGGTTGTAGGCATGCTCACCGAGCTGGTGGGTTTGGTTGCAAACGTTTCGTCACCCTGCTAGGTAACATCGTCAGTGCGTCTCCGGTGAAGCGTTGGTGTTCTGCCCCGCTTGTTATTTATATGCCCGAGTTTGTTGAGGTGTTTGGTACCACCTCCGGTTCTGTTTCTCGATGGTTCATACACAGGGTCTAATTCAATGTGTTTGGCAATGGAGTTCCGGTTGGAATACCAAGCCTCCAGGAATTCCTTGGCATATCTCTGCTTGGATTGTGTGAGTATCGATGCGTTGACCCAGTCAAATTCGTGTCCCTCGTTGTCAGAGTGTAGTGAGACAAGTGAGAATTGGTAGTGCCTCTTGGCGACTAGTTGGTGTTCGTGTGTCCGTTTTGTCAGTTTTCTACCGGTTTGGCCTACGTAGTGTTTCTTATAGTCCTTGCGTGGTATTTTATATATTACACCAGTTTTGCTGATTTTGGATATGGGATCCCTTACATTCATCAGTAGCTGTCGTAGGGCAGTTGCTGGTTTGTGGGCTACTCTGATATCTAGGGGTCTGAGTAGCCAGAGGGATTTAACAACCCCACTTCTACAGAATCACCAAGGTACACAAACTGGGGGTCCCCCTCCGACCCACTGTCTCACTACCAGGCACACCAACATATAGACTTGCCAAACAACTACAACAAAAATTGAAACACTTAGTCGACACAGTACCCACTCCATCCTCTCATCCCAAGAATTCCTCAACATCATCAGGACACCAGGATAGAATAGGATGAGATGATGATATTCTTCATAATAACAGCACTATTTACATCCATAAACATCAACCTAGCCAAAGAGACAATTGCCATACTACTGGATGAATCAAATGGGCAGGCACCCCAGAGCACCAGCAACACCACCATGAAACTACTAGATCTGTGCCTGACAACCCACTTCACCTTCAATGACAACAAATACAAACAAATCCTACAAACGCCTACACCTCCCCCCTCACCTCCATTCAAAGCACCAAACAAACATTGCACATTAGACAGAGGTTGACCTGCACATCCGTCAACGTGGTCTATTGCATTCGCTGCTCCCGATGTGGCCTCCTCTACATTGGCGAGACCAAGCGGAGGCTTGGAGACCATTTTGTAGAGCACCTGCTCTGTTTGCGACAAAGAAAAACACCTTATGGTCGCAAACCATTTCAAGTCCCCCTCCCACTCCTTGGGTGACATGTCCATCCTGGGCCTCCTCCAGTGTCACAATAACGCTATCCTGAAACTGGAGGAGCATCACCTGATATTCCACCTTGGGAGCCTACAACCCAAAGTCCTAAATGTGGATTTTACCAGTTTCAAAATCTCCCCACCCTGGCCTCATCCCATGACTAACCCTCCCTCTCAGCCCACCTCCTTGACCTGATACAACCTGTCCATCATCTCTCCCACCTATCCGCTCCTCCCACCACTCCCTACCTGCACTCACCTATCATCATCCCACTTACCTTCCCCAGCCCCATCCTTCCTCTCTCTCCCTATTTTTGAGCTGCCTTCTCCCTCCCCCATTTCTGAAGAAGGGTCCCGAACCGAAACGTCAACTTTCCTGCTCCTCTGATGCTGCCTGGCCTGCTGTATTCCTCCAACTCCACATTGTATTATCTCTGACTCCAGCATCGGCAGTTCTTACTATCTGAGTGAGATATTGGGATCCCCAATATCAGGACTGATCGCAGAAGCAGTGATGCGAAGATTAGAATGGTCAGCGCTTCCCACTATACTACACAAACTGTTTTGAGTCTGATATGTAGATGACACTTTTGTGATTATCAAACGCACAAAACTAGAAGAAACACACTGACACATGAACAACATCCTCACTGGGATAAAAATCACAAAAAAAAAAGAAGAGAACAACAACTGTCTACGCTTCCTGGACATAATGGTAGAACACAAAAACAATGGGGAACTCCAGACTAGCATATACAGAAAGACCACACATACGGACCACATACTCAATTACACAAGCAACCACCCCAACGCTCACAAACGAGCCACAACGCATTGTAGCAACCCGGAACTGTGCAAAGCAGAACAGGAGCACCTATACGAAGTCTTCAAAAGGAATGGATACCCGAAAAGCACAATCCGCTATTACCTCCAAGACAGACCACAACAGGAAGACACAACACAACCAGATTCACTTATCACCCTACCATCAAGGACATTTCAGAGATGACCACAAGACTACGGCGATCATTAAGTATCAAGGTAGCCCATAAACCAATAACAACCCTACAACAGTTACTGACGAACGTTAAAGATCCCATGCCCAAAACCGGCAAAGCTGGTGTAATATACAAGATACCATGGAAGGACTGTGAGAAACAGTACACAGGCCAAACCGGAAGAAAACTGACAATACGGATACATGAACACCAACTAGCCACCTAGAGACATAACCAATTCTCACTTGTCTCAGTACATATGGACGAGGGACACGAATTTGACTGGGACAACACATCCAATATCGCACAAGCCAAACAGAGACACACCAGGGAATTCCTGGAGGCCTGGCATTATGAAAGGAACTGCATCACCAAACACACTGAATTAGACCCTGTGTACAAATCACTGAGAAACAGAATCGGAAGTGGTACTAAACACCCCAACAAACAAACATATAAATAATAAGCAGGACAGAACACCAACGCTTCACCAGAGGTGCACTGACGATGTTATGTAGCAGGGTGAGAAATGTTTGCAACCAAACCCACTGGCTCGGCGAGCATGTCTACAACCTCAAACTTAAGGTATGACAAGACAGTTTGGTCATGCAGAATGCCCAATCTGTTCGCTGTTCAAGCCTCATACTATAATGGGATGCATCAAAACCATCCAGCAGGATAACAGCTACCCTGATCTGATCAATTCTCACTGTCAATCCACAAACTCACCTGTGGCCCTAAGAAGTGCCCAGTCTCTCTCAGATTGGGATTGATAAGATTGCAAAAGTTTGAGCAACAGGTGAAGCTATCTGATCGACACTGCTATGCAGTAGCAAGACAAGTGGTATTCGCTACTAACAGGATGCTGCCAACAAGCCAAAATGACATTCTATCGATCACACAAATGAGTCATGTGGTATATGAATTTCAGCAATGGTATGATACCAGGAATGGTGGGGCGTACATCCCAAAGACTAGCAAATTGCAATAACATGTCCCTTTGATGATTTGATTAGGTATGCTATGCTGTTAAGATGTAATTCTGCAATTGGACAGCATTTGCTGGATAATCCTGACTGCGCAAGGAATCACACTGACAATTAAGAATTCAGTCAGGTTTGCACTCGTGCATACCTGAAGCTACATGTATTAATGAAAGAATACTGCTTTTGCAGACAGAACGTGTACCCAAACTGCATCTAGTTCATCTCAACAAAACAGATGACAGCCATTTACCTGTCAATTTCTGAGGGCAATGCCCCAGCGTTAACTTGCCTAATTTAAAATTTAAACAAAGCCTGGCTGTTAACTGTTAATCAGCATTAATGAGTGCATTCTCCATGGCAACAATTCTACCAGAGTCCATTTGCGAACCAAGCAGCACTCTCCTCTCATGCTGTATAAATTTTCCCCTTGAATTTGCATTCTTACAAAATCCACCAATGATTGCAAGATAAGAAAATTTTTTTTTTTTTTACAGCAATAGTCAAGTTCTGTATTATCAAACGACTATTTATAGAAGGGAATCCCAAAGTCTTCTATTAGTAAGCAAATAATAAGAGTTCAAAAGGAGGATTAGAGTCAATGAGTTCAAAAGACATGTACACATGGAAGCAGGGGACTTGGCTGAAGTCTTAAATGAATATTTTGTCTCTGTCTTCACCAGGGAAGTAGATGGTACATGGTGACAGAGGAGGAGAGTTAGTACTAGAAGGATTCAGAATTGATTTAAAAAAAAGGTATTGGATAGACTATCTGCACTTGAGTTGATTATCTACTAGGACCAGATAGAATCCCTACAGTGTAGAAGCAGGCCATTTGGCCCATCCAATCTACCGACCCACCAAAAGGCAACACACACAGACCCACACCCCCACCAACACTTTCCCTGCATTCCCCAAGGCTAATCCACCTTGTCTGCAAATCCCTGGACACCATGGACAATCCACCTCACCTGCACATCTTTGGACTGTTGGGGAAACCGGAGCACCCAGAGAAAACCCACACAGACATGGGGAGAATGTGGCACACAGTCACCCGAGGCTGAAATCAAATTCAGATCCGTGGCGCTGTGAGACAGCAGTGCTAATGAATGAGTCACAGTGCCACCTTGATGTGAAACATCCAAGAATACTGAAGGAAGAGAGGATAGACATTGCAGAAATATGACCATAAATTTTCAATCTAGACTCAAGGGTCATATATGTTCTTGTTCAATAAAGGGTTCAAAAATAAGCCCAACAATTATAGCCAGTTTAGCTTTGCTGGTGGGGAAACTTCTAGAACAATAATTCAGGATTGAATGAATACTCTTACGGACGAATGCAGGTTAATTACATTCTTTAAGAGAAATCATGTCAAACAAAATTCGCGAGGATTTTTTGAAGAGGTAATAGAGGACTTTATGAAGATGCTGCTGTTCATATGATGTATATGAACTTTCAAAAAATGTTTGAAGTGTGGAGAAAATTCTTCAGCCAGCCGCTGGTAAGCCTATGGAATTCTCTGCCACAGGAAGTGATTGAGGCTAAAACATTGAATGTTTTCAAGGAGGGGTTAGATATAGTTTTTTGGGCTAAAGGGATTAAAGGATACGGGGCAAAAGCAGGAGCAGCATACTCAGTAGGATGAGAGATAGTAGAAACTGCAGATGCTGGAGAATCCGAGACAACAAGGTGCAGGGCTGGATGAACACAGCAGGCCAAGCAGCATCATAGGAGCAGAGAGGCTGACGTTTCGGGCCTAGACCCTTCATCAGAAAAGGGGGAGGGGAAGAGGGTTTTGAAATAAATAGGGAGAGAGTGGGAGGCGGATAGAAGAGGGATAGAGGAGAGGACAGGTGGAGAGGAAACAAACAGGTCGAAGAGGTGGGGATGGAGCCAGGAAAGGTGAGTGTAGGTAGGGAGTTAGGAAGGGGATAGGTCAGTCCAGGGAGGACGGACAGG
>NC_063337.1:38461526-38514992 GCF_021869965.1 Rhincodon typus | reverse complement strand
TAGGTGGAGAGGAAACAAACAGGTCGAAGAGGCGGGGATGGAGCCAGGAAAGGTGAGTGTAGGTAGGGAGTTAGGAAGGGGATAGGTCAGTCCAGGGAGGACGGACAGGTCAAGGGGGCGGGATGAGGTTGGTCGGTAGGAGATGGAGGTGCGGCTTGAGGTGGGAGGAGGGGATAGGTGGGAGGAAGAACAGTTTAGGGAGGCAGGGACGAGCTGGACTGGTTTTGGGATGCGGTGGGGGGAGGGGAGATTTTGAAACTTGTGAAATCCACATTGATACCATTGGGCTGCAGGGTTCCCAAGCGGAATATGAGTTGCTGTTCCTGCAACCTTCGGGTGGCATCGTTGTGGCACTGCAGGAGGCCCAGGATGGACATGTCGTCTGAGGAATGGGAGGGGGAGTTGAAATGGTTCGCGACTGGGAGGTGCAGTTGTTTGTTGCGAACCGAGCGTAGGTGTTCTGCAAAGCGGTCCCCGAGTCTCCGCTTGGTTTCCCCGATGTAGAGGAAGCCACACCGGGTACAGCGGATGCAGTATACCACATTGGCAGATGTGCAGGTGAACATCTGCTTGATGTGGAAAGTCTTCTTGGGGCCTGGGATGGGGGTGAGGGAGGAGGTATGGGGGCAGGTGTAGCACTTCCTGCGGTTGCAGGGAAAAGTGCCGGGTGTGGTGGAGCTGGAGGGGAGTGTGGAGCGGACAAGGGAGTCACGGAGAGAGTTGTCCCTCCGGAAAGCAGATAAGGGTGGGGAGGGAAAGATGTCTTTGGTGGTGGGGTCGGATTGCAGATGGCGGAAGTGTCGGAGGATGATGCGTTGGATCCGGAGGTTGGTGGGGTGGTACGTGAGGACGAGGGGGATTCTTTTTTGGTTCTTATTGCGTGGACGGGGTGTGAGGGATGAGGTGCGGGAGATGTGGGAGACACGGTTGAGGGCGTTCTCGACCACCGAGGAGGGGAAGTTACGGTCCTTGAAAAACGAGGACAACTGAGATGTACGGGAGTGGAATGCCTCATCCTGGGAGCAGATGCGGCGGAGGCGAAGGAATTGGGAATAGGGGATAGCATTTTTGCAGGAAGGTGGGTGGGAGGAGGAGTATTCTAGGTAGCTGTGGGAGTCGGTGGGCTTGAAATGGATATCGGTTTCTAGGTGGTTGCCCGATATGGAGACAGAGAGGTCCAGGAAGGGGAGAGAGCTATTAAAGATGGTCCAGGTAAACTTAAGGTTGGGGTGGAAGGTGTTAGTGAAGTGTATGAACTGTTCGAGCTCCTCGTGGGAGCACGAGGCGGCGCCGATACAGTCATCAATGTAACGGAGGAAGAGGTGGGGTTTAGGGCCGGTGTAGGTACGGAAGAGGGATTGTTCCACGTAACCTACAAAGAGGCAGGCGTAGCTTGGGCCCATGCGGGTACCCATGGCTACCCCCTTTGTCTGTAGGAAGTGGGAGGAATTGAAAGAGAAGTTGTTGAGTGTGAGGACGAGTTCGGCTAAGCGGATGAGGGTATCAGTGGAGGGGGACTGGTCGGGCCTGCGGGACAGGAAGAAGCGGAGGGCCTTAAGGCCATCTGCATGGGGAATGCAGGTGTAGAGGGACTGGACATCCATGGTAAAGATGAGGTGTTGGGGACCGGGGAATTGGAAGTTCTGGAGGAGGTGGAGGGCGTGGGTGGTGTCACGGACATAGGTAGGGAGTTCCTGGACCAAGGGGGAGAAAATGGAGTCGAGATAGTTGGAGATCAGTTCGGTGGGGCAGGAGCAGGCGGAGACAATGGGTCGACCAGGGCATTCAGGTTTGTGGATTTTGGGAAGGAGATAGATGATCAGCTTTAATCATGTTGAATGGCAGAGCAGGCTGTTTCTATTTTCCAAGTTTCTGTATAGAATCATACAACAGATTTATCAAGGAAGTTTGAGCTCACGGAATAAAAGGGGCTTGCAGCAATGTGGATACAAAATTGAATGAGTGACATGAAGAGAGCAATGGTTGATGGATAGTTTTTGGACTGGAAGTGAGTTTGCAATGATTTCCTCAGGGCTATTGGTAAATTATATTTCCTACCAAGTTACTTTCATAATCAATTTCTCCCCCTTTATTAGCATTGTAGTTAGCCACTGCTGGTTCCTAAGAAGTTCCCAACCCTCTGGCCTACCACCAGGCTTTGCTGCTACATATGTCTTAAGTTTTTGATCGATACTCTTCTTGACTACTTTTGTTAACCACTGGTGGTTCATCCTTCCCATTGAGTCCTTCTTTTCGACCAGAATTTTTTTTGTTGAGCATTATGAAATGTCTGCTTAAATGTTTGCCACAGCATATTTACTGATTTTCCGAGCCCACTTTAGACAGCTCTTTCTCCAAACCTCTGTAATTGACCTTACTTAGGTTGAGAATACTGGTGCAAGATCCGAGTTGCTCTCCCTCAAAGTGAATTTGAAATTTGACTATGTTGTGATCACTACTTCCCAGAAGATCCTTATCTACAAGATCTTGTATTAAATCTATCTCATCACACATTACAAGATCTAATACAGCTTGTTTTGGTTAGGATACAAGACATAGGAGTAGAAGAAGAATGCATTCAGCCCATCGAGCTCCATAATTCAATAAGAACATGCTGATCTGATAACTTTCAACTCCACTTTTCTGCCTTTTCCCCAGAGCCCTAGATTCCTTTGTTGATTAGAACTCTCAGCCTTGAATATACTTAATGTGCCAATCTCAAGAGGCCTCTGCAATAAATTTCGCAGATACACAAACCTCAGAAGAAATTCCTCCTAACCTTTGTCTTAAATGGGGTAACCACTTATTTGGCGATAATGCTTTCTGGTCGTAGTCTCAGCCACAAGGGAAAACAACCACTCTGCATCCACCCTGTCGAGTCTTCTAAGAATCTTGTATTTCTCAATGAGATTCCCTCTCATTCTTCTATTGTCCAATGAATATAGGTCCAATCTACACAATTGCGCCTCATAAGACTTGCCCTCCATGCCTGGTATCAATCATGCAAAGCTGCTCCAGACTGACTCCAATGCCTTTATATCTTTCCTTAGATGAGGGACCCAAAGCTGTTCACAGTATTCCAGTGTGGTGAGAGTAGTGCCTCATACAGTTTTGGCAAACCCTCCTTACTTTTATACTCCATTCCCTGTATCCACTGAACATGAATGCTAGCCTTTTGCGATTTATCAATGAAGACTCCTAAGTCTTCCTGCTCTGTAGCTTTCTATTGCCTTCATTTAAATATTATTCAATTTTTCTCTTCTTCTTGCCGAAGTGCGTAATCTTACATGTCTTCACATTATATTCCATCTGCCAAGTTTTTGCTCATTCATTTAATCTGTCTATATCCCTCTGCAGACTATGTGTCATCTCACCACTTGCCTGCATTTGTATCACCTGCAAACTGGACTACTGTACATCCCCTTTCCTCATTCAAGTCATCAATGTACACTGGAAACCACCATGAATCCATCACGGAGCCCTGTGGAACACCATTGGTTACAGGTTGCCATTCTGAAGATGCCTCCTTTATCCCAACTGCTTGTCTTCTATTAGCTCGCCAATCCTCTATCCATGCTAATATACTACTTTAAATACCATGGGCCCTTATCTTATACAGTAGTGTGGGCACTTTATTAAACAGCTTCTGAAAATTCAGATACATTACATCCACTGTTTCCTCTTAATCTATCCTGCTGGTTACCTCCTCAAAAAATTCTAACAAGTCTCTCAGACATGATTATCCCTCCATGGAGCCATGTTGATTCTGCTTAACTATACTATACATTTAGAATTAGGTTTAGGTTTTAATGTTACATGTACTCGAGTCAAAAAGTACATGAAATTTAGTGAAAATTGCACAAAGTTACTATTTTCCGAAACCATCTTAGATACAAAACCAAAATAACCACCCCAGATACAAAAACCAGACTTCTTTAAAAAAACACGAAAGTAGAAATACAAAAAAAAGGGCCAAGAAGAAAGGGAGAAGTGCATAGATCCAAAAGATAGTCTTATCTCTAAGGTAAGTGGGCCTCCTTCCCCAAAGCCTCAAACATTTTAAAATACTTTGCGTTTGCAACTTCCTGCTATAATAAAAATCCTTCACGCACTCTACATATTTGTCTTGAATGTTACCCTTGTCCATCTGATTTGTCCAGTCAGTATGCAGATTAAAATCATCCATGATGGTTGTTGAGCCCTTCTTAAATGCCTCCATTATCTCCTGACTCTTGGAGGCCTATACATGACACCCATCTGGGACTTCTTTCTTTTGCAATTTCGTTTTTCCATCCAAACTGATTGTTCATATCATGTAGTATTGCATCTATACCACTACTCACCATCGTACCGATATCTTCTATAACTAACAAAGCTACCCCATCTCCTTTTCGCCTATTCTCCCATAATGCCAAATACCTTTGAATATTGAGTTCCCAGTATTGGTCACACTGCAACCACATCTGTTTAATAGTTATCAAGTCACATTCATTTACTTCCATTTGTGCCATCAACTCATCTATCTTGTTACAAATGCTGTGTACATTCAGATAAACAGCCTTAAATTTTTATCATTATTACAATCTCGAGATCTAATTTCTATGCACTCTTCTGCATATGTTTTCAACCCCTTCCCGCCGCACTTAGATAATGGTTTGCCTTTTCACTGCCCTGCATCGACACCCTTAAGTTACAGGATTTGTCTGGACACTGGCCCCTACACGATTCAAATGGAGTCCGTTCCAACATAACACTTCTCTCTTTTCCCAGTATTAATGCCAATGCGCCATGAATTGGAACCCATCTCTGCCACGTCAATCTTTGAGCCTGCATTTATCTCTTTAATCTTATTTACCCTTTGTCAATTTGAACATGGCTCCCTCAGTTGCTTGTGATCCCTCAGGAGAAACACTTTCCTAGTCCTACCTATGTCACTGGTACCTTTGCAGATCATAACAACTGGATCTTTCCCCTTCCACTCCAAGTACATGCCCAACTCAGATGAAAAGTTCTGGTCCTTGAAACCAGGTAGGCAACATGGTCTTCGGGTCTCTGTCTTTGCTGCAGAGAACAGTATCTATTCCCCATATGCTATCCCCTACTACTACATTTCTCTTTTCTCTCTCCACTTGATACCACTCCGGACCATGGTGTTATGGTCAGTTTGCTTATCCTCTCTGCAGTCTGTGCCCTCTATCAGGAGCAAGGTGTCTACTTAGGTACTTACAAATCCTGAAGTGAGTAGAAAAAAACAAGTTTGTTCTAAGTGGTATCCAAACCCCTCTTTGATAAATCAAATATTCTCATTATTTAACTATGCAGAACGAATAATAGTCACATTATAAGGCTTACACAGCAGCAGGCAGATTTCAGAGATCCAGGGACATTAAAACGTCTTCCATAAGGGATGAAGATTCCAGGTATCTGATGGATCGAGGTTACAGAGAGATTTTAAAATGAAGATTTCCAATTGAGTACTTTCAATGACAGGACACCAATGCAGGTCATCAAGGACATGAATACCCCAAAGAAGACTTAGTCATTGAAACGGATACATGTTGTTTCAACAAGGTGAACTTTATGTAAAACAGATGTTATGAGACAATAGAGATATGCATAAAGGTTTAATCAAATGGACAGAGATACAAGTCACCCTCCCTAATAGCATCGTGAATGTAACTACATCTAATAGACTTCAGCAGTTCAAAAAGGTAGTTCATCACCACCTTCATGAAGACAATTAGAGATGAGAATAAATGCTGGCCCAGGCAGTAAAACCTATGTTCCTGAATAAAAAAAAATAAAATATACAAGTATAGCTACAATATTGAATGCTGAAGGAGGTAGTGGCAAACATACTATCATCAAAACATATTGAATGTTGAGAAGAGATTCAGATGAGATAAAAGTTTAGAACATTTCTGGCATTAAACCAGCTAAAACAGAACACCTTAAATCTGCTTTATCCCCTGCCAGTTATAATTTTGGCAGAGTCCTGGCTTCTAGTTCCAGCCTTACTCAGTTGACTTTATCAGACTAGTTGATCAAATCACCAGTGGTGCCTTAGAGTAACGCGGACTTTCCTGGATCAACTTTCAGTCTACTGATTCACAGTTGCTTGCTTCCTGAGAGCTAACATGACCTCATAATAGTCACTTCCCTCCTGTCCAAAGACAATATTCATTACCTAATGGGCAAACAACAAATGCTAGGAGCTGTTACTCATGGTAGACACATACCTGGAGTCATACGATAACATGATGAAAAAACTCACCGTGAAATACATAAGCCTATTTTCCTTAGCCTCTTCAACACTGCACAGACAAACATCAGATCTATCAAATCTAGTGCCACAGATTGGTCACGCAGAACTTCAGCAGCATTTGCTGTTGCTTTCTTGTCCGCAACACTTTCATAATACCCATTAATTAAGATACATCAGTGGGCATGTTAATATACAGCTTCCAGAAAATGCATTCCAATGGTTGCTAAATTTCTTCATCATATATACAATGGGCATTTGCTTTCAGCCATGCAAGATCCTAAACAGGCTATATGGCATCTTGCCAGTCTGTTTGATATTGATACCCAGATACAGTGTCTGTGCCTGGTGACAAATTGGTACCACACTTGCGAGTGACGACAGACTGACGAACCACCCACCTCAGCCCCTTCCATGGTACCCAGGTACCAAACCATTGAAGGTCTTATAGTCGCTTTACTTTCTCACTGCAAATCTCTCTCAGTTTGGACATGAACATCTCGGGAGTCACAGCATGAAAACAGACCCTTCGGTCCAACTTCCCCACGCCAACCAGACATCCCAATGTGACCTAGTCTCATTTTTCTTTGTCAGTACAAGATGAAATTAGTACTTTAGCAAGAAGTGATATTGGATTGAACAATGTATAATTTACGTGGAAGAGGTAGGAAACAACAAAGAGTTTGCAATGCTGGTGGGAGCAGTCTATAGGCACCTTAACAGTCGCTGTTCTGTGGGACGGAGAATAAATGATAATGAAGGCATGTAAGAAGAGGCAGTATTTTAAATTATGGGTGATTTTAATCTTCGTGTAGATTGGGAAAATAAAATTACCAGGAGGTAGCAACAAGGAAGAACTCAGTATACAAACAGAAATTGCTGAAAAAGATTAGCAGGTCTAGTAGCATCTGTGGAGAGAAAGCAGAGTTATCATTTCAGGTTCAGTGAACCTTCTTCAGGACAGACAGAGTGTACAAGGTAATTTTTTTACAACAGTATGGGGATCCAACCAGACATCTGGCTATTTGGATCTGGTAATGTATAACGAGGCATGATAAATAAATGATCTCGTTATAAAATATCCCCTTGGGAATAATGACCATAACATGGTAGTTTAGTATTCAGTTTGAGTAATAAACTTGGATGGACACAACTACGCCCAACTTAAATAAGGGTAACTACATGTAAGAAAAGGCAGTATTTTAAATTGTGGATGGCTTTAATCTTCGTGTAGATAGGAAAAATAAAATTACCAGAGGTAGCAACAAGGAAGAACTCAGTGTACAAACACAGAAATTGCTGAATGAGTGCAGAGTTGGCTGGAGTGGAGTGGGAAAGGGGTTTCACAGAGAAGATGGTTGAGAAGTCCAATCTGAGTTGCACTTAACCTCGTAACTTATTCATATGATATATATGGAGAGTTTGGCAGCATGGCAAGTGTAAAGGGTGGGTTAATATCACAGAAATGCCAGGAATCAAATTCACTATTAAAAAAGGAGACAGCGCTTGCACATAGTGTTTTAATTGACAATGGGAGAATATGAGTGTGTGTGGGGGAAGGTAGCGATTTTCAATTGGTCAGACATTAGTCATGGCAGCTCCATGATTTCATCAGGGACATCTGATCAATTTTAGACTAAATCAGGAGAAGGGAAAAAAATTGTTAAAGAAACTTCATACAAGTAGTACTCTGAATTAGATTCAACCACCTTCACCAAAACGTGACTGGAAACTCCACAAGGTGATTGTTCCCTCTCAATGATTTAGATTTGAGTGAAGCACACTTGATCCTCATTATATGCAGAACTACAAGGTCAGTCCTAGATACAATCTTTTCTTCCCCCCACTGACAGGTCTGATGAATCATGCAGTAATTTCAAACCCAATGGGACAGACAGACAATTCCCATTCTAGTGTTATCCACAGAGATCCATCTCATGATTCCCTGCAGCTGAGGATTGGGTGTACACAAATGAAGGCCAAAATTAGGAGAAATGTCCATAAATATGGGCACTGGGACAGGTACAATCTATGACCTTGCCTGGGGGAGCTCCACACCAGTATAATTCTCCAGCACACAGAATTCCAATTGGAATGATCCAATATAGTGAAAATGTCAAAGGAGCTCAGAAAGAAAAAGCCCTTCAGCCCATCACATTCATGCCAGTCAAAAACCACCACCTAACTGTTCTAAACCTGTTATCCATCACTTGGCCCATAGCCTTGTACGCCTTGGCATCACAAATGCACACCTAACTATTTCTTAAATTTCCCACCACCTCTGGGCGAAAAAGATTTTCCCCACATCTTGCTAAACCTTCTACCCCTTCCTTTAAATGTGCCCTGGTCATTGAACCCTCCATCAAGGGGAAACGTTTACTCCTGTCTACCCTATCTATGCCACTCAATTCTATACATCTTAATCATGTCCATCTCAATCTTCTCTGCTGTAAGGAGAGCAACCACAGTCTGTCCAATATCTTTTCATAAACTCTCCACCCCAGGCATCATCCTGGTAAACGTCCTCTTCACCCTCTCTAGTGCTATCATATCCCTCCAAAATGTAGATTCCAGAACTGCACACAATACTCTCAGCTACAACCTAACCAACATTTCACAGTTCCAGCATAGCCACCTTGCTTTTAAACTCTGTTCCTTAGCTAACAAAGGCAAGTATACCATATGTCTTCTTAAACATTTTATTGATCTATCTTGATAACTTAAGGAACCAATGAACATGCACACCAAGATTCCTCTGATCCTTGGTGCTTCCCTGGGTCCTATTATTCATCATGTATTCCCTTGCCTTGATTGTCCTGTCCAAGTGCATCACACCTGTCTGGTTTAAATTCCATTTGTTACTGATCAGCCCATCAGACCAGCCCATCTATATCCTCCTGCAATCTAAGGCCTTCCTCCTCATTATTTAGCACCCCACCAATTTTTGTTTCATCTGAAAACTTTGTGATGAAGCCCCCTAGAATTCAAATCAAAACATCTGTATAAACCACAAACAGCAAGGCCCCAACACTGGCCCCTGTGGGACGGTTGTGGAAAAATACCCCTCGACCATCACCTTCCACTTCCAGCCACTCAGCCAACTGATGAAGGGTCTAGGCCCGAAACGTCAGCCTTTCTGCTCCTATGATGCTGCTTGGCCTGCTGTGTTCATCCAGCCCTGCACCTTGTTGTCTTGGATTCTCCAGCATCTGCAGTTCCTACTATCTCTCCCAGCCAACTGTGCTTCCAATTTGCCAAACGTCTTTGGATCCCATGGGCTCTTATTTTTACTATCAGTCTCCAATGCAGGATCTTATCAAAAGCCTTGCTGAAGTCCAAGTAGACTACATCAAAAGTACCGCCCTCATCTACACTGAGCTCAATCAAAACCACAAAAATAATCCTAGATCGAGAAATCTCAATGGGTAATGATTACAGAATTATCTTACAATTGGCAAGTGAGATAGACGTTGAATAAGTGAAGCATTCCCCACAGACCAAAGTACTGGTACAACTATTTTCTGGAACAAAATTTAGCAGTAGCAAATGAGACCATTGTGTCCAGCCAATGTTTCACTTCTGGTGAGTCTAAGCATCGTGAGAGCGACTACAGACAAAATGACAAGGAAATGTAGCAATTGTGGGAAGCAGGGTCATAAACTGAAGGATTGTTGGAGTAAGGGGGGAGGAAAAGCAGGATTAACCCCCATCGGGTCCTGGAGAAGGGGAACAAATGAGCTTAACCAATGAACAAGTCCTGGAGATGATCAAGGTGGCCATGTGGAAAGATAAACAGGTCGCATCAGCCTTTGGAAGCGGTGTAAAAGAGGCCCATCACTGCAAATGAAGGTGAGGAAGATGTGATGAAGTTGTAGATAAGGAAGGCTGTGGAGTTAAGGTCATTCACTTGTTACAGCAAGTGTAGGTATGGTTTGAAAAAAAAGCCTGGGCGCTACAAAGCTAGGGAATCCAAGAATGGTTAGGGTGCAATAAAAGGGATTCGGCAAATAGTGAAACAAGGAGCTCTGGAAAGTAGATGCTTTGCTCAGGTAGCCGAGCTGGTAGCATCCTGAAGACATTAAAAGAGGTGTGATGGTAAATTAGCCAACCTTTATCTGGATTGTCGGTACATTTTCAGGATTGGGCACAAATACATTGCCACATGTGACAGGAGATTTGAGGAGGAGGATGGATGTATGTTTACCCTTTAACACTAATGTGACTAAGCGCAACCCCAAACCAGATAACTAGACCACTGTTTGAACTCATGACTAGAAGGAGTATGCAACTCCTAGAGCAGCCAGAAGATAAGGAACCACTGAAAGACAGAACTATAAGATACATGGTAGTGTTATGTGACAATAGTTAAGCGTGGAGGTCCTCAATCTTAAGACCATTAATTACCACAACTGCCTCTTCTTTCTCTCAGACTTGTGCAACATCTTACTTGCTAAAGGGTACGCAAAGCAGTCAGTTAGGACTTCAGTCATGCCATCTGATTCCATCCATAGATCCCTTTCTCCAGCATCTGCAGTTCCTACTATCTCTCCCTTTCTTGGCTCCTCAGTGGCCTCACCTGCCCTCTTGCTATACTTTCAATAATTCTATGCCTTTTATATGCCTGTAGAAAACTTCTGGACTGACTTTTATGTTTGGTACATCCTGGGGATGTCAACTCGAACATATCGACAATATATATACAGATTCAGATCCATGCTGTAAAATTATTGAAAGTCAAAAGAGAAAAATATACTATCAACATTCAGTTCACATTTGAATGACCAGGCAAAAGAGAGAATTTGCATTTATGCGTTTCCATTCACAATTACAGGCTCAGACGTTTTACAGACACTGAACCAAAGTCACTGTTCTAGTCGAGGAAAACAACACAGCTTAGGTTCAACAATGACCAGATAATCAGTTTTGGTTGAGAGATTAAATGTTGACAAATAAAAATCTAAAATATTACAATATTGGCAAGTATTGGAATAGTTCTGAAGTTCAACCTAGTCTAACAAGATATGGTAAAATAATTGGGATGCATTTCCTTTTGAGTAATTCAGTAGTGTTGGGCGTTAGCTGTAATGACCAGGTAAGGTATGCCATATCAGTTCCATGTGCTCCTTAGTCTCTTATTCTCGTTTACCAATTCAAACACTGAAACAGTCAAATAGTAGTGTTGAAAATTCTAGCTCACATGGCAGTCAAATATTATCATCCAAATTATTTTGGAGGTACGAAATATAGCACCCATTTCTCAACTCCTCAGCCAGTAGTTACACGAATTTATACTGAACGTTAAAGATGATGCCAATGAATGTTTACCGTCTCCAACCTTTTGGTGTACCTGCGCAGGGCTCGCCAAGAACCACTACAACACTAACCTGTGATAAAACGCCATTTTAAAGCTCAATGCAATATATCACTAAAAAGGTTCCATTTAAGCATAATTGGGATTTGTATAACTGGATTTATTGTCTGCAATGGGTTGCAGCCGATTTTCTAAAATTTAAAATAAAATGTTTTCAATAAAATACGGTACTGATGATGTTGGGAGCAAGCAATCTGGCAGCGATGGATCCAATCATTCCCTTCAAGTAATATACGTTTAAAAAAAACACTAATAACAGTCTCAGGCGTGGAAGCGTGCGTGATTCAGAGTAACGAGTAGAGTTGTCCACAGTTTGTCCCGGGCTAACGAGCAGAGTCGAGCCGTTCCCGGGCTGCACTTTTACTCCAAGCCCCGGCTTTAGGGACTGCGCCACGCACGGACTCTTACTCCCCCTCCTGTCAGCTCCAGTCACGCACGACTAACAATAAAAACCCCAAACTGCGAGCTGAAGCCTTTGCCTGTGTATGGACTGAGAGAACAGAGTAGGAAACGAGGCCCTTACCATTAAAACTTTGGCGGCGCTTTCCAGCTGAGCAATGACTTCGGCAGCACCGAGAGCCGCCATGTTGGTGAGAGAGTGACATCCGGGCATTGTGGGAGAACAGGGGGCGGGAGGAGGGAGGGAGAGAAGGAGGAGAGGGTAGGAAGGGTGCAGTGAGGCGGGAGTAGCTTGGTGGAGAAGATAGTGGGAATGAGGGCAAGGGTCAGAGAAAGGTGATGAGGAGGCGGGAGAGCATTGTGTAAGGAAGGAGAAACGAAAGGAGGGGGAAGGATAGAAAGCGTAGAAGGATGCGAGGAGAAGCAGAATGGGGACTACTGGCGGATCTATCTTACCATTTTGTAATAATGTCAGTGTCAAAGAATGCCTAAAGCTAAAGAAGCATGATGATTAAGGATTACATAGAATGCATTGGCAAAGTTTGTTTTCCATTATGGCAAAGTGTAACATTCATCTGAGTGTTACTCTAATTTTTATAATTCCTAAATCCCAAAGTTTATTGGAAGGCAATCTGAGGATTCCTGGCCTCAACTGTGATATAGCATCCTAATGGATTAATACTCCTCTCTGGTATAATGATTACAACAAGATTCTTTGCCATTTACTTTAATTTCTGCATGCCAAAATTCAACCTGCATGTCTGTACTGGCGAGAAAGTCAAATTCTTCTTGTGGTTTGTCACATCTCCCAGGATCTGACCTAGTCCACCCATGTTGACACTACAGTCAAGAAAGCACAGCAATGCCTCTATCTTCTCAAGAGGCTAAGGAAATTCAGGATGTCCGCAAAGAGACTTAGAAATTTTTATTGATGCACCATAGAAAGCATCTGGATGCATCACAGTGTGGTATGGCATCTGCTCTTCCCAAGACTGAAAGAAACTACAGAAAGTTGTGAATGCACCCCAGTCTATCACGTAAACCAGCCTCCCATCTATTGACTTCTTCTATACTTCTTGCTGCATCGAGAAACCAACCAGCATTACCAAAGACCCCTCTCACCCTGGTTATAATCACTTCCACCTTCTTCTGTCAGGCAGAAGATATAAAAGTTTGTATACACTTATCAACAGATTCACGAACAGCTTCTTCCCCACTGTTATCAGACTTTTTGAATGGACCTCTTTAATGTTAATGTTGATCTCTCTCTGCACCTTTTCAGCAGCTGTAACATTGTTTCCTGCACTCTGTTCTATTACCCTACTGCATTTGTACAGTACAATCAGCCCATAAAGCATGTTAGAGAATACTTCCATTGTACCTAGGTACACATGACAGCAATAAACAAAATCAAATGAAACCAAGGAAGAGTTTATCCTTACTGTACAGACTCTGTGATCTGTGTTCAATTTTCTGTGCTGCTTTTGCAGCAATCTCTCTCTTGGTAATTGTGACTCTTTGTAAAACTGCCCAGTTGTGTTTATGCCAGATGAGTTGTTTTCTAGCTTGGACTGAGTCCTGTTGCTTTGATGTTCACTGTTGCTTTCTGTTTTGAATGCTTCGTTCTTCCCTGTCTCTGTAAGTTCTTTCATTTCTGTCATACTTTATTCACTTATTAACCAAACACACTGCCTTCTCCTACTCTTTCTTCAGCTTTTGTGCAGGCTTTCCTGCTCCGCAGTTCAGTACCTAGGTGCACCATGCAGTCTGTTGCTAGCCAACCCCCAATCCTGGTGAACTTCATATTGGACATTTTGTGTACCTTGGAGTTTGGATCTCTGGGCTGGCCAAGTGGCTGACCATTACTGGCTTCACTTCAGGATCTTACTCCCTGTCTATGGGTCTTGGTGGCAGTTGTCACTATGTAAGGACTGTTTTTATGAGGAGAGGTTGAGTAGATTGGGCCTCTTTTCATTGCAATATAGAAGAATGAGAGGCGACCTTATTGAAACATACACAATTCTTAGAGGACTCGACAGAGTAGAAAATAAACTTTGAGCGTAAACTTACAAGTAGTATCAAGATGGACAGCAAGAACTTCAATTAAGTATATAAAAAGAAAGAGAGAAGCCAAAGTGAACGTAGAATCCTTAGAGAAGACGGAGCGGGAAATAATAATGAACAATTAGGAAAAGGCAGAGGAGTTGAATACTTTTGCTTCCACTGAGCACTGACGACGGAGGGGGCAAATATTTGTGGATATGGTGCCTATCAAGCAGGCTACTTTGCTCTGAATGGTGTCAAGCTTCTTGAATGTTGTTGGAGCTGCTCTGATCCAGGCAAGTGGAGAGTTTTCCAGCACTCTCCTGATTTGTGTGTTGTATTTGGTGGACAGGGTTCAGAAAATGACGAGGTGAGTTACTTGCTGCACGATTCCTAGCCTCCAACCTGCTTTTGTAGCTGTAATACTAACATGGCTAGTCCAGTTCAATTTCTGATCACCCTAGGATGTTGATAATGGAGGTTTCAATAATGAAACTGGAGAAGATCTGGGACTAGTTCAGGAGGCACAGCAGAAATTCATCCCAAGGAAGGAAAAACATACCAAGGGGAGGATGAGGCAACCATGGCTGACAAGGGAAGTCAGGGATATCATAAAAGCAAAAGAGGCAGACATGTGGAAGATTAGTGGGAAGCGAGAGGATCACTTAAAAAAAAAAGCAGTAAGTGGGGAGAAGATGAAATATGATGGTAAGTTAGCTAGTAATATAAAAGAAGATTATAAAAGGTAAGAAAGAGGCAAGAGTGGATATTAGACTGTTAGAAATGAGGCTGGAGAAGTAGTAATGGGGAACAAAAAATGGTGGAGGAACCAAACAGTTACTTTACATCAGTTTTCACAGTGGAAGACACCAGCAGCATACAAAACTTTGAGAGTCAGGGACAGAGCTGTGTGTAGTGGCCATCACTAGGGAGAAGGTGCTGGGCAAACTCAATAGGACTGAAGATGAATAAGTCATCTGGCCTGGATGGACTACACCCTAGAGTTCTGAAGGAGATAGCTGAAGAGACTATAGAGGCATTGGTGGTGACCTTTCATGGATCACTGGAGTCATGGGGGGGGGGTCCCAGAGGACTGATAAATGGCTAATTTAGTGCCTCTTTTAAGAAGGGAGGGAGACAGAAGACAGGATCGCCTGACATTCGCCATTGTAAGATTTGAGAGTCCATTATTATGGATGAGATTACAAAGTACTTGGAAGCATGTGGTAAAATAGGGCTGAGTCAGCACAGCTTTGTCAAGGGAAGGTCATGTCTGACAAACCTGTTAGAATTCTTTGAGGAGGTAATGAGCAAGTTAGAAAATGGACAGCTAGTAAATGTGATCTATTCAGATTTCTAGAAGGCCTTTGACAAGGTGCCGCACAGGATGCTGCTAAATAAGAGAAAAGCCCATGGCGTTAGGGTCAAGATATCAGCATGGATAGCGGAATGGCTGCCTGGCAGAAGGCGGAGAGTGGGGTCTTTTTCAGATGGCAGCTGATGACTAGGAGAGTTCCATAGGGATCAGTGTTGGGACCACACAACACATTATACATTAACAATCTGGATGAAGGAACTGAAGGCATTGTTGCTAAGTTTCCTGATGACACAAAGATTTGTGGAGTGACAGATAGTGTTGAGGAAGCTGGGAGGCTGCTGAAGGACTTGGACAGGCTGGGAGAGTGGGCAAAGAAATGGCAGATGGAATACAATGTGGGGAAGTGTGAGGTTATGAACATTGTTAGGACTAATAGAGGCATAGACTATTTTCTAAATGGGGAAAGGCTTTTGGAAAACTGAAGCACAAAGTGAACTGGGAGTCCTAGTTCAGGGTGCTCTTAAGGGTAACATTCAGGGTCAGTTGGCAGTTAGGAAGGCAAATGCAATATTCACATTCATTTCAAGAGGGCAAGAATACAAGAGCATAGTTGTACTACTGAGGTTGTATAAGGCTCTGGTCATACTGCATTTGGAATATTGTGAAAAGTTTTGGGCCCTGAATCAAGGAGGGATGTCCTGGTATTGGAAGGAGTGCAGGGGATGTTTACAAGAATGATCCCAGGAATCAAGGACTTCTCATATGAGGAGCAGTTGAGGACTTGGATCTATACTAGATGGAATTTAGAGGGAATTGGCAGGGAACGCCTCTCATTGAAACTTAGAATACTGAGAGGCCTAGACAGAATGGATGTGGAGAAGATATTTCCACTAGTAGGAGAGGTTAGGACCCAAGGGCACAGCATCAGAGTGAAGAGACAACCCTTTGAAACTGAGGAGTTATTTCTTTAGCCAGAGGCTGGTTAGTATGTGGAATTGATTGCTGCAGGATGCTGTGGAGGCCAAGTCATTGAGTGTAGTTTAGACAGAGATAGATATAGGTTCTTGATCGGTAATGGGATCAAAGGTTACGAGGAGAAGGTAGGAGAATGGGTTGAGAAACATCTCAGCCATGATCAAATGGCACAGCCTAGTTCTGCTCCTACATCTTATGGTCTTATGATAATGCCATTGAATGTCAAGGGCTACGATTTGATTTTCTGTGTTGAAGATGATCATTGCCTGGTAGTTGTGTGGCACGAATGTTGCTCACACCTATCAGCTTCAGCTTGATATTGTCTAAGTTTTGCAGCATTTGGACATGGGCTGCTTCAGTTTCTGAGAGTCACACATGGTGCTGAACATTGTGCAATCATCAGTAAACATCCTCACTTCTGGTCCTTTTTATTAAATTCATTTGTGGGATGTGGCCATTGCTGGCCGATAAATAGGCCAGCATTTATTGCCCATTCCTAACTACCCAGAGCACAGTTGAGTCAACCACATTGCTGTAGGTCAGGAGACACCTATTGGCCCAACTGGGTAAGGACGACAAATTTTCTTCACTAAACGGCATTAGTGAACCAGTTGTGTTTTTATAACAATCAACAATGGTTGCGAATGACTCAGTTTTTTTTTTGAATTCCAGATTTTAAATTGAATTCAAATTTCACCATGGTGGAATTTCAACCCTTGATCCCAGAATATTAACCAAGGATTCTGGATTACTGGTTCCAGTGACATCACCACTCAACACCACCTCTCATGTTATGATAGAGACATTGAGAAAACAGCTGAAGCTGATTGTGCCTAGGAGACTACACTGAGGAACCTCTCCATAAATGTCCTGGAGTTGTGGTGATTAATTTCCAACAACCACAACCATCTTTCTTCATACTAGGTGAGAGCTTTCCCCCGATTGCCATTGAATCTAGCTTTGCTAAGCTGCTTAATTCCACACTGATGGTCAAGAGTTGGCTGATTGGGTTGTAAACTAGCCAGATTGGATTTGTCTTGGTATGTGCAAGTTTGTTGGCGATTATTCCTCTTAGGACATCATTGCAGGAACTCCTCAGTGTAGATATTTTGAATCAACCTGTTCAGATGTGTTTTAGCACATCTCTAGAGCAGGTGGGGCTTGAACCCATCCTTCAGGACCAGAAGTAGAAACACTTGCACCACACCACAAGACACTTAGTTTCTCTGTAAATATTTTTCTTTAATGTGCCACAAGGATTACAAATATTTTCTAATCAACCTGCTTAGAGATGTTATGACACACCTATAGAGCAGGTGGGACTTGAACACGGGCCTCCTGGTTGAAAAGTAGGGACACCACCACTGCACCACTGCACCACAAGACACTTAGCTCCTCAGCGTCATATCCCAGACCCAACCATCTTCAGCTGCTTTATCAGTAACCCTCCCTCCCTCAAAGTCAGATGAGGACAAGTTTGCTGGTTGCACAATGCTCAGCACCATTTGTGGCAAGACCGAGACAACTTCTAGGCTTGGGCTAAAAGCGGCAAGTAACATTCAAATCACACACGTGGTAGGCAATGGCAATCTCCCACAGGTATTAATCAAATACCTCCTTTTGAAGTTACCATCACCGAATCCCCCTCTATCAACATCTTTGGGGTAACAAGAGCAGCAACTGAACTAGAAGACATATAAATTGCGGCTACAAGAGTAGGTCAGACGCTTGGAGTTCTCTGGCAAGTAACTCCCTTTCTCAACAATGTCAATCCACCATCTAAAGACATCGACTGTGTCAAAATACTCCCCAATTGCCTGGATGAGTGCAGATATAACAACACAAGAAGTTCGGCACTACCAAAGGTAAAGCACATTGTTTGATCAGCATCACATTCACAATTTTCAACATTCTCTTCCTTCATCATTGTTGCGCAGTGGCAGCAGTGTATACCAAATCGTGTTTTCACCTAGTGTGTACACAATTCACTGCAACAACTCGCCAAGGTTCTTGAGCAGCACGTTCAAACCACAATCTCTATCACTTAGAAGGACAACGACAGCACATGAAAAGGAGTACCACTACCTTCAAGTTCCGCTCCAAAATATACACCATGTCAACTTTTAACCGTAAAGCCATTCCTTCACTTTCGCTGGGTTAAAATACTGGAATTCTTCGCCCCACATTATTAAAGTGTTCCTCCTCCCCAAGGACTGCGGTGGTTCAAGAAGGTTGCTCAACATCACCTTCTCCAAGTAAGTAGGGGAATGGGCAATAAATGCTGTTCTTGCCAGCAATGTCCACATTCCATCAGTGAATAAGTAAGAAGTAGCAGATTTTCCCTGTCACATTTGGCAAACATAATAGTGTATGGTATACCACAGAATACTAGGAGAAAAGGCTGCACGGCTACTTTATGTTCATCAATTTTAACTGAACAGGATAATCAGGTAGGCTCCATGATGTATACTGCAAAAGTGTAATTACTGGGAATGCATAATGAAAGATGTATCCAAGCTTTTAAACACACAATCCCAAATATGTTTTCAGTATGCAAGACTTTACAACAGAAAGTGGTCAGAAAATTATCCCTGAACTGTCAGTTGTTATTTGACTCTGGAAGACAAACCCTAAGTATGCATTTGAAATAAAAACAGAGATTGCTGGAGAAAGAGATAGCAAGAACTGCAGATGCTGGAGTCAGAGACAACACAGCATGGAGCTGGAGGAACACAGCAGGCCAGGCAGCATCAGAAGAGCAGGAAAGTTGACGTTTCGTATCGGGACCCTTCTTCAGAAATGGGCCAGGTCTGGGAGTAAGCTGGGGTAAGGTTGATTGTAGTGCCAGAAGATGCCAGCGCATTGCTGAAAGCGTGTACTTCAGGATCTGTAGAGAAACCTGTTTTTGGATGCTGTGCTGATAGAGGTTGTCACAGTTAGGGCCAAATTGGGATGGCCAGAATGTTGTTTGGAGTCCATTGGGGATGATCCAGCTGCGTAGGCAAGTGCTAAGGAAGGAGATGTGGCTGTAGTATCAGGTTTGCTTAAGTATGTGGTCGAAGAGTTTCAGGGCAGAGGAGATTACCAGAGGGTTGCATTGAGAGAGAGATCCACTGAGGTCTTTCTGGAGGGAGGAGGACAACTTCTTTAAGATTGGCATCCTTGAAAGAGGCTTCGCAGTGGAGTTATAAATCGCTCAGAGATAGCAAGAACTGCAGATGCTGGAGTCAGAGACAACAGTGTGGAGCTGGAGGAACACAGCAGGCCAGGCAGCATGAAAGGAGCAGGAAAGTTGATGGTTCAGGTTGGGACACTTTTTTTCATTTCTGAAGAAGGGGCCTGACCCGAAATGTCAACTTTCCTGCTCCTTTGACGCTGCCTGGCCTGCTGTGTTCCTCCAGCTGCACACTGTGTTGTCAGGTGCTGGAGAAACTCTGGTCTGCTGGAACAGTTCTGAAGAAGATTCACTGGACTCGATAAGTTAACCTTTGTTTTCTGTCCACAGATACTGCCAGACCTGTTGGGTTTCTCCAGCAATTTTTGTTTTTGTTTCAAATCTGCGTCTACAGTTCTTTCGTTTATCTCACTATATGTATTTACCTACTGTCCAGATGTGAATTTCCAGCGGTGTCTCCAAATAGCAATTGGAATTTATGATTGATTTGCTTACTGTCTGGTTCTATTGTTTTGAAGCCAACTGTAATTTTCTTCATGCAACTTCGGTTGAGATTGGCTAACTTGATGCGAACCAGGGAGCGAATCTGGCTCATTCCTGGCATGTGTGCACCCCTATCATCTCTCAGATGGTACATTTTATAGCCATCAGGTAAGTCAATATTCATAATTCATGTAACAATGGAGGCATATACACTGCTTTATATAAAAGTTACTGATGTGTACTATGCCATTTCAAAAACATGCTGAGCAAGGACTTTCTTAGATGGAATGAGAAACGATACACGCAGGATCACGTCACAGTGTTCACGTATCACATCTTGAGATGAATTACAGTAATCCCTTGCTTAATGTTTTGGTTGTGTTTCTGAAAAATTTGACATTAACTTAACAACTTTAAGCAAATAAGATTGCCTCATTCCAATTTATAGCTGCAGTAAGGTTTTTAAGACCTTTCTGGTCAGAAAGAAATTGTGAAATTATACCTTTTAGGTTGAAATATCACATTCCTATATTCTTCTATCATTAAATGAAATAACTTCTAAAATGAAAGAATTTTGTTTTAAAAAGTTATGCTAACTCCTCTACTTCCACTTGCCATCTGTCTTGTTTGCTAGTCCTCCCACTTGCAGACCCACCCCAGCCTCTACAGCTTGCCATCTTTTCCATTTACCGCCCCTCCCTCTCTCATACTGCTGAACCCTCACTGTGAGTGCTGTACTAATGCTGCAAGGGCTTTCTAACTTACATGGAGCGACATCTGAGTCTGCAGATTGCAAAGCAAGTATGTATGTCACTGCCTTTAGAAGTTAGAGATTGTAAAAAATTAGCTTGTAGCAAATCTCATGTGGAATTACATGAAATGTTTGGGAGAGGGGTGGTGAGAAGGATGAAATGAGCTATGGTACAACAGGAGATAAGAGTGGGTGAGCCAGGTGGGAGAGGTGGCAAGTAGGAGGGTCAGCAAGTGGCAGGGTCAGGGCATAGGAGACACAGTAAGTGAGTCGGAGTAGTTGCTCCAAAATGGTACCAAATCAGGTCATGCATTGGTCCCTGAACGGAATAACTTTAAAACTGAAACGCTGACATCACATGCACAAACTACCTACTATATCAGTGATGTTAAAGTGGAATGAATTAAAACAGGGATCTGCTATATGCAGTCATAAAGTGGCAGGAAGCCTATGCGCTCTCTTGGTTAATAATATTGGACAGTATACTGAAAACATAAGTAACTTCTAAAAATAGGCATGTTCTTTTAGATCAAATTCCCAGCAGTAAAAGATACATCTGAATGATTCAGTATAATGATCTCAAAACTTTTGTGGATCTTTCTAAATTATTTAACTCATTTATAAATTGTCACACAGACACTGAAAACATATTTTATTTATTTTTTTTTTACTTTTGAGAATTTTCCAAAACAAGTATCCAAAAAGGCATTCATATTACACTAATAAATAGTTATATTTGAATTCCTGAGGGAAATTGTAACGGGAGTTCTGTCAGATGTGTGACAAAGTTAAAAAACCAATAATACTGGAGAAAGAGAGACTGTCACAGAACAAGCAACACAATAATTCTCATATGTTCGGAACACACCTCTGTATAGAAATGTAAACAAGTTCATACAAAATAGATAACATTTTTCATAAAGTTTGAATAGCATATGCTTTTTATTTTAGAAGACTGTGTGCTCTAAAAGGTTTACAAAGACATTTACTAATTGTATCTCCACATTGCATAGATAGTCAAAGTTTTTCAAAATTAGAAAAAAAAACTTGATACATTGTACAGCCAAATAAAATTGTCATAATTAATGTAAATGCAATTATTCTAAATATTGACCAGCTTTCCAAATCAGATTCCGGCATATTTGACGATGATTGTATAACAGAAATATCTTCTAATATTCAACCCCCTTACATTTTAATTTGACACAGAATGTTGTTCTAGATAATGTTACCTCTTCTCCAAATGTCCTGCTGCCCTTCCCCCATACCATTGTAGCTTTCCAGCTATTTTCCACACCCATCCATTTGAAAAATTGACAAACAAAGCAACAAAAGGATTCATTGGTTGAATGGTAAAAAGTGTTACAAATCTAGTTAACGAATGTCCTAGGAATGACAACTGAATGTTTTGTTTATGATATGACTTGTCCAATAATAGGTGCGATAATAATGTACTGAATGTTATTCCATTAATATTTTAACAGTCAAATTGACTACTGTTGCAAGTTTTCTTTATCTTAACCATTCGTCATATTTTTGATAGCTATTTTTCATATCAACTGTTGAGAGATATTACATCACATCTCCAGAACTGGGAGTACACACACATCCATTATTCTTTGATTATGTCACATTAATTTCAGAAATAAGGAAATGCCAATGATTAGAAAACATGATAAACTTGATAATTTTGCGTATGAATATAAATTAAAATTAATTAAGTGCAGCTAAGAAATGTATTAATTACTTATCAGAACTCACTCAGTTATTACAGACGGAGGAAAAAATGATCTTTTATAAGCAATTACATTGGAAGGTCTTTCTTGGACTAATAACTACCAATAATTTTAAATTCAGACTATAGTAACTTCACACTGATTAATGGTAAAACATTCTGTGTCCATATTAATTTGTAAAATGGTTGAAAATTGCACCTAGTTTGACTGCAATAACATCTTAAAATATGTATGAATTGTGAATAGAAGAAAAGAAAAACTTATGTAGAACACACAAAGGAAACATAAAATCACAGACAGTACTAAAGAGGCAGATTAACATAATGGCTTCTCAAGAAAGAGCTTGATTGTTTTTAAAATTCATATAAATGAATCAACTCATACAGGACCTGCCTGTTTTAAAAATATTCCATAAACTGACTTTAGTGAGAAGAAAAAAAATACTGTTCATGCATTCAGTTCCACACACTAAAAGCATACCAGGATGCATAATCCATTCATCAACGCACCCTTCTCTCAGTTTGTATTGAAAAATAGTTTGTATGTATCATACAAGGGCATAAAGCAGCATCAAGTGTTATGCAATTTGCTCCAGACCTTTCAATATAGATTATTATAAAATTAACAGAATGTTTATAAGATAATTGTACTTTTATTGTCTTAGTTACCAATTGCACTATATATAAAAACATAATGATTTACATATTATTGCACGTAGCCAGAAAACCTCTTACAGTTTTCTCCATATATTCGCAATCCTGTCTATATGTTCCAGATGTATTCAAAGTTTGTTGTCATTTATTATTTATATAGAGCTGTACTCTCTGCTTTAAGATTAATGTTGATGTTAAATATCGCACATTTTTCAAAGAACACATTCAGCAGCAGGGACTCAATAATCGTTCCTAGAGGGCACAATATACCACAAAGTAAGTGCTTCCTGTTTTCAACAATCAATCTTCATTTCTATACTGTGTTGCACTGTTTCAAATGGCGTAACAGAAAAATTTTACATGTTATATATAAATTTTAAACATATACAGGCTGATAGCTTTCACCATGGTCAACAGAATTCCTCTGACTCATCTCTGTCTGATTCTCTTTGGGCTCACCATTGTCCAAGGGTTTTGGATACCGAAATGGATAACCATTGTCATCAAAGAATCTTCGGAAGGTGAACTCATAAAATGCATGTTCTGGATGTTTATTGCCACTAACATGACTAGTTAGTGTGTCAGATGTTTTGGTGCTATTACTGCTGTCATTCCATGAGTTCTCTTCTTCTATTGGGTCAAAGTTGGAAGTGTCCATGGGATGGCTTATCTTTGGGACATAAGGTGCTGGTTGTCTGCGGATGTCTTCAGAAAAATCAATAGAAATAAAAAAAGGATGACCCTTAATTTCATCTGTTCCATTTCCACCCAATCTGTCACTGGCTCCGCAACAGAGCTTTATGATGAGATCTGTTGCCTCAGAACTAAGCTTTACTTGTGGAGGAATGTAGAGTGTGCTCTCCCAATTTATCACCTGAGGATAGAAGTTATAATGAATATGATTATTTCACTCCATATATTAAGTTAATTTTTACCAAGTGTGAGCTGACAAGCCACAATTTAATTTGCAGTTGATAAATACCAAAACCACAAATGAGGATTTCAGCAGGTCATGAGCTAAGACAAGGCAAAGCTGGGACCATCTTGTGTAGGTGTAAACAGGTGATCTTGATGATGGCACAAATGTGGTCCAAAGCTGATCTCATGGTCAAATATGACACCAAGGCTGTGACCATATGAGTTTAATCTCAGACTATTTCCAGAGAAAGAAGATCCTGTTAGGAACTAGGGAATGGAGTTTATTGCGGGGATCATAGTCTTTCCAACATTCAATTGAAGGAAGTTTCTACTCTACCAGTACTGAATGTTGGTCAAGCATCCCATCCAAGACTGGCAACTCAAAACAGATAAGTTGAGGCAGGCACCTTCCTGGTCTTAATGCAAATAATGGGAATTATCTTTGGTGGAATAATTCTCTTGCTCACCCCCTAGACAACTCATAAAAGATGTTAAGTAAAGCCACCAAATCTACTTCCTACGTCATTGGACCTATACTGCAGACATAATTTGCAATTTCTCAGACCTATAAAGTTGAGAAATTTGAGCTATTTTTCACATTCCACTTGTGAAGCAAGTGAATGCACCTTCCATGTCTGACCCCATGCAATTGAAACATGTTGTGATTTTCAGTAGAAGGTGGGACTTCACCATTAAGGTCAGTTACCAGGTTGCAGTTGACTATTTTTGCAGTCAACAAGGAGGCACGCCATCAACAAATGGGATTGCCATTTGTAACATGGTTCACTAATGTCCTTTAGGGAAAGAAACTGCCATCCTTATCTGGTCAGGCCTACACGTGACTCCAGACCAACAGCAATGAGAGTGGCTCTGACCTGCCCTCTAGGCATTTAGGGATGGGCAATAAATGCTGCCTAGCCATCGATGCCCTCATCCCATTAATGAATAAAGAAAAAAAAAGGGGCTTTGGAACAGCAACGTGCCATTTGCCCTTCAAGCCTGCCAGTGATAAGACCATGGCTCATCCTACTCTGGTCTCAACTGCAATTTTCTGCATGACAAAGCCCTCAACTACCCTCGTCTACTAAAAATCTATTTAACTCAACCTGAATAAATTCAATGACACCTCCACTGCTTTCTGTGGAGGGGAACTTTAAACACTGACAATGGTCCAGGAGAAAAAAAATTCTTGATTTACAAGGGAGACCTGTTATTTTGAATCTGTTTAACCAAGAAGAAACATCCTCCCAGTATTCCCTCGGGATCTTTTTTACTTCAATAAGATGGGCTCTCATTTTCCTAAACTCCAGTCAGTAAAAGTCCAATCCATTCAACCATTCTTCATAAGAGAAACCCTTCACCAAGTTGAGTTGGGCGAAACTTTGCTGAACTGCTTCTAATGCAGTTAAAACCTTTTCAAATAAAGAGATCAAAACTGGACAAAGTAAACCAAATTTACTCGCAACAAATCCTTTACAACTGTAGTATAACTGCCCTAATGTTATATTTCTGTTCTCCATACAAATGTCCATTTATGTTTCTTTCCACCTGGTGTACTGATATAATAAATTTTGTTTCCAAAATAAGACATTTTGTTGAAGCTTTTTGTCCTGCACTTATCAGAACAACTTGCAACAATACAAATTCATGGCGAAAACCAACTTTTATACTTCATGAGAGTGTTGATGAGTTGGAAAGTGGATGCTAGTTCGTTGAGGTGTTGCCATGGACAAAGCACCAATTAATGACTGACAGTTAATTGGCAGGCTTTGTTTAAATTTTACAGGTTGACTCTGATTTCTCAGGGAAAGGCCCCAACCAATGATCCAGCAAAAGGATGTCACCTATTTTGTTGGGTTGAAACAGACAGAATGTGTGTACATTTTCTCTCTACTTGCAAAGCCCTGTGTGTTAAAATATGGAGCTTGCTGGACACACAACTGCACCACACTGTGAGCTCAACTAACAATGCTACTTTGTGCAAAGTTTTATGTTGACAACCACTCAGGATTATTTAGTAAAATTTGTCTAATTGCAGAATCACATCTAATGCTTGACACTGTGATAGTTGGGTAAGGTCAGTACTTTGCTTGTTGTGAACAGCCAAAGGGATATGCTGCAATGTGTATGGTCTAGATACCTGGCATCATACAGGCATTGAAGTTCACATATCACACTACTCATTTGCATGATTGGTAAATGCCCTTTTGGTTTGGCATCAGTATTCTGATAGTGGAGAACACCACTTGCTGCTCAAATGTTTGAGGTACCTTACCATTTCAAGGTAATCCGAGTTGAACTGGGCACTTTTCAGTACAGTGACCACCTTAGGGCTTTTCATAAGTTTGCGCAATATACAGCTAACATCAACATGGGTCTTTATGGGATTCAATATGTGTCTTTGATGAACTAACACTTAACCTGCTACTCCTTGAATATTTCTGATATGTAGGTGATACAGTTGCCTTACAGTACTTGAATCTACAGCTGCTGAATGCCTTGCATGTTTTTACAGACTCCATCTGCACTCAAATTCTCATTTGAGAGAGAACAGTTAAACAAGCTCCCTTTACTTGATGTTTTATTTGAGAAATCAGCCAGGAGTTCTCTACTACAGTCTACTGCAAACCTACTTTCTTCACTGATCGGTATAGAACATAGAACAGTACAACACAGGAACAGGCCCTTCAGCCCACCATGTCTTTGCTGACCGTGATGCCATTCTAAACTAATCCCATCTGCCTGCATGTGGTCTGTATCTTTGTTCCCTACCTCTTTGTTTCTGTTTAAAAGCCTCTTAAACATTGCCATCGTATCTGCTTCTACCACTTACACTAGCAGTACATTCCAGGCACCTACCACCCCTGCATAAAAACTTGCCTCACGCAAAACTTGCCTTCTTTAAACTTTCCCCTCTCACTTTAAACCTATGCCCCCTAATATATGACATTTCCACCCTATCCATGCAACTCAATTTTATATATGTCTATCATGTCACCACTCGGTCTCTTACACTCTAGTAAAAACAATTCAGGTTTGTACAACCCCTCCTTATAGCTAATACACATCCTGGTACATGTTTTATGTGCCCTTTCCAAAGCCTCCATGTCCTTTCAACAGTGTGGCAACCAGAAGTTCACACAATACTCAATGTGGTCTAACTGAAGTTTGATACAACTAGAACATGGCTTGCCAACTTTTACTGTATGCTCAAGCATGCCGTTTGTCTTCTTCACCATCTTATCCACTTTTGTTGCCACTTCCAAGGAGATATGGTCTACACCCCAAGATCTCTCTGTAAATCAAAGCTCCTAAGGATCCTGCTATTTACTGTATTCTTTTCTCTTGCACTTGATCCCCCAAAATGCATACTTGTCTGGATTAAACTCACCTGCCATTTCTCCACCCAATTTCCAAATGATCTATATTCTGCTGTGTCCTTTGACAACTTTCCTCGCGTCATCTGCTTACATACTAATCAGAACGCCTATGTTATCATCCATAATTTGTATAAATTACAGAGGTCCCAGCAGGGATCCTTGTAGAACACCACTGGTCACTGACCTCCAGTCAGAAAAACACCTCTCCACACTAACCACTGTCTCTATGACCAAGCAATTTTGTATCCAAATTACCAACTCACCATCAATCCCATGTGACTTGATATTATAGACCAGCATACCATGGGGGACTTTGTCAAATGCTTTAGTAACGTCCACGTAGACAACATCCACTGCCCTACCCTCAACAATCATCTTCATCACTTCCTAAAATAATTCAAATCAAATTTGACATACAAGACCCTTCCTGAACAAAGTCATACTGACTATCCCTAATAATTCTTTTTCAAATGCAAGTAATCCTGCCCTAAGGAATCTTCTCCAGTGATTTTCATACCACTGATTTAAGGCTCACCAGTTTATAATTTCCTGGATTGTCCCTGTTGCCCTTCTTAAATGAAGGAACAACATTGGCTATTCTCCAGTCTTCTGGAACCTCAACTGTGGTTAAAGAGGATAGAAATATCTGTGTCAAAACTCCAGCAATCTCTTCCCTTGTCTCCCTCAGTATTCTCGGATGCCTTCAGGCCCTGGGGACTTATCTATCTTAATGTTTTTCAAGACATCCAACACCTCTTCCTTCTTAATATCAAGATGACTTAGAATTCCAGTATATTCCTCTCTAATCTTAGCCATCATCCGTAACCTTCTCATTGGCAAATACCAATGCGACGTACTTAAGGGTGCCACCCATTTCTTCTGGTTCCATGCCTAAATTCCTTCCTCTACCCTCAAGTGCACTTACCCTTTCCCTAGCCACCCTCTTACTCCTAACGTACGCATGATTCAGTGAAACTAATTATGTCAAGGCTGTTGCTCAGCTAGTCTTTTGACTCTCCCTATTTCAGCAGAAGTCCCAGATGCTAATAAGGGCTCTGCAAGGTCAACTGAGCAATGTGTGCCTTGAATTCCAATGCCTAGGTCGATGTCAGTGGTTCATCCAGATTAATTCTTATTCAACCTGTCACAGTTTGGCACAACTTAATGTTTTGCCAAGACATTTCAGAGGGTAGTTTACAATCAACCAGACTGAAATGGGTCTCAGTTAGCGAATCAGATGGATTTTTGTGATCACCATTGCTGAGACCAGCTTTTTTATGCACATTTACTACTTGATTGAGATTCTCCCCGCTGATGAGGAATTTGACTTGTGTTTCTGGAGCATTAGACTGGTGGCTGGAATACTAGCCAAGTAACATTACCACTGTACCACTTTACCCTCATTTAGTACACAATTTGGTTTATGAGATACTGTATCAAGAAAATAAAACATAGGTTCTGATGTATTGCTGTAAGGACATACTGCCCTAGGTACCTACCTTAATTTGAGTTTCTGCAGGTGTTGGAGCAAGAAAAGGAGGCTGCCCTACTAACATTTCAAACAGTATAACTCCCACACTCCACCAGTCACAAAGTTGAGTGTATCCTGTAAAAGAGACACCATTACGCAAGATAACCCCCAAATGTAAGTAAACGTTTACCCGAGATGGGAATAGAGCAATAAACTTTATTTATTTTAAAAATTTGGCTAAAACTCACAGACCAGTTGAGTCAAATGTTTCGATACTGTAAATTAACAAGGTTCAACAGAATTGGTCTGCTGCAAAATCTGTAAATAACTAATAACTGAAAAATATTAATTTATTTGATATTGCTAAAAAATTGTCAGTTTTTCATTTTGCATTCATCAGGACAATTCATAAGAAATATAAAAGTAAAAGGAAAATAACATTTATACTGTATGTGAGAAGAGTGCTGATTGGTTGGCAAATGGACTCTGATTGGTAGAGATGATGCCACGGAGAATACTTTGGTTAATGATGATTGGTAACTTGGCAGTTAAGTGTCAATCTCTCAGTGCAGAGAAAATGATTTTCATACTCCCTTCCTTGTGGCATTTTCGCCTTTTTTAAAAAAACTAATCACATCAGATGACAGGCAAACTATAAAATCTGGTACCAATTAATTGTTTTGAAAATTGCTTACTTAGTTAGGTAGTTCATAGTGATAGGCTGCTGAATATCTTACACGAGCTATCATTGATTGTTATTTGGTATGAATTCCTGATGTATCTAACAAGATCAAAGATCATCTAACATAGAAACATCTCTCTCTTTCAATAGTCATTGTTGCACTAAAATGCTACATTTCCTCACAAGTGTTTGTTGCTTTGAGTAGTGGTTTTGCCCAAAAACAGAGTCCACGTACTTAAGCAATTTGACCTTGAATATGTCCATGTCATACACCATAATTCACATGATAGGAGATTCCACATTTGAACCAGACTGAATAACTATGCTTCTCCTCGATTCCTTAATGGTGGCTCTCTTATATTTATGGTCCTTAGTTTTAGATTCTCAAAATGTAGAAACATTTATTTGTATTTATCTTTTCAAACGGCTTTATTACCTTGAGCATTCTTTTCTTCTAGAGAAAATATCTGAGAATATTCTTGCTTAGCTAAAAATTCTTAGAAGCTCCAAAAAGTCAGATGACTTTTTTTTGTCCCCAGGTACTTAGGATGATTACTGGTCTGCAGTTTTTTGGCTTTTTCTGTGCCTTTGCTGGGAGTCACTGCTGCTGTTGTAACCCTCTTTGTTCTTCAGCGGTTGAACAATGTCTTCCCGTATTATTGGGTACAAGTCCTTTCCAATGGCATTGTTATGAAACATTATAATGATCTGAAAGTACAAATGTACAATTGCATGTGGATTTTCGTGAAAGCACAAGTCGGTCCATGTGTGGCATGTAGAAAGTCCTTTTCAGGTGGTTTGCATTTCATACATACATGTTCAGATGAATGGAGGGGAGAGAGGAAAGTCAGTTTCCATAAGGATGCTCTGAATTTTCCACGGGCTGGATTTTTCCATTTGAAATTTCATGACATTATTCTCACCATGGCCCAGGGAGAATTATGTTGCACGATTACCTGCCTCTGATCTCAATACTCTATAGGCAAATTCGCATGGTGAGTGATATGGAAATACTTGCTACTATTGGCAGCTTCAGGCTTTCACATGTCTGGCACCATATTTAACAGCCAGTTGAGACCACTACAGACTGTGCAAGCCAGGAACTATCCCTTACATGTGGTGCTCATCTCTCGACATATGACACAAAAAAAAAGCTGTCTTCCTGTTTCAAAAAGAAAGATCTAAAGGTGTTGGTGGATGCAGTGATGAAGAGAAGGTTAGTCTTCTGCCTGGCTGTCTGTAACTAAAGGCCACCCCACCCAATCCAGTATGGACAGAGATAGCAGCACTGAAAAGATTATTTATTTCCTGTTCTCCACAAGGGTAAGAGGCACCATCGTTTTTCTGCTACCTCACAGGTACAGCACCGTCACTCATTCTAACTGTGCCACTGCATATGTATCTCATGAAGGATGATGGTGTATAACCCTCATCATCACCACATGTATTATGCCTACTCAAGGGCCTACATCACTTCATCCATTACAACTAATAACCCTATTTGTCCTCTGCACTTCCTGCTCACTCAGTGGGGACACCTCACCATCTCTTGGGGTCACGCATGATGAGTAACTGCTATTGTATCCATTCCCACTGTATTCAATCCTTCTCTATCGTTGCTAGAAAAACTGGCACACAGCCAGGTCAAGAAGTCTAAGACTGATGGATGGGGATGGTGGGGGTTGTTGGCACACATCACGTATCAGGAGATTGCCAGGGAAGACCAGAACGGCTGATGAGGACGGCAAAAGAACAATGGGCAACCAACACAGAAACCTGTGCTCCTCTCTGATTGGCTTGCCCATAGAAGGCAGAGGGTATATGTGGAAGGGTGTTTTTCTGGCTGGAGGTCCGTGATTAGTGGTGTTCTGCAGGATCCATACTGAGACCTTTGCAGTTTGTGAAATATATAAATGACTTGGACAAAAACATAAATGGGTGGGTTAGTACATCTGCAGACGACACAAAGATTGATGGAGTTGTAGATGGTTTAGAAGGTTGTCAAAGGATACAGCAGGGTATAGATCAGTTGCAGATATAGGTAGAAAAATGGCAGATGGGGTTTAATCTGGGTAAGTGTGAGATGCTGCACTTTAGGAGATCAAACGTTAAGGAAAAGTAAAAAAAGGACCCTGAACAGCACTGATGTTCAGAGGATGTTGCAGTTCAAATCCATAGCTCCCTGAAAGTGGCCACATGAGTAATTGGGGTGGTAAAGAAGGCATATGGCATGCTTGCCTCTATTGGTCAGGGCACTAACCACATGAGTCAGGCTGTCGTGCTTTGGTTAGGCCACACTTAAGAGTACTGCGATCAATTCTGTTTGCCACATCACAGGAAGGATGTGGAGGCTTTGGAAAGGGTGTGGAAGAGGTTTACCAGGATGCTGCATGGATGACAGGTTATGAGTTATAAGGAGAGGCTAGAAAATCTATGGTTATTTTCTCTGGAGTGACAGAGGCTGAGGGAGACTTGATAGAAGTCTTTAAAATTATGAGATGCATAGATAAGGTTGATGGTCAGAATCGTTTTCCCCAGAACTGAAATGTCTAATAGTAGGGGGCATGCATTTAAGACGAGAGGGTGAAAGTTCAAAGGAGATGTGAGGGGCAAGTTTTGTTTTTAAACACAGAGTGGTAGGAGTCAGGAACATACTGCCAGGAGTGCTGGCAGAGGCAGATATGATAGGGGTGTTCAAGGGGCTCCTAGATAAGCATATGAATATGCAAGCAGTGGAGGGATATGGACTAGGGGCAGGCAGAAGGGATTAGTTTAATTTGGAGTCATATTCAGCGCAACATGGTGGGCCAAAGCGCCTGCTCCCGTGCTGTACTGTTCTATATTCTAATCAACATATTGTGGTAGCTCTGATATTAGTGCCTGATGTCTTCATGGCAACTACCTTGGAGACCCCAGGTCCAGCAGAAAGGTCAGTAGTTGCCAAATATGCAAATCAGACATGCACTTTGTTACTTTAACAATGAGTCTCAGCATCAATGGTAAGGTTAAAAAAAACACGAGGGAAGAGGCTCTTTGACCTCACTCCATCCTCTTCCTCTCAGGGAAGCAGGATGGTGCCAGCAGGAATTCACAGGAAGGAATAGTAACATACAGGCATCCTAGAAGCTTCTGCTTAGAATACTCCAGAGGTAACCTATCCCTTTACCTCCCCACTGCCAACAGCAGGTCAAGCCTAGAAGTGAGCTTGCAGTTGGGCAGAAGTCTCAGTATGCATGATCTCTCTAGGTGGAAAGCACCTACTGCAATGCCATCCAAGTATTCTAATGTCAACGGGACCAACATCTGAACAGACTGCCTCCAAAGCAGCTGTGGAAGTCTGCCTTACACCTAGTCATAGTGGGAAGGAAGAATAAAAAAATCACTTAGGGCACATAGGTGGCATCATTGTAAAAATGACTTCAATGCCCTCCATATATTTTCATTTGCACAGTTACAATGTCTGTAGTATTTTTTCACTATGAGACCTGGTCAAAGTCAGATCTATAGAAGGGTTGAGAAGCCTCTCCACATGTGTCAAGTGTGTAAGATATTGCAAGTTGTAAACGCTGTTCTTCTCTCTCAAGTAACAAGTCTTTGACTGCAGGTAGCTCCTTCTGTCCAGGATCCTTGAAACTTAACTGAGGATTGCAGCCAAGTTTGGAGAATACTGAGGTAAGAACAACGTATAATGAAAGTGCCAGGGCACAGATGGAATATAGCCTTAGACACCCTATTTATGAGAGTTCCATATGCCTTAGTAGGGAAAAGCAGTTCCTTCGTATGAGCTTTTCAAGGAAGTGTTGCTACATTCAAAGCTGTGAAATATTCATAGACAGCTCACATATACAGTCCCTCTTGGCAACTCCAGAGAGAGAAGAGAGAAGGTTCTTGAAGTGCTAACTTTTGCAGGTTACGTGTTGTGGAAGAGAATGCTCAATTAATATCAAAGCAACATTACAGTCTCTATGCACTTGTAGGCAATGAAAAGATAGAGATAAAGAAAGGGTCAAAAGGAGCTTTTTCAGGATCAGTGACAACCTAGTGATTCTCTTGAGGAACTGGACAACAGTAGACTCATATGCCAGATCATAAAAGATGGTTTCACAGCTAAATAACATTAGTGCTAATATGATACACGTGCACTGTGTCGCCGACAGAATGTTGTTCTTAGGTGGTTTAACATGTATTCAGTTGAAACAAATCGTTCAATCGCACCAATAACAGTACTTAATCTGCAAGAACAAGTATGAAGAACAGCAAACTAATAAGTTAGACATTTCCTTTTAATTAAGCAGCAGGTTGCCAGTCAGATGAGCAACTTAATTGTGCAATCAAACTCTGAACCTAGCTTTGGCATCAAGCAGATAGCAATATAGCTTGTCTCTGGCCTCTCAGGCTCTCTGAAACATTGCTCTATTTTCCTCTTATGGACAGCCTTCCTGGGCATTCTCCTGCCCTCAGCCTCATCATCATCCTCAGATGTTTACCCACAATCCCCCAGGATGACCGCTCAATCTCTACTGCAAAACTCCACTAGAGTAGTCCAAGCAAATAAACAACATTTAAAACAGGTAACATGATGTTCCACTATGACGCTCATGGAAAATTTAGCATCACTGTAGCTTAGCTCTATGTTTGTCTGTGGATTTCTTATATGTCATGACTGTTTTGGAGTAGGCATCCCTGGTCTCCAAGCAGACATTCCTGCACAGGCCAAGAGTGCATGGGCCTGCATGAGTGTTCTACTACATTGTAAGGCATTTCCTTGCACATCTAGGATGGACCTCCAAAAAAATGACTTTGATTGTCATAAATTAACTGAACATTAATAAAGTGGAATCCTTTTTCATTCACCAACTCTGCTAGTTGCTGCCTTCAAAAACAACATAGCACCTTGTACCTCAGGGAAGTCAGTGATGATGGAGAATACTAATGCCCTAGCTGTTTGACTGTAATCAGCAAGTAGGGAAGAAAGTTGAAGAGGTGGGCTATGGTGAAAATGGTATAATGAACGTCTTCAATGCATTTAAAACTGGACGTTTCTTGCAGAGGTTCCCAGTCACTCCTCGAAATGACATGCAAGCACAAAAATTAAGGGCAGCTGTAACCTTTAAAGCTACTGGGATCAGATTGCCACCTAGTCATTGTCAGCATAAGTCCTTGTATAGCAGCTGGCACAGCTCAGAGGTGATGGATAGGAACATCCTTAATCTTCTGCAACATTACCATTCTGCCATTGGCAGATAATTGCAGTGAAGTGTATAACCCTGATTGTCATCAGTCCTCTGAACCTCCTTGGTGGATTTTGTCCTGCTGCTTCTCCCTCTGGAGGCTATGCAGCAGCCGCTGTCAACTGACATTTTTGCTGGGCTTGAAGTTCTTGCATCCGTTATCTCCTTCTCCAGGTTCCATTCCTGGAGCAATGACACAAGAAAGGCGGAACTGGCATCTGCCATTTTAGCTGTGTTAGAAGATGATCTTTGAGGAATGTCAGAGAAATCACGCAGTGTTTTTGAAGAAATGCCCAAGTCCTCACATCTTTAATAATCAAACTGCACATTATGCTTTCACACATGGTCTCATGGAGGCTTCCCAAGGAGGTAGCTGGCATGTCACTCAGGTGTGTGATCTTACCAGATGCATAGTTGGCAAAGTGTCTAAGTTCCACTGGGTGTATGCTCCTGCCAGTCGGCCACCATGAAACCAGCCCATCGCCTCCCCCTCCAACCTTCCTACAACATCGAAGTCTATGTCCTTGCAGACTGGTGTCTCCGAGTGAGGACATGGCTGCTGTGTGTTGTTTTCCAGTACATTCTACAGATTGTCATGGCCAACTGGGAATGACAAGTTGCATTTCTAAATTTCTTGTTACATCAAGACTTTTTGAGCTTGTGTGACAAAGTCATATTGTCTCCCTCTCCACAGATGCTGCCAGACCTGCTACACTTCTCTTTTCTCTTCTAACTTTATATAAATGCATGTTCTGTGTGACTTGAATACTAGCGAAGTGAAAGTGTCATGAACCACAGTAATTGTACTCCTTAGTGTTGATAATTTGTTCCATTTTTATTTGTTCATGAGATGTCAGCATCACTGGTGAGCCCAGCATTTATTGCGCATCCCTATCTGTCTTGGAGAAGGTGATGGTAAGTTTCCTTCTTGAACTACTGCAATCCTTGGGGTCTGGGGATATCCTCCGTGTTGACAGAAAGTGGTTCATGATTCCAACACAGTGACAGTGAAGGAACGCAATGTAATTCCAGGTCAGGGTGGTGTGAGGCTTGCAACTGATGTTTTTTCACACATCTGCTATCTTGTCTTTCTTGGTGGTAGAGCTCCCAGGTTTGAAAGGTGCTGTGATGGAACCCTAGCAAGTTATTGCAGTGCATCTTATAGATGTTACACATGCTGGCCCTGTGCATCCGTGGTGGAAAGCATGAATATTGAAGGTGCTGGGTAGGATAACAATCAAGCAGACTGCTTTTTCCTGGATGGTGTCAAGCTTCTGAAGTGCTGTTAGAACTGCACCAACCCTAGCAACTGAAGAATTTTCAAGTCACGTTCCTGACTTGTGCCTTGACGACATAAGCAGTGTTCTTTCTCAGCTGCGCAGCTGCTTGAAAAGTGTCAATTCATATGTGGATCCATTGATTTCTGGTTCCAGAAGCTGCTCCTGCACATGGACCTTGGAGGTTTGTTCAATGGCAGGAGAAATTAGGGGAAACATAGGTGACAATAGGGGATTACTTGCCACAGAATTCTTAGGCTCTGACCTGTTTTTTTTAGCCACTATAATTATACAGCTAATAAAAACCAAAAGAACTGCGAATGCTGTAAATCAGGAACAAAAACAAATTTGCTGGAAAAGTTCAGCAAGTCTGGCAGCATCTGTGAAGGAGAAAACAGAGTTAACGTTTCGGGTCCAATGACCCTTCCTCAGCTATATTTATATAGCTAGTCCAGTTTAGTTCCTGGTCAATGGTATTCAGTTATGGTAAAGCTCTTGGTACAAAGTGTAACATGAGTAATGTAAGTTATGAATGTAAGTAAAGAAAAAAAACACTGGAAACATTAATAAGATTGAAAGCAAAAATGTCTCAGATTTAATGGTCAATATACTAAAGTTTAAGATGTGCCTGAAGTAAACAGTAAATACATTGATTCAGATCTTTCAAAATTCTTTAAATCTGCAGTATCACAAAGGATTGGAAGAAAACAAATATAATATCTATTCAAGAAAGTAGGGAAAGAAAACAGAATTCTAAATTTGTTCAACAAAGTCAATTATTTGGGAAATCTTGGAGTTTGTTTATAGGAATTGGAATGTCATGTTGTGGCTGAACAGGACGTTGGTGAGGCCACTTTTGGAGTACTGTGTACAGTTCGGGTCGCCCTGCTATAGGAAGGATATTATTAAATTGAGAGGGTTCAGAAAAGATTTACAAAGGATGTTGTCAGGACTGGAGGGTTTGAGTTATAAGGAGAGGCTGGATAGGCTGGGACTTTTGTTTTACTGGAACGTAGGATGTTCAGGGATGACCTTATAGAAGTTTATAAAATCATGAGGGGAATAGATCAGGTGAATAGCAAAAGATCTTTCCCCTAGGGCAGGGAGTTCAAAACTAGAGGGCATATTTTTAAAATGAGAAGCGAAAGATTTAAAAGGGACCTGAGGGGCAACTTTTTCACACAGTTCATATGTAGAATGAACTGCCACAGGAAGTGGTAGATGCAGGTAGTTACAACATCTAAATGACATTTGGACAGGTACGTGAATAGGAAAGATTTAGAAGGAAATGGCTAAATGCAGGCAAATGGGACTAGTTTAGTTTGGCAAACTTGGTTTGCATGGACCAGTTAGACTGAAGAGTCTGTTTCTGTGCTGTATCACTCAATGACTTTAAGTGGTAACAGGACAGCATTGCATACTCCCTTGTACCTCTTGCTGCAAATGTACAGAGCTTTGGTAAAATCACAGCTAAAGCACATTTCTGCTGCTGAATTCCTTTGGTGAACCCAATAAAATTACAGGAGTCTGGAGAAGTGAGTTTTTGACAGTTTGAGGAAATGTGCAGAGTACCACTTGTCAAAGTTTTGGTGCTCCAGATAGTTTTTGCTGATAAAGAGTGTCTTTTTTCCTGCAGCCTTCCCCCTTACACAATGATGATTGTAGGGGCAGCTGTGTTTCTGACAAAATAAAATCTGCAACTGGCTCCTGCAAGGCCCAGTAAAGCTTTAAGGTCATTCTGATGGGCTTCTGTTGGAATTAGCGTAGAGTTTCCGAAAACGTCTGGAGAATTTTGATACAATAATTTACTGCTGCATATTCATTTCAAAAATATACTGAAACCAAACAAGCCCTATAAACACTCACCTTTTCGTAACAGAACCTCAGGAGCTATGTAGTTTGGAGTTCCAACCAATGAGTGGGCTAGACATCTTTGGTGTTGTCGGGCAGCCCTCTGTTCGAGGGTCTTTAATCTGTCACCACACTTACAGTCAGACAAATCTCCCCAGAGATCACTTGGTTCCATGCTGTCCTGTCTCATATGACTCCCTTTTAATAAATTGGAAAATGAAACATTTGAATACAAAATTTGTTATACTTGACATCAACTTCCATAGCAAAACATTTTATAATTTCAATTATTTTACATCAACTCAAGTCTAGATGCTTAATGTCTACAAACAAGCTAAGAAAAAATTTAAGCCTGTTGTCAGAATACAGATGTGCATAATCTTACTAAATTGGATTAATTACAATAATTACATACCGGTAGAAAAAAAATGAACAATTTCAAAATGGCATATGTTTTTCAAGTCTATTGCATTCAGATTCATCTCATATTTTACTTTCCATTTAGAAGACTGACACATGATACACATCTTCAGATTAAGGAATACAAGCACTGTATTAGTTGTATTTGTATTAAGAAATACAAAAAAAAACAGTAGGCCATTCAGCCTGTCTAATCTGCTCTGCTATTCAACTAGATTATGGCTGATCATCTATCTCAATACCACTTTCCTGCACTATCTTCATATCGCATGATGCCATCAATTTCTAGAAGACGTCTGGTTTGAACATGCTCAATAATTGTACTTCCAAGTCTTCTGGGCTAGAAAATTCCAAAGTGAAGAAATTCCTCTTTAGCTCAGTGTCAAAGGGCCTAAGATTTTGTCCCATGGTTTTAGATTGACCAGCCAAGAAAAACATCTCATCTACATTCACCCCTGCCACACCTTGTCAGATTTTGTAAATTTCAATGAGGTCATCCCTCATTCTGCACAACTCTAGTGAATCCAGACTCCGTCTCATCAAACTCTTTTCATTAGACAATCCCATCGCCTCAGGAATTAGTAAAACTGAATTTACGTTGCAAACGCTGTCTGGCAAGTATTTCCCTCCTGAGATAAGAGGACCGAAACTGCACACAATATTTCAGGTGAGATCTCACTGAGGCTTTATACAAACACAACAAAACATTTTTTGCTTCTATGTTCAAATCCCCTTGTGACGAAGGCCTACACACCGTTTGCATTCCTAATTGCTTGCTGCACCTATATAACTTTTAGTGACTCATGAGAAAGGGCACATAGGTCCCTTTGGATATCTGCACTTCTCAACCTCTCCATTTCAGAAAACTAAGTGAATAACATAGTTGCATTATGTTCCACATGCCATGTTCTAGTCCTTCAATTAGTTTTTGGTTTTGTACATTCATTTTATTGAGAGGGGTTACAGGAGATGACTATTAGCCAGGCCTGCACCCTCAACAAAGAAAACACTAACTTTATTATTCACTGTGTGGATTGCAGGTGGGGATCAAGCTCAATTTGAAATTCATGAGGGAGAAAACAATTGGAACTTTTGCCTTGTTTGCAGCTCGAGGTAGAAATCACGACTCGAGGCAGAGTTAGATTAAACTTGTGAAAAGATGCTGGTCTCCAAAGTGAAGAGCTCAGGTATCCTCAGTCATGAGATATTAATTAAAGTGTGCAGGGTCACTTCCCAAAAGTTAATAGAAGGATTGTTATAAATTATTAAATTGAAGACTAGTGAAAAACTAAGGAGAATAAAAATAAATTCCAGAGGTTGTGGCATACCTTGTAAACTGGTCCCTAAAAAATTGAATGAGCCATCAAGGTTTTTGTAATATATAAAGGAATTCTTGGGCAAGAAGAATAGTAAAAAGTAGAACTGCATTCAAAGCAAAAGCAGTTATAAAATGTATAGTGTTGCTGAAGTCTTTTCACATACAATAAAGTTTGTTCTTGTTTAAAAAGTGTGAAACCTTCTGGCATAGTTCTCTCATTTAATCACATTAATTGTCTAACAGGAGCGTAACAAAATGTTATAGAAAATCTGGATTGTTATTTTCCTTCATATGTGCCTCTAAGTAGAATTCCATTCTCTTGCTGTTACCTCAGAAGTTTTAATATTTATCTTTTGAAGCATCAACATAATGACCCCATAAAATAATGTATCTAGTTAAACAAAGGTTATGGCAGAAAATTGAGAAGGAGACAGACAGAGGGCATGAGTGAGAGGCGAGCACAAGAGGTGGGGTAAAGAGTTGAAAAGACAGAGGAAGTAAAGGGAAATGAAGCATTTTTTAAATTTTCTTTTTCATTCTTTCTATGGTGATCTTAAATTTATACACTTTTGCATAGTCTCAATGAACTGATCCGATCTTCACACAACATCAAAACACATCTCCAGAGGTTCCTGTCAAAACTTATATACCCATCTTTTCTGGATCCTGTATTTCGTAAGTCATAAAAATTCAGGTTTCCTGGTACAGGCTGAGCGCTCAGATTGATTTCAGTGCATCCCTCATGAGATCAAGGAACACTTTTCTTAAATTTAACTGGTAGCATGGGTATTTTTATAGTAAACATAGAATATGCTACAATGCACAGGCTAAATTAGTGCATCAATGACCATCAACACCACGAAAGGGCTCAATTTAATTGTTATGGTGATAGCCCATCCGCCAGCCAGAAAGCCAGTGGCGATCAAATTGCCGCCATTTCATCTAAAATATGTATTCCCAACACTAGTAAATATGACGGAAGGACCATCCACTATCAATGTTCAAACCTACAATGGTAGTCTTAGGGCCTAATAACCTTAATTTGTTTTTTTTCAAATATTAGCATGGCCAATCTTTTCTCTGATTTATATCATCATCTGCCTTCTACAATTTGCATTGTCACTGAAGTCTGTTTGGAATTGATTTTCAGTGTTTAGGGGACAGGACAGCAAATGATAACATGAACAGAGAACAGTGGAATCTGTGTGGCATCAGTCTCCTGAAATCAATTTATAAGGAAAGACCACCTTTAACTTTAACAAGTTAATCCAATAAAAGAGTGTCTAATATGGTCGCTGTTTGAATGGAACAGTTTTCTGCGCTATACACTTTTAGCTGAAGGAAAAACAAGCAAGGTTAACTTTCCTTTGTCCTCACCAAACCCTGATGTAAAAGATTCTTTTAGAAGTTTCAGAGCACCCATGACAGATGTGAAGTTATTGTACATTCTATGATCTCCCTCCACCTGAGATCTTCCAGAATATGGACTACTGCATAATCCTTGTCAACATCAGTCTATGGAACCTGAATCATGCAGGTCAAGTTGGGATTAAAAGGTCTTTATTCTGTAAAATGACAAGCTGATTTAGACAGAAGATGATAAGTTAATGCTCTGGCTGTCAACATGACACAAAAACAAAATACTGTAGGTGTTGCAACTATGAACTAAGTAGAAATTTCTGTAAATATTCAGCAAATCTGACAGAGTCTGTGATGAGAAGAAGAAAATATGCTGATAGTGGGTGATGCAAAATCATAAGTGCATTTTTGGAAAGGGCCCATAAAACATAATGGGCGGCTAGCCCACTGCCTGTCTGCTCACCCCTGACCTATTTCCTGTAAAAGTGGAAGGGCACCAAAATAGGAAGCCTGCCTGCCATTTGTAAAAGATAATTAATAGGCAATTGAGCCTCCTAACAAGCCAAATGATATGTCATTTGATGTACTGTGGTGCTTAATCTTTGTGTTAATCTAAATTGCGCAAGCAGTTCTGTGACTGACTGCCGACAACTCCAAAAGTGATCTTGTCATAATATGTTATAAAGTCCAATTTCCTTGAATTGGCTCGAAGGTAGAAGACAGAGGGTGGTGGTGGAGGATTGCTCTTCAGACTAGAGTGACACAAGGATTGTGCTGGGTCCACTGCTTTTAGTCATTTATATAAATGATTTGGATGTGAACACAGGAGGTATGGTTAGTAAGTTTGCAGAAGACAACAAAATTGGAAGTGTGGTGGACAGCGAAGAAGGTTATCTCAGAGTACAACGGGATCTTGATCAGATGGGCCAATAGGCCGCAGAGTGGCAGATGGAATTTAATTTAGATAAATGTGAGGTGCTGCATTTTGGAAAGGCAAATCTGGGCAGGACACACACAATGGTAAGGTCCGGGGGAATGTTGCTGAACAAAGACACCTTGGAGTGCAGGTTCATACTTTCTTGAAAGTGAAGTTGCAGGTATATAGGATAGTGAAGGCGACATTTGGTATGCTTGCCTTTATTGGTCAGTGCATTGAGTACAGGAGTTAGGAGATCATGATGCAGGACATTGGTTAGGCCACTTTTGGAATACTGTGTGCAATTCTGATCTCCCTGCTACAGGAAGGATGTTGTAAAACTTGTAAATCTTTTCTAAACCGTTTCAAGGATGTTGCCAGGGTTGCAAGATTTGAGCTATAAGGACAGGCTGAATAGGCTGGGGCTATTTTCCCTGCAGCGTAGGAGGCTGAGGAGTGAGCTTATAGAGGTTTATAAAATCTTGCGTGGGGTAAAGGACAAGGTCTTTTTCCCAGGGTGGCGGAGTCCAAAACTAGAGGGCATAGGTTTGAGGTGAAAGGGGAAAGATTTAAAAAGGGACCTAAGGGGCAACTTTTTTTTTTACAAAGAGGGTGTTGCGTGTATGGAATCAGGTGCCAGAGGAAGTGATGGAGGCTGGTACAATTACAACATTGAAAAGGCATCTGGATGGGTATATGAATAGGAAGGGTTTGGAGGGATATGGGCCAAATCCTGGCAAATGGGACTAGAATATTTGGTCGCCATGGATGAGTTGGACTGAAGGATCGGTTTCCATGCTGTACAGCTCTAATGACTCTATAACTGACTTGAATATTTCAATGTTCATGCCTAGTGCATTTGGCATGGGAAGAGGGAGAAATTTGGAACACCTTCTTTTAAGGTAGAGGTTGCCCTGTGCAGATTGTGGGTCATCAACTCATCACTGTCCACTCCTGTGGCACTCCCCTAACTATCTCCTCTCATTCACCCCTTTCATTTTAGTGTTGCTCCTATCTCTCTTATTTTGTGAGCACTGACTTTGCCCACAAATCTGTTGTATTATGGTTGATTAAATGCCTTTTAAAAAAGTTTATGTTCATATCTACAGCATTACCCTCATCAACCTTCTCTGTTCCCTCAAAAACACTCAAGCAAGTTAGTTAAAAACAGTTTGTCCTTACAAATCTGTGCAGATTTCCAAAGCCTACAGACAGAGGAAACATTATTTTTGGATTCAGTATGTCCATCCCTGTCAGGATTTTATACATTTCAGTGAGATTACTCTCCATTTAAACTCCAGATCTAGTTAGTCCAATCTCTCTTCAAGAGCAAACTGCTACACCAGGAGTCTGTCTGTTCATCCTTTTCTACACATTATATATTTCTTGGGTAAGGAAACCAAAACTGCATACAATACTTTGGGTGTCATCTCACCAAGGCACTGAACAGCTGCAGTAATCAAATTATCATTACCAAATTACCAAGTCAAATTACCATTTCCCTTTCTAACTGCTTGCTGCATGCTTGCTTTCAATAAATGTTTACAAGAACACCCAGATTCTTGTAGATTTGTATAAGGATACCCAAGTTTGTACATCATTGTTCAAATAATACTTTCATTCTGTTTTTCCTATTGAAGTGGATAACTTCACACGTATCCATTTTACACTGCAACTTCCATGCATATGCCCACTCACTCAACTTGTCTAAATCACAATGAAACATCTTTACATCCTCCTCACTACTCACAATTCCACTTACTTTGTGTCATCAGCAGACTTGGAAATATTACATGTGATTCCTCATCCAAACTGCTGCTTTATAATGCGAGTAGCTGGGGCATAAGTCACAACATTCCACTCTGAAAAAGATCCATTTATTCCTACTGTCTGTTTCCTGAATGCTAATTAATTCTGAATCTATGCCCATATATTACCATCAGTCATATATGCTTTAGTTTCACACACTAACCTCTTAAGTGGGACTTTATCAAAAACATTACAAAAATCCAAATACACCATCTCCACTAATTCTCTTTTCTCTATTCTACTTACATCACTTCTCTATTGCATCTTCCCATACATGTATAATGTTCAGGAGATGCAACATCTGTCTTTTATGCTTCCTCCCGTCTCACTGTCCAAGGCCCAAATACTATTCCAGGTGAAAAAAATGTCACTAGGCCTGCAGAGTATTTCTAGCATTTTCTGCTTTAAAACTGATGTTTTGATGACAAGCAAGCACAATATTGCTCTACTATGAGGTAACAAAAATGATTTTCAAAAAAAAATTAATAAAACATGTGTTAAGCACTGAAGGAAAATGTAGACAATTATATAATCTAGACTTACCTTTCTGATAGTATTTGGAATCATGAGTCCACCTAAATCCAGTACAAAGACCGAAGTCTGTGAGCTTAATGTGTCCATCAAGATCAATAAGGATGTTGTCGGGTTTAATATCCCTGTGAATAAATCCCATTTTGTGAACGCTCTCAATAGCTAAAGTCAATTCTGCAATATAGAACCTTGCCAGTGACTCAGGAAAAACTCCCATTCGTATCAAGAGACTCATCATATCTCCACCTGGGATGTAGTCCATCACGAAATATAAATTTTCCTTATCTTGAAAAGAATAGTAGAGCTTGACCACCCATTCATTGTCAGCTTCAGCCAGAATATCTCTCTCTGCTTTCACATGGGCCACTTGATTACGACTGAGCACATCCTTTTTCCGTAGGGTTTTCATTGCATACAGAGCATTGGTATCCACCTTTTGAGCTAGGCAGACCTCCCCAAAGGCACCAACTCCCAGTGTCTTAACTTTTACAAAGAGTGACTTATCCATTTTTGCTCTTTTCAGTCTGTTGTAATTAGACTCTTTCTGATTAAGCATTTTCCTCATCTGCTCCTGTTCTGCCTCGGATAGTCCTGCCTTTGGAAGTCATATATTATAAATTAGTTGAAAAAAGATGAACAGTATCAGAAAAAAAGATTAACAACAGACAAAGGCCCTGAAAGACTATTTGATAATTCCTTTGCTGAAGATTATAGATGTCTCCCTTATTGAATAATTGAGCAAATGTGCCATACAATAATACAAAACAGACAACCCAGAATGTTTCACCTTTGATTCCATTGATATCCATTGTCTTCTGTTTGAAAAGCAGGATATGGAGCTCTTAGTTTCTGAGAAATAATTATTTTCTATCACCATCAAGAGAATAAATTGAAAATGGAATGAATTAAGCTTGCTTTGACTCCCAAACTCTATTATCCCTTTTAGCTAAATTATTTATTCCTATAAACAAACTGGATCCTTACTGAAAAATTAGTTGAAGATTTGTAATACCAGATCTCCACCCTTTTTGTGCATTACACAAAATGACAGTTGGCAACAGGAGCTATTAGGTGCAAGGTGCACATTGCTCAGATCAACGTTCAGATAGCATAACTTTAATATTCACATATTTTCACAAAATCTATGTGGATGCGCTATCCAGCATGATATGAGTAGTCTAAATTGTTAAGGACTAAATTTGAAAACAATTTTTGGACTACTTTAATACTATTTCTCTAAAATATGTATGTTCAGAACTTTTGCAGAATTATTACAGTGCAGTAGCTACAATGTCACAGATTTTTCCCATGAGACTCCTTTTTAAATCTCTGCATTTCAAGTAAGGCAGGCTACATCAGAGATGCACTGTACCCATCAGAAGCCCCAAACTAGGATTAAATGAACTTCCATTGATTTGAGGCACAGTGAAGGCTTCAATTTAGTAATAGGTAACATGACAGATGTAGTAAAATACAGAACTCCATCAAAGTTCCGCAATATGTCCAATGTCACAACCACTCCTACCTTTAATGTTTTCACGCTGACACAGAGGAGCTGAGCCACACAAGCTAACCAGCTTTTCATGAGTAAAGCAATATTCCCCAAAGACAATTGATGATAGCAAGAAAACAATTTTATCAAGTCACAGATATGCCTTAAAGTCCATAGAGGATGACTTCTGGCAATTTCTTAGGATAGGCATCAACTGCTCTTAGGGCCTGTGGCATGTGGGGCTCCAATGCAGAGTTGCTATAAACTCCATAATGGAAGGCAATGTTGTATAATCAAGCTGTAATGCATGGAACAAAGTCACCGTTTTTGGGCAGAGGTGGAGCCATAGTGATAATGTCTCTGAACTAATAATCCAGAGGCTCATGCTGATACTCTTAGAAGCACAGGCTCAAATTCCACCATGGCAGTTGAGGCAATTTAAATTGAATTCACAAAGCTAGCATATTAGGCTAGTCTCAGTAACAGTGACTACGTAAACTGTCATGAAATGTTGTAAAAATCCATTTGGTTCACCCATTTCTGAAGAAGGGTCTAGGCCCGTAACGTCAGCTTTCCTGCTCCTCTGATGCTGCTTGGCCTGCTGTGTTCATCCAGCTCCACACCTTGTTATCTCAGATTCTCCAGCATCTTCAACTCCTACTATCTCTGGTTCATTAATGTTCCTTGGGAAGTAAATCTGTCCTTACCTGGTCTGGCCTACATGTAACTCAAGACCACAGCACACAGTGACTGATATCATAACTCCCCTATGAAACGGCATAGTAAGCCACACTGTTCAAGGGCAATTAGGGATGGGTAACAAATGTTGTCCTTGCTAGCAAGGCCCACATCCAACAAAAGCATTTTAAAAATCACGGACATGATTAGCATGGTCACCAATTAGTGAACCAATGAGCTCGATGCTCAGAGATCTTTCAAAAATAGGTCCTTGAGACACAAATGCAAACTGGCCCACAGCTTTCAACAGAAAAGGTGATGCAATAATGGCTTGCATTCTATGTTTAAGTCAGAAAAATCAATAAGAGAATGAGATGATATTTAAAAGCAGTCAACTTTCCATCTTCTAAACTGTCTATGACTTGCATACACGGGTTTAGGTCAATAGCTAGGGGCCTTCCTCTTAGTTCTCTCTCTATTGAAATTTGGTGTCTTCTGCAAGTGGAATAGAATGAACTAAAAATAACTTACGATTAAGATGAAAAATAGTGATAAATAAAGCGGTGATATTTACTGCAGGGGTGGGAGGAGGGATATGGTAAACTGAGTCCTGCTCAACCCAGTGTCAATGACATCGAAGGTTGGAGGAGAAACTTCTGTACCACCTGGCTCATCAGGCAACCTAAAACCAATTACTCAGCTTTTCTATTGTCTTCTGTGCCTGCTGCTCCTTTGTGCTTAGGCAAGGTCAGAGTCTGAGTGACATCATCTGAGCCTAAATTCTGAATTTAACGAAATCCTCATCTGTCTGCAAGACTTAGCCTTAGCAAGGGTAGCCAGAGTGTGCATTTTAAAATGGTGTATGCCAGCAAGGATTGGGGAAGAACCCAGAAATGCCCATTCTTAAAATTGGCAGTCTACAGCATGATGGCACGCACATACAACAGATAGATACTATAGATGAAATCATCTGGGCTAAATATACATATGGCTGTGATTAAAGGAACAATTTCAGGTGAAGGCTGAGGGTTCTAAGTGTACTCAGTATCATGGGCATTCTGGTGCTTTTAGTTATATTATGTTTCCCTAATTTGACAAAGTCTTGAACTTTTAGCAATGTGTCCAATTCTACACTGTGGAAGCGACTTTCATACTGGTTCTCAACCCTTGGATGAAGTATAGAGAAAAGTTAAACACTGCAGGGGCTTGTAGAACTCGCTACAAAAGACTGTTCTGTTTCTCAATTTCTTAACACCAAAAGACAAGAGCACACACTATACACACTTCTGGCACACTGTCACAAGCTCTCTCTCCTAAATTTTAGAAATTAAAATGGCCATCTCTTTAAGAAGCCGCAAGATTTAAAATGATGCCTCGACAGATGAATGGCATGCTTGTCGAGATGGACTTCTGCTTTAATAAGAGGAATGGCAAATAGTTCATGTAATTAAGGGACCAACAATTATACAAAACAGTAGGAGTTGCTACCATCACAATTAAGACAGTCATTAGTAAACCACCTACTTCTAATCACCAGTTCCAGACCAACAATCTGATCCTCCTGAGAGCAGAATTATAATTGCATGGAGAGGAAAAAATAGCCAAGGTCTTAAAAAGAGAATGTTGTTGCAATACAGGCAAGTTTTCCTTTATTGCATTTACTGAAGAATGGTCTTCAGACCCAAATGATCAACTGTTCTTTGGGTTTATTTCCTGAAGCTGCAATGTTCACTTCTAACCATTCAGCAAAGGAGCCAGTGTTGCCCAAATTTCTCATTTATGCCAGTGAACTATTAGACCACTTTTCAATCTCTGCTGCAAACTCTCATTTATAACAGGTTTCAATCCTTGAAGAATTGCTACCTTGACAGATTTTAAGTCTTCCATCCATATCTGGACTAGTTTTGTCTCTACCAACAATTTAATTAGATTAAGGAACATATTCAACATAGTCGGGATGGCTAGGGTGGTAAGTAGTGAAGATGACAGGAGTCTACGGAGGGATTATAGACAGGTGACATGAGAGAGTAAAAATTTGGCAAGTGAAATGTAATGTGGGATGAACAAAAAAGTTATCTGGTATTCCTTTATCTGGAATACTCATGCGAGCACAATAGATGGGAGTAGGTTTCCTTGCTCTGGGAGCTGATCATTTGATTGCCCCTCTCTTGTTTTGATCAAACCTTGATGACAGTATTTATGAGCAGTGCTGACTGCAACTGTTCATAGAGCTGGCACACTCCATTCCCCATGCGTGCTGGATACCGGAGTGGGCGCGTGGTATTGTATTATTTAACTGGGAAAAGACTGTGGAAAGCTGCAACACACAGCAATTTGGGGATCTTCATCCTGTATCACAAAAAGTTAACATCCATTTCAGTGGGTAATAGGAAAGGCAAACAAACTGTTTGATCTTTATTTCAAAGGGAATAAAATATAAAAATAGAGAAGTCTTGTGAAAACTATACAGAGCACTAATTAGACCACACCTTGAATACTGTAAACAATTTTGGTCCCCTTATCCAAGGAAAGATATCCTGGCATGGGGGTGCAGTTCGGAGAAGCTCTCTAGGCTGATCCTGGGTACAGAGGGACTGTCTTATAGAAAACAGGTTGAATGGGCTGGGCCTGTACTCATTGGAAATTAGAAGACTGAGCAGAGCAATTATTGAATCATAAGATTCTTAGCTGGAGTGATTGTTTCCCCCTTCTGGGATAGTCTAGGATTAGAGGGCATAATCTCAGAGTAAGGTGTTGCCCACCTAAGACCAAGATGAGGAGGAATTCCCTCTCGGAGAGAGTGTACCTGCAGAAATCTTTACTACGGAGGCCATCAAGGCTGGTTTGTTAGGTATATTCAAGGCTAGGACAGACAGAATTGAAATTAGTAAGGAAATTAAGCGTAATAAAACAGGAAGGTTGAATTGAGAATCATCAGATCAACCATGATCTAAGTGAACAGCAGAAAAAGCTGAATGCCTACTTCTGCTAGTGCCGTGGGTCAACAGATCCCTGGTGTTGCCACATTTGCAAAATTGGGATTTATCTCAAAAGCCACATGTCAGCTGGTTTTGAAAAGATGATGTGCAAGCGGACCTGGGAACAAATTCCATGCTGATTTTTTTTTCCCCAAAAGACCATACTATAGACCACAATATATTACTTTAATTAAAAACAATACAATTCTGATAGGAACTGAAAGGAATGAGGACTCAAATATGATTCCAACCACTCTGTGATTAAGCATGCTACCTTTGAAACTAAACTCTTTAAATCTGTACTTCAAAGAAGATTGATTAAAGACAAAATTTAGTTTCAGTGAAATATAAACATTAAATGGTTCAGTTCTACAGTTATAATTTCAATGTTAAATCAATACCTTTGACATCTCTTGCTCCAACTGTAGCCTTCTGTTCAATTTTTGCTGATATGTTTTCATGATATTTTCTACATGTTGTTCCATGAAAAATTTAAAAGCAAAAGGGGAGTAACTCTTAATTCGCGATTCCCTTTTCTCTTCACCCTTATTTTTGCGAAACGGCACAGGGGATGTTTGAATACGTTTTTTGTCCTTTCCTGTCTTCTCTGGTTTATTAGGCTTGCTACATTTCTCACTTTTCTCATTGTTGCTGTCCTCAGTTTTATTGCATGTCAAACTGTGAACACCACTGATACACTGCTCCACATCCATGGACACAGAGTTAGCATCAAATTGCTCTGCATTGTTCTGAAGTAATAAATGTTTTGGATATGGTGGTGGAAGACATCTAATCTCTTTCATACTGTAATCATCAGGTTCAAGGACATAGGCTGCTGCTCCAGCTCGTGCCAAGGATTTTTGCTCCATTGTATCATTGCTGTCTGTACCCTGATTCTGCAACCATGCTGGATGTGAAGGTGCTACAGCAGTTTGAGGTTCAGGTCTTGGAACTCGAATGCTCTTCACAGGTTGAAGAATAGGGGTTGATGTTACTGCTGTAATAGTGTTGGTAGTGTTTAGGGATGATTCTGTTTTGCTGGTTTGAATTTGTCTCACAGATGGTGAAGTTTGAATTTGATTGTTGAACGAATTAGTTCTGTTTGGAATTTGGCTATCTGGCCTAAGATGGCTAGCTGGTCTTGGCAATGTTTCTAGTCCAGTGTTCTGCAAGGAATCCCTCCTTGATAGAGACGGTACTTGCCAATGTTGCACCTGGGAAGGATTAATATCAAAAATGTCCATGTTGAGGCTATTTCTTGAGGGTGTGATCATATTTGGAGCAAGTTCTGAAAACTCATTTCCAAATGAAGAAGTTAGGCTTGATAACATTTGTATTTGAGGAGATGTAGGACTTTGTTGTCTATGATGGGACTGAGGCAAGTATAAAACTGTTGGAGGTTGTTGGAACGTCTGGCCAGGAATGCCTTGAGTAACAGGGCTTTTATTATGAAGGGTTCCATAATTTCCTTCTTGTTGCAACTTGTTTTGGAAAGATGAACTTCTTTGGACAGCATAACCTAAGGGGACATTATTTTCTCCTTGAGCCATTAAATGCTGCCTCAAATAATGTGGATTGCTTGACACTTGAGGGCTTTGCAATGCAATTGGTTGGCCGCTGTGATTTGAAAGAGTGTAATTTATCATTTGAACAGATTGGCCTGTTTCTCCTTTGGCTGAAAACGGTATTTGTTGATGTTTAATATCACAGGTTGTGGATGGGAACATAGCATTTGATGGAGGATTCTGTCCACCAATTGCAGAGTGAGGTCCTAAGGGGGAGCACCTTTGCCCTGGAGTGTTGACTGTAATAGCTTGTCCAGCAGCAACTAAAAAATTCATATTCGGTGCATTTGCAGCTCCAGTATCTGCTAAATCATACATTGGATTGCCCATCTGGTGATAGGTAGACAAAGAGTCATTTGATCCTTCAAAACTTGGCCTACGATCAAGAGGATGTGATCCAATATTTTTTCCTTAAAATAAACAAATTGGATGGCATTACTATCACAATCTATTTGTTGCAATTATCAAAAGCAGGAAAATGGCTAAAAAGAAATTAAGTGACAAGTCTGTTTGTATCATTTTCTGATATCTGATGTCTTAAAAGGTAGTGGAGATTTGTCTTCTGAAGAAGAATCATTGAGCTCAAAATATTTCAACTGATTGTGCCAAACCCACAACTCCTTTTGTTTTAATTTCACAGACTTCTTCAGATAATTCAGTGAATTTATTCAGAGAATAGCTGTGTTGTATATACTAGGAAAGTTATAGATCTAGTTTCTAATATTATCTCATTAGAGCAGCAGGGTGTTACAGTTAGTTTCAGCACTCTCAAGACTGGGAATTTCAAATTGGCATTCTGATTCTGATTGCTATTTAGTGTTCCTGCTAGAATTGTGCACACATATGTATGTTAAACTGAGCCACTCTCAAGTCTCATAGAACAGAATAAAAGCAAGATGAGAGATCTAAAGACATGTCAGCCGAGGACTGTGTATGAAGTGAGAAAGAATGTACATTGAAAATAGGTAAAGTTAAAAAGGTAAGTTATATAATCCAATAAAACAATTTTTTTCCTGTGAAACACTTCCAAACATAAGACAATCATAGATTTTAGTAGCAAACCTGGCTTAGTATCAATCTACTCAGTGCTATATGACATGGTACCTACCACACAATAACATTTTATAGCTCTTCAGCATTTGGGTGAAGGGACTTAGTAGGGCACAAGTTGTGTTTAGCACGAATTCAGGACAAGGTACTCATGATTTTTCACTATATTAAAATTAATTAATGGAAGACTGGCAAGCTTCTGCCTGTATTTTTGACAAGTCCTTCATCCCATTTGAAAATCTGTCCACAAATTCCAAAATGGATAAATATTAACAACATCTTGGAAGCAAAATATTCTAAAATTTCTTTGTTTCTTCCATTTATAATTGATAATTTATAATGTTCACCCCAAGTCTATAACGGCTGAAATTTGGCTCCTAATTTTATTTACTTATTCAGTTTTCTCTGGACACTTGTCTAGATCTCCCCTCCTTTCTTTTAAAGTATTGACTTCTCGTTAGGTTAAAATTCCACAGAGCAACTTTTTTTGGTTCATCATCTGAGTGGCCATTACTGATGTTAGTGTCTCACGAATGAATTGGCCAACTATTCAAAAACAGAAGTTGCTCGTGAAACTCAGCAGGTCTGGCAACATCTGTGGGAAGAAAGCAGAGTTAATGTTTCAACTCCAGCAATCCTTCTTCAGAACTGTTCACAGCTAGGAAAAAGCAGTATTTATGCTGAAGACGAAGTTGGGGGAGGAAGGAGGGGAAGGGGAGAGATGAGTGGATAGATGGAGATTTTTTCCTTTATTCATTCAGGGGTTGAGGGCATCACTGGCTAGGCCATCATTTATTGCCCATCCCTAATTGCCCAGAGGGCAGTTATGAGTCAACCACACTGCTGTGGGTCTGGAGTCACATGTTGGCCAGGTCAGGCCAGGCCAGTTAAGGATGGTAAAAACCAAAATAACTGCAGATGCTGTAAATCAGGAACAGAAACAGAAATTGCTGGAAAAGCTCAGCAGGTCTGGCAGCATCTATGAATAAAAAAAATCAGAGTTAATATTTCGGATCTGGCGACCCTTGGTAGTTTCCTTCCCGAAAGGATATTAGTGAAACAGATGGATTTTTCCTGACAAAAAACATTGGATTCACGATCATCATTGGACTCTTAATTCCAGGTATTTACTGAATTCAAATTCCACCATCTGCCATGGCAGAATTTGAACCCAGGTCCCCAGGACATTACCTTGGTCCCTGGATTAACAGTCCAGCAAGAATACCACTAGGCCATTGCCTCCCCAGATGGCATCTAGAGATATACAGAGACAGGGAGAAAGAGATTTAGGGGGGTGGAGAGAGAGAGCGCGAGAGAGAGAGCACGTGCGCGAGAGAGAGCACGAGAGCGCGAGAGAGAGCACGAGAGCGCGAG
>NC_063337.1:38444066-38461516 GCF_021869965.1 Rhincodon typus | reverse complement strand
GCGCGAGAGAGAGCACGAGAGCGCGAGAGAGAGCACGAGAGCGCGAGAAAAGGCACAGAGAGAGAGAGGGGGGGGAGAGAGAGAGACACACACACAGAGACAAAGGCAGAAAAATATGGAAGGGGAGGTGCACATGGAGATTATGGATAGTATGCCAGGATAGAAGAGAAGTTGAATAAGCAATAATAAGTGCAAAGGCTAAGAGGGAATGGGTGAGCTGCACTGAAAACAATTCACATAATATGATAATAGACCTAGGAGTAGGTGAGAATGGATGACTGTGCTAAAAGCAATCCTTTTTTTAAACCCACCCCCACACCCAGTCCTGTTATGACATGGATTGCTTGTAGCAAATTCACCCATTCTCATCTACCCCTAAACCACTATTTCCCTAGTTGCTAACAGTTCTTACTAAGAGTCACTGGACTTAAAAACATTAACTCTGCTTTCTTCCCATAGATGCTTTCAGACCTGCTGAGTTATGCCAGCAATTTCTCTATTTGTTTCAGATTTCCAGCATCCAGAGTTCTCGGTTTTATTTCAGTGACAAACTATTCAGCTGTGCATGGCACATCAAGCCTGAACTCGTCATCACTCAAAGCTTGCCATGAAGCCTGAAGCAGGAAATAAATGAGTGGGAGCAAAACAAATAAGCGGAGAAATTGAAAAAATGGCATCAAGCCAGCAAAGATCAAGGGCTTAGAAACAAGAGTGTAGGAACCCTATGGACACGGGTGGAGCAGTTGTAGTATGGCGCACTGACCTCTACATCACCGAGGCCAGGCGCCAGCTCTCTGACACCTCCTCCTACCGCCCCCTTGATCATGATCCCACGCCCGACCACCAAAACATCATCTCCCAGACCATCCACAACCTCATCACTTCAGGTGACCTTCCACCCACAGCCTCCAACCTCATCATTCCCCAAACCTGCACTGCCCGTTTCTATCTCCTTCCCAAAATCCACAAACCCGACTGCCCTGGTCGACCCATTGTCTCCGCCTGCTCCTGCCCCACCGAACTTATCTCCACTTACCTCGACTCCATTTTCTCTCCCCGGTCCAGGAACTCCCCACCTACATCCGTGACACCACCCACGCCTGCCACCTCCTCCAAAAGTTCCGATTCCCTGGTCCTAAACACCTCATCTTCACCATGGATGTCCAGTCCCTATATACTTGCATTCCCCATGCAGATGGCCTAAAGGCCCTCCGCTTCTTACTGTCCCGCAGGCCTGATCAGTCCCCCTCCACTGACACACTTGTCCGCTTAGCTGAACTCGTCCTCACCTTTAACAACTTCTCCTTCAATTCCTCCCACTTACTACAGACAAAGGGGGTGACCATGGGTACCAAGCTGTGCCTGCCTCTTTGTAGGATATGTGGAACAATCCCTCTTCCGAAGCTACACTGTATCGTGGATGATACACTGGATGACTGTATCGGCGCTGCCTCGTGCTCCCGTGAGGAGCTCGAACAGTTCATCCACTTCACTAACACCTTCCACCCCAATCTTAAGTTCACCTGGACCATCTCCGATACCTCTCTCTCCTTCCTGGATCTCTGTTTCCATCTGTGGCATCCACCTGGAAACCGATATCCATTTCAAGCCTACCGACTCCCACAGCTACCGAGAATACACCTCCTCTCACCCACCTTCCTGCAAAAATGCCATCCCTTATTCCCAATTCCTTCGCCTCCGCCGCATTTGCTCCCAAGATGAGGCATTCCACTCCCGGACATCCCAGATGTCCTCATTTTTCAAGGATCGCAACTTCCCCTCCACAGTGGTCGAAAACGCCCTCGACCGCATCTTTTGCGTCTCCCGCAACTCATCTCCCACACCCCCCCACCCCCACCCCACACCCCCACCCCCCCCCCACCCACCCCCACCCCCCCACCCCACCCCCACACACACACACACACACACACACCACAACAACAACAACAACAGAATCCCCCTCATCCTCACGTACCATCCCATCAACCTCCGGATCCAACGCATCATCCCCCGGCACTTCCGCCACCTGCAATCTGACCTCACTACCAAAGACATTTTTCCCTCCCCACCCTTATCTGCCTTCCGGAGGGACCACTCTCTCCGTGACTCCCTTGTCCGCTCCACACTCCCCACCAGCCCCACCACACCCGGCACTTTTCCCTGCAACCACAGGAAGTGCTACACCTGCCCCTACACCTCCCCCTCACCCCCATCCCAGGCCCCAAGAAAACCTTCCACACCAAACAGATCTTCACCTGCAGATCTGCTAATGTGGTATACTGTATCCGCTGTTCCAGATGTGCCCTCCTCTACATCGGGGAAACCAAGCGGAGGCTTGGAGACCGCTTTGTGAGACACCTACGCTCGGTTTGCGACAAACAACTGCACCTCCCTGTCACGAATCACTTCAATTCCCCCTCCCACTCCTTGGATGACATGTCCTTCCTGGGCCTCCTCCAGTGCCAAAATGATACCATCCGAAGGTTGCAGGAACAGCACCTCAGATTTCACTTGGGAACCCTGCAGCCCAATGGTATTGATGTGGACTTCACAAACTTCAAAATCTCCCCGTACCCAACTGCATCCCAAAACCAGCCCAGCTCATCCCCGCCTCCCTAACCTGTCTGTCCTTTATCCCACCTATCCACTCCTCCCACCTCAACCCCCCCCCCCCCCCCCACCTCCTACCTACCAGCCTCATCCCCGCCTCCTTGACCTGTCCGTCTTCCCCTGACTGACCAACCCCCACCCACACTCACCTTTACTGGCTCCATCCCCGCCTCCTTGATCTGTCCGTCTCCTCTCCACTTACCTGCTCCTTTATCCATCTTCCATCCGCCTCCCCCTCTTTCTCTACTTATTTCAGAACCCCTTCACCTCCCCCATTTCTGAAGGGTCCAGACCCGAAACGTCAGCTTTCCTGCTCCTCTGATGCTGCTTGGCCTGCTGTGTTCATCCAGCTCTATAGCTTGTTATCTCTATTGTAGGTTATAGGTTTCTTTTTGTATGTTTAGTTTTTCAGTATCTGAGCAATATATTGAAGAATGTGAATGCCCAGAGGTCAGGAGTATCAGCATCAGTAATGCAGGAAAAAAAGCATTTAATACAGGTTTGTCTAACCTTTCTGTATGGGGGATCCCATTTCAATTTTTCACTCATCCAGGAGGTCAGTGACCAAATTTTGAAAGATAAGATTTTGCACAATGATACATATGATTTTTTTGAAATTCCAAAACAATGAATTCTGGCCATCACAAAGTGCCAAGCATCAGAGCCAAACAGAATCACTCAGAAGAGGCTCTTTGGCCCATCGAGTCTGCACTGACAAAACAAAACCTACACTAGTTTCACTTTCCAGCACTTGGCCCACTGCCTTGAATGTTATGACATTTCATGTGCTTACACAGTACTCTTTAAAAGTTGAGGTTTCCTGTCTCAACTACCCTCCCAGGCAAGGCATTCCATATTCTCACTACCTTCTGGGTGAAAGGTTTTTTCCTCAAATCCCTTCCAAACGTCTTGCCTTTCACCTCAAAATTATGCCCCCTTGTTACTGAGCCTTCAACTAAGAGGAAAAGCTGCTTTCTCTCCACCCAGTCCATGTCCTTCAATCTTATACATCTCTCCTCTCAGCCTTCTCCGCTCTAAAGAAAACAAACTTAGCTTATCCATTCTCTCTTCATAGCTAAACTGCTCCATTTCACGCAGCAGCCTGGTGAATCCCCTTTGTATCCCCTCCAGTATAAGCACACCCTTCCTATAGTGCAGTGACCATAACTGAACAAAGTACCCTAGCTGTGGTCTAACCAAAGTCCTGCATAACTCAAACATAACTCCCTGCCCTTATAATCTATGCCTCCAGTAACAAAGGCAAGTGTCCTGTAAGCTTTCTTAACTAACCTATTAACCGCTCCTGCCGCTTTCATAGAACATAGAACATAGAACATTACAGCGCAGTACAGGCCCTTCGGCCCTCGATGTTGCGCCGACCTGTGAAACCAATCTGAAGCCCATCTAACCTAAACTATTCCATTATCATCCATATGTTTATCCAATGACCATTTAAATGCCCTTAAAGTGGGCGAGTCTACTACTTTTGCAGGCAGGGCATTCCACGCCCTTACTACTCTCTGAGTAAAGAACCTATCTCTGACATCTGTCCTGTATCTATCACCCCTCAATTTAAAGCTATGTCCCCTCGTGCTAGCTACCACCATCCGAGGAAAAAGGCTCCCACTGTCCACCCTATCTAATCCTCTGATCATCTTGTATGTCTCTATTAAGTCACCTCTTAACCTTCTTCTCTCTAACGAAAACAGCCTCAAGTCCCTCAGCCTTTCCTCATTAGACCTTCCCTCCATACCAGGCAACATCCTGGTAAATCTCCGCCGCACCCTTTACAATGCTTCCACATCCTTCCTATAATGCGGTGACCAGAACTGTACGCAATACTCCAAGTGCGGCCGCACCAGAGTTTTGTACAGCTGCAACGTGACCTCATGGCTCCGAAATTCAATCCCTCTACCAATAAAACCTAACACACCGTACGCCTTCTTAACAACCCTATCAACCTGGGTGGCAACTTTCAGGGATCTATGCACATGGACACCGAGATCTCTCTGCTCATCCACACTACCAAGAATCTTACCATTAGTCCAGTACTCTGTATTCCTGTTACTCCTTCCAAAGTGAATCACCTCACACTTTTCCGCATTAAACTCCATTTGCCACCTCTCAGCCCAGCTCTGCAGCTCATCTATGTCTCTCTGTAACCTGCAACATCCTTCCGCACTATCCACAACTCCACCGACTTTGTTGTCATCCGCAAATTTACTAACCCATCCTTCTACGCCCTCATCCCGGTCATTTATAAAAATGACAAACAGCAGTGGCCCCAAAACAGATCCTTGAGGTACACCACTAGTAACTGCACTCCAGGATGAACATTTCCCATCAACCACCACCCTCTGCCTTCTTACAGCTAGCCAATTTCTGATCCAAACCGCTAAATCACCCTCAATCCCATGCCTCCGTATTTTCTGCAATAGCCTACCGTGGGGAACCTGATCAAACGCTTTACTGAAATCCAAATACACCACATCAACCGCTTTACCCTCATCCACCTGTTTGGTCACCTTCTCAAAGAACTCAATAAGGTTTGTGAGGCACGACCTACCCTTCACAAAACCGTGTTGACTATCCCTAATCAAATTATTCCTTTCTAGATGATTATAAATCCTATATCTCTTATAATCCTTTCCAACACTTTACCCACAACCGAAGTAAGGCTCACTGGTCTATAATTACCAGGGTTGTCTCTACTCCCCTTCTTGAACAAGGGGACAACATTTGCTAGTCTCCAGTCTTCTGGCACTATTCCTGTAGACAATGACGACAAAGATCAAAGCCAAAGGCTCTGCAATCTCCTCTCTAGCTTCCCAGAGAATCCTAGGATAAATCCCATCCGGCCCAGGGGACTTATCTATTTTCACACCTTCCAGAATTGCTAACACCTCCTCCTCATGAACCTCAATCCCATCTAGTCTAATAGCCTGTATCTCAGTATTCTCCTCGACAACATTGTATTTTTCCTGTGTGAATACTGATGAAAAATATGCATTTAGCGCCTCTCCTATCTCTTCAGACTCCACGCACAACTTCCCACTACTGTCCTTGACTGGCCCTAATCTTACTCTAGTCATTCTTTTATTCCTGACACACCTATAGAAAGCTTTAGGGTTTTCCTTGATCCTACCTGCTAAAGACTTCTCATGTCCCCTCCTGGCTCTTCTTAGCTCTCTCTTTAGGTCCTTCCTGGCTAACTTGTAACTCTCAAGCGCTCTAACTGAGCCTTCACGCCTCATCTCTACATAAGCCTCCTTCTTCCTCTTGACAAGAGATTCAACTTCTTTAGTAAACCACGGTTCCCTCGCTCGACCACTTCCTCCCTGCCTGACAGGTACATACTTCTTAAGGGCACGCAGTAGCTGGTCCTTGAACAAGCTCCACATTTCAATTGCGCCCAGCCCCTGCAGTTTCCTTCTCCATCCTATGCATCCTAAATCTTGCCTAATCGCCTCATAATTGCCTTTCCCCCAGCTATAACTCTTGCCCTGCGGTATATACCTATCCCTTTCCATCGCTAAAGTAAACGTAACTGAACTGTGGTCACTATCACCAAAGTGCTCACCTACCTCCAAATCTAACACCTGGCCTGGTTCATTACCCAGTACCAAATCCAATGTGGCCTCGCCTCTTGTTGGCCTATCTACATACTGTGTCAGGAAACCCTCCTGCACACATTGGACAAAAACTGACCCATCTAAAGTACTCGAACTATAGCGTTTCCAGTCAATATTTGGAAAGTTAAAGTCCCCCATAACAACTACCCTGTTACTTTCGCTCCTATCCAGAATCATCTTTGCAATCTTTTCCTCTACATCTCTGGAACTTTTCGGAGGCCTATAGAAAACTCCCAACAGGGTGGCCTCTCCTTTCCTGTTTCTAACCTCAGCCCATACTACCTCAGTAGACGAGTCCTCATCAAACGTCCTTTCTGCCACCGTAATACTGTCCTTGACTAACAATGCCACACCTCCCCCTCTTTTACCACCTTCCCTGATCTTACTGAAACATCTAAACCCTGGACCGTGCAACAACCATTCCTGTCCCTGCGCTATCCATGTCTCCGAAATGGCCACAACATCGAAGTCCCAGGTACCAACCCATGCTGCAAGTTCACTCACCTTATTCTGGATGCTCCTGGCATTGAAGTAGACACACTTCAAACCACCTTCCTGCCTGCCAGTACATCCTGCGAACTTGAAACCTTATTCATGAGTCCTGCGACCTTGAAACCTTATTCGTGACCCCCTTCAGGGGTCTGTGGTGAAGCACTCCAAGATCTCTCTGTTTGTCTAAGGTTCCTAGTGTCCTGCCATTCACTGAGTACTAACTTGTCTTGTTACTTCTTCCAAAGTGCATCACCTCACACTTATCAAAGTTAATTTCCATCTGCCACTAATCTGCCCATCAGACCAATCCACCAATATCCTCCATTAACCAAACACTTTCTTCATCATTGTTGACCACCCGATAAATCTTAGTGTCATCCCACAAACTTAGTTATCAACATGCCCCAACATTTTCTTCCATATTGTTTATATAAGGAAAAATAATAGATCTAGCACTGATCCCTCTGGTATGCCATTGGACACTGGCTTCCAGTCACATAAACAGCTTCCACAAACTCCTTCTGTCTCCTACCATTAAGCCAAGTCTGGATCCAAGCTATTAAGATTTTACCTTCTTTATCAATCTCCCATGTGGGACCTTGTCAAAGGCTTTGCTGAAATCCATATAAACTCATCTACCCATACCTGGTCATTCCATCAAAAAATTGAATCAAATTTGTTAGGCACAACCTCCCCATGACAAAGCCATGCTGACTATCCATGATCAAGTCTTGCCTCCTTCAAGTGAAGATTATTTCTCTCCTTCAGAATATTCACCAATAACTTGCCTTCCACTGAGGCAAGACACATTGGTCTGTATTTCCCTGGTTTACATCCACTACTCTCCTTGAAAAGTGGAACTACATAAGCTGCCTTCTAGTCCTCTGGCATCTCCCCGAGGCCAGAGAGGCATTACAAATTTGGGTTAGAGCGTCTACAATTTCCTTCATCTCATGTCACAGCCTGTGATACAACTCATTTGGACATATGGTTTTAAACCTGCTTAAAGCTCCAATACCCCCTCACACCCAAGTCAAACTGCTTAGAACCTCACAGCCCCTCTTCCTGAATAATATACCTACATCCTCCTTCTTCAAAATGAGTTCAGGTGTGAAGTACTCGTTTAACACTATACCAATGTCCTCTGGCTCCACACACAGATTGCCCTCTTGATCCCCAATAGACCCTATTCTTTTCCTGGTTATCCTCTTCTCTTTGATATATTTCTAGAATATCTTGGACTTCTCTCTCAGCTTTTCTGCCTGTGGTTTTTCATGCGCCCTCTTTGCTCTCCTAATTTCTTTCTTAAGATCCCCCTACACTTTCTGTACACCAGAAAGCCTCCATTGATTTGCTCCCTTTCTACCTGTGGAAAGTCTCTCTTTTCTTTCTTATCTAGTCCAGATTATTTTTAGATATTCAGGGACCTCTGGGTTAGTTGCTCCTGCATTTCTTCCTAAACGGAATACTTTGGGCATGCACTCTCACCAATTCCATTTTGAATCTACCCTGCTGTTCAGTTGTAGATTTACCCAGAAGTAGTTGCTCCCAGTCTACTTAATAAAATTTTCTTTCCCCCAAGCAAAAGCCCTTTTTGCTGTTCAGAAAGAGGAGAGTTGGCAGCATGGGTACATGTATACACAGACATACACTTCCTCACAGATTCATACTTCTTTACAAGCCCACACACTCGTTCTCTCACAGCCTCACTCATGCTCTCAAAACCTTGTTCTCTCACTCTCTCTGCACGATATTGGACAAACTTTGAACAGATTTAGTAACTCAAAACTGGGCATCCACAAGCTCTCTTCAATGGCAATGACAATCTGTAATGTCACAACGGTAATGGGAAGAAAACGCCAAGAATCAAGCCCAAGCCCGTCACACCATCAGTATAAAAGTGTTGATTCAATTACCAAAATGGCCAGTTACTTCTCCTTTGTACTACTATTCAGAATAAAAACAAATTTGGAATCTTGAATGATCAGAAAGCAAGAGGTAGAAATCCACATAGGTGTTGCATCTCCAGTGCTTGAACTAAAAGGTATCACAGAAAAGGAAGGAGGAGATGGAGTTTATAGGGAGGGAGAACACAGAGAGGTTTCAAAGTTATGACAGTGGTTTGTCAGAGTTGTTGCCAGCTCATTGGTAGAACAACTTCTCTTCTGGTGGAAAATCCCAAACAATTAACCACCAGCAACATAGTTTCCAAAATTTCTCACACCTCTGCTTGATCTAGATTCACCCAAAGCTAGTGAACAAGAAATAGAAAATCATGCTTCATGTATTCCTGCAACTCTTAATGTAGGAAGTTGAATTCAGGTTTTTTGTTAAAACAAATAGCACTAAATTTATTTATCCGAATTGATGCTGTGAGTTTACCTGGTGATGTTTGCTTAATAACTCTTACGATCCGTTCAGTCCTAGGGTCCAGATAGCCCATCTTACTTATGAAGTCTAGAGCAGCTTCTATGTTTCTGCTGCCAGTCTGCTTCAGTGCTCGGATTGCCATTTCCTAAAAGCACAAACAATTTAAAATGAAAAAATAAAATTGTAACTTTCAGATTGACATGACAAACAATAGTTACAAACGGGTAGGTTACAATGCGAATAGGTGGCATTTCAGCTGCTGCAGGATGTATTGGTTTCTGGTTTGGCAAATTCCCTAGCAAGCTATTTTTAACTCCCTTTATTAAAGTGCAAGTACAAATAAAGTGATTCAGAAGTATAGCCAGTCTGTGGAACTCACACGTGGAGGCAAAGGAGGGACAAGCTTTGGTATACCCCAACTACAGCATTGCGTTCTACTCCACAGTTCAGAAAAGATGTGAAGATCTTCGAGAATGCACAGAGGAGATTTGCCAAAAATAATTCCAGGGATGGTGTGGCTTAGAGGTGGGGTTAGTTACAAGAATTGGAGTGAAAGAGATTGAGAGGAGATTTGATAGACATTATGATAGGTTCAGATAAGATAGACAAAGAAAATTTCTTCCCATTAGTGGGACAGTACCGGAATCAAGGGACACAGATCTAAAATTTTGAGCAAGAGATGCAAGGGAATATCAGGAAGAACTTTCTTACTACTGGAGAGACTAAAAGGTGGTAGGAGTTAGAAATAAAGAATACAGTAAACTTATAGAGGAGATCATCAATAAATGTAAAAATGTAAATGCTCATAACCCATCACGAATCTCCAATTAGCAAGAGACCTGAACTACATTGTAGCAACGATCTTGAAGGTCTAGGATACGGTAAAAAAAAATTCAGCTTGAATTTCACAGACATCACATCTATATTTAATCAGCCTACTACAATACATGGTAAAGAAAATACAGTAATAGTGGAAAAGTCATGGGGAAGTTAATATAGACCAGACTGGGGGCACCAGATATATTTCTAATTGACAATGGAGCTGGGGAGCACTTATCAATGTTGAACTTAGGAACATGTGTTGAAAATATAAGTATTGTGGTGTTGAACAGGGCAGCTGACAGGTCCTTCAGTTATGGAGGGTGTGAAACAAACTATGCAGTAATAGATTAGAGGTTTCATAAAATCAAAGCAGACCAAACAAGTTGTAAATTAATATTTGCCCTGCCATGGGCAGTCTATGTAAAGAACACACTTAGAATGAATGAAGGTTACCCTATCAATTGGTTTTTGGGAGAAATCCAAATATTCCTCAGTAATAAGTGATCCTAACATGGGAAAGTATGACAATAACCTCCACCATTTGTGTGTACTTGAATGCCATGCATGCAGGGAGAAAAGCATTCTTTAAGGCTGAAGTTTCAGAGAAAATTCAGCAAACCTTTAGGATTATATAAGGCCATCAGAAATAAATTTTATTCCAAAGTATGTTCGAAACAGACAAGGGCAGAAAGATTAGAAAGATCCAGATAAAGCAATAGGTAGTGTTGAAAATGCAGTGGTTTTAAAAGCATGGGAATTAAACTGTTAGGGTACATTCCTTAAGGTTACACATTTACAGAATCTCAACATCACATAGAAACTGCTGAGGTACTATCCATTTTGCATGTACAAACGCTGAACAATTAGGAGGATTAGGAGCTGACCGAATATAGACGTAGTGATAGAGAGAGGACATACTAAGGCTATTTGCCATAGAGAAGAGCGATCAAAAATTAACACAAAGTAATACATATATTGCAAGTGTCTGATGCATGTTATCACTGTAGTGACAGCATTTAGAGCCAGTGGAAATAAACCATTGGCTTATTAGACCATAAAACCATAAGTTATATGAAAAGAAGAAACCATTTGGCCCAAGTCAAGTCTGTTCCGCCCTTCCATTAAATAATGGCTCATCTAATAGTCTGCCCTCTGGTGTAAAGAATTCCACAGGTTCACCACCCTCAAAAAAATTTCTCTTCATCGGAGTCTTAAATGGGTGACCCCTCACTCTGAGATTATGTCCTCTGGTCTTGGACTCTCCCACAAGGAGGGGACAATCACTGCATCTACTCTGTCAAGCCCCCTAGTAATCTTACATGTTTCAATAACATCTCCTCTCTGCCTTCTAAACTCTTGTGAGTACCCAACCCAATCAACCACTCCTCAGAAGATAATCTCTGCATATCAGGGATCAACTTATTGAACCTTCACTGGACTGTCTCTAATGCCAGTATAAGGTTTTTTAGGTAAAGGGACCAAAACTGTTCACAGTATTCCAGGTGTGGTCAGGCCAGCACCTTGCATTATTTTAGCAAAGCTTCCACATTCTTATGCTTCATTCCCTTTGAATGTAAGGCTAATAGTCCATTTGTCTTCACTATTTCCCACTGAATTAGGATGCTTGCTTTTGTGATTCATGACCAAGACTCCCCAAATCCCTGTGTAATGCAGCTTTCTGCAGTCTTTGCCCATTTAAAACAATATTCAGATCCTCTATTCTTCTTGCCAAAGTGCTCTAATAACCTCACTTACCTATATCCCTCTGAAGACTCTGTCATCGTCACTATCTGCCATTTTTGTGTTATCTGCAGACTTTGCACTTCCATCATCCAATCCATTAACATATATTGTAAATAATTGTGATCCCAGCACTAATTACTGTGGCACAGAATGTGTAAATGTCATATTGCACCAGGGAATTATCCACAGGTAGTGAAATTTAATAATAGAACAAATTTAAAGACCATGTATCTGAATACCATAGCCAAATTTGCAGAAGACACTAATTAGGTGGGAAAGCACACTGCAATGAAGAAATAAGAAATTTAATAATGGATATGGATAGGTCAGGTGAATGGGCCATAATTTGGCAGATTAAGTTTAGCATGGATAGTGTGACGTTATCCATTTTAGTTAGAGGAATTGAAAGGCAATTTATTGTCTAAATTGAGACAAACTTGAGCGTTTTGGTGCAGATCTGAGTTGTCCTCTTGCATGAATCACAGAAAACTAGTATGCAGGTATAGCAGGTAATAAAGGCAAATGGAATTTTAGCAATTATTGCTAAAGGAAGAGAGTATATAAGTAGGGAAATGTTGCTGCAAATGTACAAGGCACTGATGAGACTCCACTTGGAGTATGGCGTAGTTTTAGACCCCTACTTGGAAGGATGTAGATGCATTGGAAGAGATTCACTAGATTGATTCCAGAGGTGAAAAGTTTAAGTTTAGTACAGTTGTTTCTGACCCCAAATTTCTCCTTCTCAAACAGAATGCTAAATTATACTATATGATGGTCGCTGTTCTCTACACGATTTGTTTGTATGAGGTTATTTATTAAACCTGTTTCATTACACATTACCAGATCCAAAGTAACCTGACCTCTAGTTGGATCCACAATATATCATTCCAGGAAACTGTCCCGAATATACTCCATGAATTCTTGTTATGAAAGACAAGGGACATGAGGCAAGATCAGTGGATTGGCAAAATGAGAAAAGAATGTCGGAGGCCAGAAAATATAGAATGAATACTAAAAATGGACCTGTAAGTGAACATGATCCTAGAAAAGGATTATAAACTTATAAAAGCAATTCTGATCATAGGAGGAGATCTTGTAGCAGCCATGTAGAACAAGGTAGGGCAGCGAACGAAGCAGCAGTTTGACAAGAACAAGGTCTATGGGACAGACTATAAATTCCATGAGAAGTTGAAGCTTTTATAATCAAAAGTTTTAGTAGCTAGAAACAACCTACAACAAGTTGATAAAGGATTCCAAACGAACAGTTGGAGAGCTAGAAATAATTTGGTATCTATGCAGACGTATCAGATAGGCGACAGCCAACATGATCATACATATGCACAGATAAAGCACTCCCCATTGGGATTTACCCATCTATTCCAGGGGTGTGTAACAACATCTCTAAAGTCACATGACACCAGGCTATAGTCCAACAGGTTTATTTGAAATCACAAGTTTTCGGACCACTGCCCCTTCATCAGGTGAAGTGCGGAGGGGCACATAGGCACAGAATTTACAGCAGAGAGATCAAAAGATCATACGAATGGTGTGAGTGGAGAAAGACAGGGCAATTGTCAAGAAGTGAGATGAGTTAGTGGGGAGGAGGCTATCAGGTCCGATGTGACAGAATTGAGGGGGTGGGGGGGGGCAGGATTGTTGTTTCAGGTCTAGACCCAGTTGGTAGGGTGGGTAGTTCAGGCCAGTGGGGGCAGCCATGCCTGGTCAACAGTGCGTAAGCTGTCTGCTCTGCTTCAATGACTCTCTGGCCATCAGAATACCTGGGCTATTGACTTCCAACAGCGATCACGGATACAGATCAGTGACTGGAGTGCAGACTGGCATTTTTCCTTCCTTGACCAATGCAGAAGCTCTGAAATTTGTTGTTGCATGACTATTATTTGCCCTTTGAATCAGCTAACTCCATCAAGAGTCGAAACTGAGTTGTTGTCTGTAAGTTTTACCAGTTCATTGCATGAACACCTTCAGTCAAATCAGGAATGTAATTATTTCTGTATTTGTGAGATTATGGTATGAATCTGCAATGCAATTAATGTCAATACCAGCATAAGTATGCAAAGATTAAAAATGTGATATTGAATAGGGTTCTGTCATGGGAGATGCATTTTATCTTTGTCACGAATGAGGTCAGTTCTAAAGCAATAGATTTTCATTAAAGACTTCACTCAGAGAAGCACTTTAATCATGGGATTAAGTAGGTAATCATTTTTGTTTGGTGCGTGTCTATAGCGCAATGGAACTCTCATGCACAGTAAGGGCAAAGCTTCTGGAAGGTGTGTTTGAAGCAAAAATGCAGCGGGCTGTTTTATTGCTATTTACTCAACAGAATGTATTGCTATTAAGTCCCATCCTTATAAGGTTGAATATGGTATTTTTGAAAGGGTTTATCTGCCAGGGAGAATAGAGCATTGGATACTCCACTTAAAATAAGATCTGGTGAAAACCTAGAAACAAAACACCCACCTTTTTCTTCAAACAGTGTGTTTCTTACATTTTTTTTCCTCAGATTTCATTACTTGCAAACCTTTTAGAAAACCTTTCATTTACTTTCCAAACGTAGCAGTCCAATGAGCATTTGCCCAGAAATTTGATGTGTGCACAGTCCCAGCCCGCACCTTTTCAGGCTGACATGGAGAATGTAGAATCGGTACTGGCAGCTCATCATCATAGCTGAAGTTTGTTGTCCGCTTACTGGATTCACAACCTTTTAGGGGCAAATGTAGGAAATTGGAGATCTTTGATGATATTTAAGACAGCCTACACTTCCTAGAGACAGCTGCAAAAAACAGAATGTTTGAAGGGATAGAAATTTTTGCAAGACCTGCGGATCAAAGGCCCTTAAATTCTCTAACGCTGCTTAGAGATCTTGGTCCAGGACAGCAAATCCTCTTCACTGTAGGTAGGAGTGGACGAGAAAACTCTCCAGACCAGAATACTACTGGAAAGATGTCACAGTAAGCTTAATTCCCAAGTCATGGCTGAAACATCAAAAAAAAAAGGTTTGTTGGTCTCAGCACAATTTGTCAACTTCAGTAAGGGAATCAAGAGATGGAGTTAAGAGGGAAAAGCAGAGTTGAGGTAACAGATTAGTGTATGGTCCATTCCTGCTCCTATTGATGATCTATGTATTCAGTGTTGTATCATTCACCTTTACTAATATCTACCCACACCTAACCAAATTACAAAACTACAACTCTTAACACTCCCCTTCTTCCCAATCCCTTCTTTACTCTCCTACTATTACTGGACTACATTTTAGAATCATAGAAACCTAAGTGTGGAAGCAGGCCATTTGGCTCAACTAGACCACATCAAACCTCGAACAGCATCCCACCCAAACCCAGCCCCTGCCCTGTCCCTGTAATCCTGCATTTTCCTCAGCTAATCCACCTAGCCTGCACATCCCTGGACACTATGGCCAAATTAACATGGTCAATCCATCTAACTTGTACATCTTTGGACTGTGGAAGGAAACCAGAGCGCCCGGGGAAACCCACACAGCCATGGGGAGAATGTGCAAACTCCACACAGTCATCCGAGGGCAGAATCAAACCTGGATCCCTAACACTGAGACAGCAGTGCTAAGCACTGAGCTGCAGTGCTGCCCTAACTGTAATCCACTTCCTTCTTCTCATACTCCATTCCCCAATGCCACATCATAAAGAGAGCAATTTTCCACAAGATGATGCATTATTTGAACTAACTTGAGCAAGCACCAACTCAAGATTGAAAGTGCAGTTACTTTAGAAATTAGAGGAACATAGAAACAGGAATAGGCCATTTGGTCTCTCAAGCCAGTTCTGCCATTTAATGAGATCACGGCTGATCTGTGGCCTAAACCCATACACCTGCTTTTGGCCTATATTCCTTAATACTTTTGCTCCACAAATACGTATTTATCTCAGATTTAAAATTAACAACTGATCTAGCATCAACTGCCATTTATATAAAAGAGTTCCAAATCTTACCACCTTGAGTATAGAAATGCTTCCCAACGTAGAGCATCAGAGGCTGACGGGTAACCCTATTGAGGTTTACAAAAATATATGTGTGACATGGATAGGGAGAATAGCCAAGGTCTTTTTCCTAAGGTGGGGGAGACCAGAACTACAGGATTTAGGGTGAGAGGGGAAAGATTTAAAAGGGATCAGAGGGTGGCGCGTGTATGGTACGGAGCTGCTACAGGAGATGAGTAAGATTACAACATTTAAAAAAGACATCTGGATGGATATATGAAAAGGAACAGTTTAAAAGGGATATGGGCCTAATGCTGGCAAATTGGACTAGGTAGTTTGGGATATCTGGTTGGCACGAACGAGTTGTACTGAAGGGTCTGTTCCCATGCTGTATAACTCCATCTCTCCTAAATGGTCCAGCTCTAATTTTTAGACAATGGCACCTTGTTCTTGAATCTCCAAACAGTGGAAATTGTTTACCTTTATCTACCCTGTCTTTTTCTGTTAATATCTTGAAGACTTCAGATTCCTTAATCTTCTAAATTCTAGAGAAAACAGACCTAATCTGAATAATCTCTCCTGGTATCTTAATCCCTGAAGTCCACAGGTATAATTCTTGTTAATTTATCTGTACTCGCTCCAAGGCCAATATGTCCTTCCTGAAGCATGGTGCCTAGATCTGCTCTTAGAACCCTAAGAGGTGTCTAACTAGCGTTTTGTATACCTGCAGCATAACTTTGGCACCTTTATACTCCAGCCTTCTAGACATGAAAGCCAGCATTCCATAAGACTGTTAGTTATTGTTTGCACCTGTATGTGGCATTTTGCCTATCAACCCCCAAGCCTCTTTGGAAATTCACTGTATTTAACTTCACCATAATATAAACCACCCTGATCTATTCTTTTTCCTCCTAAAATAGATAACTTCATGCTTGCTTACATTGCTAGATGTGGGGTCTTCACATGGTGAATCACCAAGTACAAGGATCAACAAATAGAGGAGGAGTGCAGAACATCACAGGTACCAGACCATTTTGATTTTGAACATCCATATTATCCAAGGTGGTTTTGGGGAATACACAAAGAATGCTAGGTATGATGGGTAGTTTGTGCAGTGGCTGAAAGTATTTAATAATCTAGCTCTAACTTACACAAGAGTTTTGCACAGCACATAGACACCATTCTGTCAAGCATGGAGCAGAAGGTCAGCTTCATAAAGACGCTGGATGGAGTCTCTGACAGTTGCTAAGTTGGTTGTAGTGGCCAATGTTAAAAGAAACTTACATACCATCACTTCTGTCCTCCACTTTTGTTCTCATGCAGAGCTATAGCAACAGCTTGCAGAACATTCGTAGAAACTTGGATTTGGCTCCATAAGTCGTGCCTGCTTTTCTCTTAAAATAACATAATGCCTGCTCTCCATAACCCACTCAGCCAATGCCCTTGTTCAGTGTCGCAGACCAGATTGGGTTACTGAGTCAGAAGTCTGTAGGCTAGAGTTGGTGTCTTCACACGGTGAATCACTAGTAGATGGGCATTCAAGGCCCAGAACAATGTTATTCTAGTTAACTGTTAGTCAGCTCTGAAATGATTTGATACATAATGTTAACAAGGTGTAGAGCTGGATGAACACAGCAGGCCCAGCATCAGAGAAGCAGGAAGGCTGACATTTCGGGCCTAGACCCTTCTTCAGAAAATCCGGAAGGAGGAAGGTAACTTCTTCAGGGTAGGCATCCTTAGAAGAGGCTTCGCAGTGGGGTTAAAATTGTTTCAGAGATAGTAGGAACTGCAGATGCTGGAGAATCTG
>NC_063337.1:38425965-38443666 GCF_021869965.1 Rhincodon typus | reverse complement strand
TCTCAGATTCTCCAGCATCTGCAGTTCCTACTATCTCTGATACATAATATTTCTGTTTTTTCCAAAACAAAATACTATGGATGATGGTAATCTGAAATATACACACTTACATGCTGGAAATACTCAGCAAGTCAGGCAGCATCTGCAGAGTGAAACTGAGTTATGTTCAGATTAAATGACCCTTCATCAACAACTGTTCTATCAAAAGGTCACTGGCCAAAACATTAACTCTCCATTGATGCTGCAGGCTGTCTAATCTATTGAGCATTTCCAGCATTTTTAAAATGTATTTTCTGTGTGGTTAGGAGTTTGTATTCATACTGTGGTGAGTTGACCATACTTTTACTTTAATAATAGGTATTTTGGACTTTTCCTGATCCCAAAAATGCAAGGACAGTTATTTTGAACATTCTAGTCTATACCAGACAATGAAAAACAATGGCAATTATCTTTTGTCAGAACTCAGTCGAAAGAAGTACCCTATAGCAAACTGGTGTTGAAGAAATTGTATTATAAGCTTGTTAGATGCTTTGAACTCCTCCTAATTGCAGTTTTATAAAACCAGCAAAGCGTACAATTTTTGGCTGTCTGCTAGCCTGGGTAATGGTGTGAGATCTACATCATAATTCTTAAATAGTTGAATCATAAATTACATGGACAAAGTATCAAGGTTACTTTTAAAATAGTTTTACTTTTGTCTTCCAGATATTCTTCTTTACTTAAGATGCTAATTCATATGGAAGTAAATTTCAACATCAATTTTCTAGTACTGCTCCAAAGTATGTTTTCTTCACCTTCAATCATACAAAAAGTGAAACAGGGAGACTGACTAAGTGAGGGACCACAAACAATTCCAATCCAAACGACTGTCAAATTCAACGAAAAATATTCCACTGTAGAACACTGGACAACAATAAAGACCAAAAACACCGGCAGACTCCAGAGTATAGGCACTTTTTGTATTTTTAAATTTTCTTTTTTGGATGTTGCAGTAATTCACTGTAAGATTCTCCAGAAAAATAATGTTAAACTGCACATTTTGCTTGAAAATTGGTAAACACATTCCAGCCTCATTGACTAGAAAATTCCATACTTAATCAAATACAAAGCAATTCAGCAGAAATAGCTGTGTTTGTGTGCAAAAGAAAGTGCAACAAAACCAATCTTTCTGTACTTTTGTGCACTCCATTTCCCTTCAGTTTAAGTGTTCAACTTACGCTGATTAGAATTATACAAGAATATATATCTGTCAGCACATACATTAATTACCAACTATTTGCATCTAATTACTCTGTACAATTAACTATTTCAAAAGTACCATTGTGTAAGTAAAAACTAATGCGTTAAGAGACTACTAGTTGCAATATTGAATTATCATTGCACAAGTTAATTACAAAAATATTTTACATAAAGATATTGATTTCCTCAGCATTTGAAATAAAATTTGATTACTTTGTGATTTTTTTAAGTAAATATTGTACTCATCAACATGCTATCACTGGTAAATGAAGAAGCCCCTGTGCAAAGGGACTTGGGTGTCCTTGTGCATGAATCGCTGAAGGTGGGATTGCAGGTGCAGCAGGTGGTTAAAAAGGCAAAATGGAATTTTGTCTGCCATTGCTTGAGGGATGGAGTTTAAAAACAAGGAGGCTATGCTGCAGCTGTATAGGGTCCTGGTGAGGCCACACCTGGAGTACTGTGTGCAGTTTTGGTCTCCTTACTTGAGAAGAGATATACTAGCACTGGAGGGGGTGCAGAGGAGATTCACTCGGTTGATTCCAGAGTTGAGAGGGTTGGATCATGAGGAGAGACTGAGTAGACTGGGCTTATACTCATTGGAATTCTGAAGAATGAGGGGAGATCTTATAGAAACATATAAGATTATGAAGGGAATAGATAAAGTGGAGGCAAGGAGGTTGTTTCAGTTAGCAGGTGAAACTAGGACTAGAGGGCATCGCCTCAAAATAAAGGGAAGCAGATGTAGGACTGAGGTCAGGAGGAACTTCTTCACTCAAAGGGTTGTGAATCTGTGGAATGCCCTGCTCAGTGAAGCAGTTGAAGCTACCTCACTGAATGTTTTTAAGGCAAGGCTAGATAAATTTTTGAACAGTAAAGGAATTAAGTGTTATGGCGAGTGGGTGGGTAAGTGGAGCTGAGTCTCAAAGATCAGCCATGATCTTATTAAATGGCGGGGCAGGCTCGAGGGGCCAGATGGCCTACTCCTGATCCTAGTTCTTGTGTTCTTATGTTATAAGGATGATATTTTACCATCACTTCCTATGATCTTAATGTCAGAAGTCACGCAAACCTGCTGGACTATAACTGGTGTTATTTGAAATCAAACTTTTGGAGCGTAGCCCCTTTGTCAGGTAAAGTGGCTGCAAAGGGGCTACGCTCCGAAAGCTAGCAATTTCAAATAAACCTGTTGGGCTACAACCTGGTGTCATGTGACTTCTGGCTTTGTCCACCCCAGTCCAACACTGGCACCTCCACATTATGATGTTGATGACAGAAAGTGAAACTGCTAATTTAGGAATATCTTCTATGCTATTTTGAAACTGACCAAATTTATATCATCCAGGAATTTTACTCATTATAGAGAGGAAACATTGTTATGAGTCTTGGCTGGATTGAACCAAGGTACCAGAACTGATGCGTTAGAATCTAACACAAGTCAGGCAATTCCCTCAGAATTTCTTTAAATTGCAGGCACTCTATTTCAGCTTCATAGAAATGTACAGAGAGAACCAGAGAAGGCCAACATGGAAGCATGAACTCAAAACTTACAAAAAAAGTTCTGCAATAAAAAAAGGCCACAAACTGGCCCAAAGGCAGGAATATGCCAGTGAACCAGAATGCCGACCAATGCTAGAAAATTGTGGGCTTATCCATCTCCAGTCCTGCTTCCTCATGCAAACAGAATGTTCTGCCCATTATTTTAAAGATTTGATGCAGAATAGCTGTAAATCTTGCTGTAAGAAGTACACCAAAGGCGGACAGTCATATTTTGAAACAGGAGTCATTCTCCAGAAAAAGTCTGTTGCAAACAACAAGGGTAGGGATCACCTACTGAATTAATTTAGTTACTGGCATCCAAATGTGGAAGAGGTTTGAAGTTATAAAAAGGAAGTTATGGGTAATTACAGGCATTAACTTTTCAGGTTTATCAATAAATCTAATTTGAGACCTGCTGCATTTTCTTGGAGATGCCATTTGAAGCACTGCACAGAACCACCACGCTTTAGCATATTTACCACTCTTCATTTCTTCAAATATGAAAATAAATGCCAAGGAACAGCAAACAAATATTGCATACATCCAGGCAAGAAACATTATTTTTCCCCAATGGGGTCAGTGGCTGTGAATGTATTATTTTAAAAAGAGAAGAAATAAAATTAGTTCAAGTCTCATTTAAAATAGAAAGGCAACAGTTACAATTATTATAAAAAGGTTAATTGCCAATTTTCCAAACTGCCGTCAACATTCGGAACATTAGGTGAAGATTGCAAACAAAAAAAAGGCTACAATGCTTGCTTAAAGATCACTCCTGCTATTCAAGTGTGACAAATATTTTAGAAATATTATCTATTGCAGTTTTGCATGCCATTCATGTTGTTTTTGGAAATTAATTTCCAGGTTCACCCATTTGCACATTCCCAGATGGGAATACATCCACCAGGTATTGGATTATGAAACAGCTGCTGTGTGTGACTGCAAGACCACAAAGTCAAATTCTAAACAGCTTCTAGGCTTGGAGGCTGCTATCAAAAAAAATTTTGCTCCTCCTTGCTGGTCAGCAAAAAACGTTAGCATCCCTTAGATCCTTTTCTACCTGTAGCACTCACTTGTTCTGGAAAATCTTCTCTGGAGCTCTCTATCTGACAGAAATCCTGGACATGATACAGGAGGCATTATTAGATCACCCTATTCATTCACAAGATACCTCTGGAAATGTGTGGCATATATAAAGTAGCTTTTGTCTTCATAAATAGATTTTGAATGCGGAATGTTGGTCTCACTATGTGACAATGAGCAAAAATCTTAATATTTTATAAAGATACCAAATTCCCAATTTCACTTCTGCCACTTAGAAAGGTGCAGAGTGGCAAGGAATCAACTTAAGATTGCTAAGCAAAGGAAACTTCACCAAAGCAACTTCAGTGCTGCAGATGTGGCACAGTGGTTAGCATTGCTGTCTCAATGCCAGGGACCTATGTTTGAATCCAGCCTTGGGTGACCGTCTGTGTGGAGTCTACATATTCTCCCCATGTCTACGTAGTCCAAGATGTGCAGATTAAGTGGCTTGGCCATGCTAAAAATTGGCCAGTGGTGTCCAGGGATGTGCAGGTGGAGTAGTCATAGTAAATCTGAGGTTGCAGGGACAGGATAGGGGGGCTGGGTCCGGGTGTGTTGCTGGGTTTGGAGGGAGTTAGTTCACAGGAGTGAGTTAGTTTACCATTAGTTTAGCAGCAAAGTATCTCTGGTGTCAGAACTATTATTCCAAGCACATTGTATAACAAATGCTGCATATAATAATCTTGTAAATGCTGTATCAGTCCTCCTTCGCACAATTTAGTGACATCAGAGATTTGATGAACAATTCTGAGGAAGGGTCATCGGACCCGAAACGTTAACTCTGATTTTTTTCTTCACGGATGCTACCAGACCTGTTTTTTTTCCAGCAACTTTGTTTTTGTTCCTGATTTACAGCATCTGCAGTTCTTTCGGTTTTTATTTACTATATTTTCTGGTTTGGTGTTTTATCTATGTTTGAGAATATATTAGAGAATTCAAGATTTAACAAGGCAGAAAATAATCCTTAACAGTTTTCTCAGTTTCAAATTGTGGAAACAGGCACATTATTGTAGAATCCTTCAATGCAAGGTCATTGTCCACGGCTGCAGGGCCGTGCATTATGCATTCGTCATGCATAAAAATCCGAATTATTTTACATTTTTTTTCCTTGACAAAATCAAGGAAGGCAGAATTCCTGATGAGTAAAGTAAAACATGACAACTTCCAATACATCTGACATCTTCACAGTGTTATTTGCATCTGATGACACAGGATCTGTACATTCAGCAATTGCAGGTTTTTTCTATTCAGAAAAAGTTTGGTCATCTTATTATAGGAGCATTATGCAGATGAGTGCTGTCTATTGAAGTCTGTACTTTGTAGAACTCTGCAACGTGATCAAGCTTAGTTTTCATTGTGCTAAAAAAAGCACTGAAAATGCTGGAAATATTCAGCAAGTCTGACAGCAGCTGTGAAGGGAAAAACAGAGTTAAAAGTTCAAGTCGGTGACCTTTTATGAGAACTGCTGAATATTTCCAGCATTTTCTTTTTTACGTCAGATTTCCAACATCTGTAGTTTTTGGTTTTTGAGTTGTGGTTTTGTTGTGCTACTTGTGCTTGTTAAACTAAATTAACTCCCCTGTTTTCACAGTCAAACAATCATAGGGTTTTCCTGCATGGAGGGAATCCCTTTAGCCAATTGGATTTATGCCAGACATCAAGCATCCATCTACTCCTAATCTCACTTTCCAGCACTTGGCCCATAGCCTTGTATGCTATATTGTTTTAAATGTTCATTTAAATATTTCTTAAAGTTGTGAGTGTTTCAGGCAGAGAGTTGCTGGTACCCTATGAGTGAAAATTCTCCATTTTCCTTTCTAAAATTCTTGCCCTTTACCTTAATCAGAGAGTCTATGCTCCCTGGTTATTGACCCCATTATTAATGGGAAACATTTCTTCCTCTTGATGTCTCTCATAACTTTTCTACATCTCAACCAGATCCCGTCTCAGCCTTCTGTGCACTAAGGAATACAACACCAACCTATCTAGTCTTTCTTCAAGCTGAAATGTTCCAACACTGGCAATATCCGTGTGATTCTCCAATGCAATCACATTCTTTCTTTGGAGCAGCTAACAGAACTGCACACTCTACTCAAATAGTGAAAGGTCAAACAGTCCCTCTGTGAAGACAATAGATCTCTTTCTAGGGCTAATGAACTATGGAAAGGAATCCCTTTCCTGTGAAGGGCAAGATCAAACAGGCAACAGTTCTGAAAGAGATAGAAGGCAAATAGAGGCGTTGGTTTAAGGTCAAAGAATGTCTAGGCCAGAAATGCCACCTGAAGTAGTTGGGGTGTACACATAGGTGCCGTTCCAATACAAACACCTCTTTCCCGCAATTTAGTGTGTGTGTGTAGACAACGCATCTTCTGATGGGACTTAAGGCTAAAGTGATGCTAGTGCCACAAAGTTTTGAAGGGATTCAGGAATACTGTAGATTCACCAAAAGTAGGAAAACCAATTTTGAAGATTTTCCTGCTTTATTAGCAACAAACTTTTAGGAATATAGGTCAATTGAATATTAAAGCTGCATTTCTGCAGGAAGCCAGGTCAAAAGGGAATAGTTTCTTCACCCTCCAAACAAGGCACTAGTGCATGGGAACATTCAAAGTTAGACAGCCTAAATGTTGGCTCTAGAGTTTGATACTTTTCAGTAAGATTTGTCTTAATACAAAAGTCTGATCTCCTGTTGAAAGCAGACATTGTCATGTTTTACTGGTACCATGATGGACAAGCTTTCAGGCATCTTTATGAAGCACATGGGTGATTTTTTTTGAGAGACAGAAGTAGCAAATCTGAAAATGTGGTCATTAAGCAGAACTTAAAATTCAAAGTCCGGCTACAAGAGATTTTAAGTACATTAGTTTGGTCAGGGAGAATGGATTGTGTGTTATTTTGCATCTTTTTAGAAAATGTTAGCCTCTTTGTTGTTAGTTAAAATAGGGTCTCACAAAAAGATGCAAGAGCTTCCAAAACCGAAATGGAAGAATTGCGAAGTCTAATTGCACAGCTAAATTGGCTGGGCACCCAAACAAGGCCAGCTTCAGTTTTGAGCTCTTAAGAGTTGAGTATGACTTGTGAAAAATCCCAAGGTGGAAGGTATTCATCAGGCCAACAAAGCATTGAGGCAAGTAAAACTATTGCATTGTGATTTGAAATTTCCGTCATTGGGAGATGCCAGGAACACAAACTTTTTTTTAAATTGGTGTTTCTTATGCAAATGTAGAAATAGGTTCTGATGTGCGTGAAGGTTTACATCGTTTTCTTTTAGAAGGAGGTAAATGTTGCCCTTTAACTTGGGAATCTAAAAAGATTTGAAGAGGAAAAACTACCCTAGCAGCAGAAACTCTCATTCTTATTGAGGTGGTAGATGTGGCACTTTCCTTGGTGAATTTATTGGAAGAAATTCTAAAAGGGGATTCAGTAGCAACACCCACTGAGTGCTACAACAACGGGAAGTCACAATGGAACATGTTAATGAAAGAAAGGACTGAGAATCAAAACTACAGTTTTAAAAAAAAGATGCTGGCGAACAGAGAAATCTCCAAATTGAAATGGCTGGATAGCAATGTTTTATGAAGCAAGGTGAAAGCTCAAATAAATTATTAGAAATACTGTCAAAATGACGTTTGGAACTTTAATATGTATTAAGAGAAAGGTATAATATAATCTTATAATTTTTGATTTATTATATATATGACACACACACACACACGATTGAATTAGAAAATAAAAAAAAGGGAATATGTTATCATTTTGTAGGGTCTGGGAGGGATGCCCGAGACCCATGGAACTAGGGAAGAGGATGATATACCTTAAGGGTTAACTGGGTAAGAACGGAGTGTGTAAATATGGCAAGCAAGTAATCAGTGTTGTTAGAGTTTGTGATGCATGAACCAGAGATAAATCTGACTACACAAGTATATGACTTTGTCAATTTGCATTTTTACCCCTGCTACTTAACATGAAGCATCAACTTCATGCCCATTGGATCCAAAATGCACAGGCAGACATATGCTGGCTTAAAAGCCTAGTGAATGTACTCAGATTTTAATATGCAGCAATGATCTGCCATTCCCCAGCCCCAGTCTAAGAAGTCCTCTTGCTTCTGGCTCTTTCTTTTCTCCTTTCTGCCCTCTTTACTTTCCCATAGTCTGAGGCCAGCATTTTTGTACTTCATCGCAATCCTATCTGCCTTTGCTGTTCAGCTTTCAAACTGGGTGGAAAAGTTCAAAGTCTGCAGTTGCCCAAATAGTTCTCACCACATTGCCCTTGTCCAGATTATAAATTTTAATAGCCTGCCACTGTTCTGGAACAGAAATATTTGTGAATATTATGCCAGCCTTGGCCCATGCAGAAATAACTCAGTGCTGTCAAATACTATGCCAAAACACTATCAATTATTCCCTCTCTGCTCTGACTCTCCTATGTTCATATACAAAGTTTTGACATATCAACGTATATTTTAAATTAATCTCCAATAATTTAAAAACATACTTCTCTCCCTGACCTTCTTCCCTCCCCTTCTTGTCCTACCTCTATCTTTTCTCCCAAACTGCCTCTCCTCCCCCAGTGGCATTCTAGTTAAGCTTACTGTCCTTCTTTCACAACAATGGAACCCCTTCCCTCAACTTCAGCACAACTGCAGCATTCTCTGATGACGCCTTAAATCAGTTTCTCCAACTCCACTCAGCTTCTATTCTCCTCTGGTTTCTCAAAAAAAATGACTTTTTCCCCTATTCTCCAGCCTGTAACTCTGCTCCAAACATCCCACTAAAGCATTTTGCTCCATCTCCCTCTTCTGGCCTCTTGTTTCACAATCCTAACCTTAAATCTTCATTTTGATGTCCCTATACATATTCCAATGACCTGAGGAATGCACTTAGTTGTTTTATATATAGACATTATGTAGTAAAATGCAACTTCTATGGCCTAGATTAAATGCTAAATATCCAAGGAATCTGACATTTATCTCTCACAACATTTATAGTATAACTTCAACGTAAAGCTTAATGGTTTACACAAAACATACTATTCATGAGTTGACATTTGAGAACGTTGCACTCAAGAGATGAAGCTTTACAATCAAAATGTATCTTTTAATACAGCAGTAATGAATGATGTTCTTCAATTTTTATGGAGCTAGATCTTTAGCGGGGTGAAATGAAATTACAATTCTTTCAAAAGAACTGTTAAAATGACCAGAGATATGCATCATACCAGAACAAGAATTTTAAAATGCTCTGGGCTGCATAACAGAATATGAGAATTCTGGCTGTTGTATTTACATTCTAGCCTTGGATTTATTTACACATTTTCTTGTTCTGAAATAGTTGAATACATTCCAAGTAAATGGCAGTTATGTAACTCATATATGTTGCAATCAGAATTACTTTGTTTGATTGCTTCTCAAAAATACTCAGGGCAATTCAAAAGGAGTTTGTAATAATGTTATTTATTATACAGGATCAAGAATTGAGGACAGAGACATAGACTTCCAAGATTCAAGTGCTGCTACTTTAAAAAATGGTGTTATTGAAGTATATGGTAAGTCTATAACGCACTGTAGGGTAAATTTTCGTATTCACTTCCAAGGTAGTAACTTGATAAGAAAGCTCACCTATTATATGATCTATCTGATTCACATTTGAATATTCACATATTTCAATAGAGCTTGCCTGATTCGCATTCTATCAAAAAATTATTAACCATAAATCCCAAAAATCAGATCACTACACAGGCAGTGAAGATGAAAATCTACTTCTATAACACAGAATGGTGCAACACCAAAAGATGATATTTGACCCATCATTCTTATCCCAGCTCTTTGAAAGCGCTACCAAACTAATGCTCACCCCTCTGGTTTGCTGCACAGCTCTTCATTTTTTTCCCGCACTTCAAGTTCAGGGAATAAAGAAAATGGTAGTTATTTTACAGGCAACACCAAGGCATGGGCTCCTAATGTGGAGAGAAGCATTCAAATCCAAATCAAGGCAACTTGCGAATTGAATTCAGTTTCACTAAAGCTTGGGGCAGCTGCTGCCAAGGCGCAATGGGGAAAGACCACTGTCTGAGGTCTTCCTGTTGAAGTTAAATGGGGGTCAGTTCAGTCATCAGACCCGCCTGATGCCTGAAATGCATGTAAATTTTGCCAATAAAATATAGTCCGGTTCAAGTAAGAGATGCCTTTGGTTTGTTTGGATAGAGTCAAACTCCAATGTTTGTTTGTTTCCTTGATATGCTACTGTACAGAATTGAACAGCGTTTGTGACTATGCATACAAGTAAACTTTTTTTAAATGAATAAAGTATATTTTTGAAATATAAAAGGAATATCAGTAATGGTGACCATGAAGCTACAAGATTGTTGGAAAAACCAAACTGATTCATTAATGTCCCTTAGGGAAGGAAACCTGATGTCCTTACCTTGCTCCAACCTATATGCGACTTAAAACCCATATAAAATGTGGTTGAAATTGCCCAATGAAATGGCCCGAAAAACCGCTAAGGCAGCTTACTTTCCCAAGGTCAATAGGGTTGGTCACCAACTACTGGCCTCGACTATACCATTAGACAAATGAAAATAAATTTTCCAATTTCCTTCTGAAAGTGATCAAATTTATTTCTACCACCCATCGTTCTAGGCTGTAAAATACATTTCAAATTTCTGTCGGAAATTTATACCAATTAATTGAAGTGGCTTAAAAAATAAACAAATTTTAGCCTACAGTTTCGATCTTACTTGCTACAAAGCAAGTTATTGGGGCAATCATCCAGCTGAGTGCATTCCTTTATACTCCATTCTGCCTACCTAATGAAATATTATGTCCAAAATCTGGGTCAGAGATTAGTTTTATGGCCCTAATGGAATTACATTCACAGAATATCAATCATTCAATATCACATGCATTTTTTCTCAAAAACGCATCTTAATTTTACAAATGTATAGTTTTAAAAACAATGGCCAGGAACTTCCTTGGACTACTCCTGTTTGGAAGAAATACCTTCCACAGAAAGTGTAACATAAACGCAATTTACATGAAGAAATAATTCAAAATGCCAGAACAGAAGCACTTAAGAATAATTCTTGACTAACATGTCAAACAATATACCTTTAGGAAATACTTCTACTTGGATATTGCTGTGTGGGGGGCAAAATAGGAATTTAACATTGCTAGGCAAGTGTATACATCTTTTGAAAGCAGTGATAACTCAAGACCAAAATAATTTTCACACTGAAAATTTGAATATTCTTCACAGAGACAATTTATCTGTATTGAGGTTTAGAAACCTTTGGTCCAAACATGAAGCAGAGAATATTCTGTAGATGTGAATACATTAAATCAACATCCCAGCTGGAATGTTAAATATAGACCACTACTTGATATAGACCATTACTCGATCATCTTGTGTCAACTAAGCACTTCGTCAACTGAATTGTTAGACTCAACTTCATTACTTTAATCTTTTTGTAAACTTTTTACTACAACTTAAACATTCATAGAACTCACTCAAATGGAGTGCTTTTCGTTGTTGTTTTATTGTCACAACTGACCTTTAGTATATTAAGTTAAAGAAGGGATAAAACAAGGTCAGCCAGGGTCCCAAATCCATTTTTATTAAGTGACTTTTGTCAGAAAATACATGTGCAGCCTCAAGTATGAAAGGTATTAAGTCAGACTGTGGCATTCCTCTCACTTCCAGCTCCACACCCTGAATCAATGAATCAGGCAACATTCATGACTTACGCTGAGACAAGAACTGTGGTTATTTGGGTGAGGATTATGGGATATGGCCCTTTGAACCAAATCTCATCACGAGACAATGGTTTCAGGAATGGAGGGGAAAGCAAGGCAGAAAACTGACATGCAGTATTGTACAAAGACATGACATACATGGGAAAATGTTTTCTCCCAGAAATATGGAAGCATAATGATATTGGACAAAACAACAGGTAGTCTACCTGAAAACAAGTTGTCAAAATGAGATGAAAAACATGTTGCAATAAAATATGTAAAATTACCAATTCTAGCAAACAGTTCCAATGCAACCATTCTAAAGTACAACCAGTCTGCAAATCTAAATTACTACTAAATTGCAAGACCCAATTAACCGCCTAGCATAAAAAAAACTTGTTAAAATGTTATCCATTTCTCTCTATAAATTGCTAATTATTTCAGTTAGTGCTTATCATTTTGCTAGCAGCCTTGAAGCACTTTATATAGTTTATATGAATTGTTGCGCATGTTCCCTGAACAATGCATCTATAAAATTTAGCTGTGCAATTGGAAATGTAACATAACATTCATGAAATTAACATCAGACCTTTCTTTTTAGTTCAATGACATTCTCTGTCATCACAATGTCTGGCCTCAATTTCTGGTGGAGAAAGAAGAGGGGCTGAATTTTCCCAGGCCCTGAATGACATGGGAATTAACAAGTCAGTGGCGCAAATACAGAGAGTTTGAAAAAAATGAGACTTTCAATGCAAGAAAAAAAGTCTAATTTTGCATCCAAGTTTTGAAAAACAAGACAACAAGCTTGCCCGTGAACGGCAAGAGGCCTATTTTCATGCATTTATGTCTATTACCTAATCTCACCTCATTTATATACAGTTTCTATTCTCTTACATGTTGGATATAGAAACTAGACAACAACAACAACTTTCAACATAAAAGTCAGTAACTGTATGTATGGAGGACTCTGCTAAACTATCACTTGTACAAGATGAGAATGCTGACCATTAACAGTACTTGTTCAGTTTCTGATATTTCCCACACAGATTCAATGGAAATGTAACCAACTAACCCAGTCACAGTAGGAGTTATGTCGCTGTGGCCACAGTGCTATGGAGGTGAAGACAAACAGGTGGCTTCAACTTATCATTACGCCTCTTGATCTCCATCTTAAACAGCAGAACCCAAAATCTCACTCCATGGGGAGAGAAAGTTGGCTTTAGACACTCACTAGCATCACTACATCATCATGGCACATTTCCGATTCATTCAGATGACAGTTCTCCACTTCATTGCCGGACTTTGTAGCCCACCGGCACCTTTCATTGCAATTCTATTGCCAGGACATGACACTTACCACACAGGGACAAATACTCATTTCATGAATTGGATCAGGGTGCAACTCAGAGCTCCTTGCTTGCAGTCTTATCACTCACGCTGTATGGCATCATGCTATGTACAGAAGAGGAATGTTAGTGAATACCTACACTCCAAGGGGAGAGGAAATCAGCACATTGCCCTTCTGCAGCCTATGAGATTTTGGATTGTCTTTGTGAATTGTGGCCCACAGATGACACTTTTCAGATCATCTGTGGTACTCCCGCTTCAGAGATTACCACAATCAATCGTTCTCTGCCTCCCTCAGACCAAAGGACACCCATTTTGAAGAAGTTCTCTACTTCCCTCAGATGACCTCTTCAGTCCTTCAGCTCTTTGCCATTCCACCTTCTGACCCTTCCTTCCAGCCAACAACTGGATTCATCCCTCCCATCGACCAACCAGGTCTTACCTACTACCAGTATCCACCTATCACCAGCATTCTGCCTCCATCCCTCACCCTCTCGCTTTATCTGCAGCTCCCCCTACTCCCACGTTCAGTCCTGAAGAAGGGTTATACCAAAATGTTGACTGCTCCTTTCTTCCAGATGCTGTGCTTGCTGTGTTCTTCCAGCCTCCTGTTTGTCTACCTGTAATTACTAACAACATGGTCAAGATTGCTCGTGACTAGGATTTGTATCTCACATAGTTGAGCCCTGCATGCATTTCACTTACAGAATACTGTGATTTTTGGTATCTACAACCTGTATTTTGAAAGTGCCGATAGCATGTGCCAGTCACTTAAGCAGCAAACACAATATGCTTCAATCAAGTAGTCAGGTCTCCAAGTCAGGGAGTAGTTAAATCAGGGGAAGCTGTTATCAATCAGGGATCCTGCTGCTATCAGTCAAGGGTAGTGTTCTATCTCAGCCCAGGGTATTGAACATGGTTGGCTGCTTGGACACGCTTCATATTATTGCAGTCCAGAGAGTGGGCCAGTGTTTGTCCTGCAGATCCAGTCATCAGTCCAGAGATCATGATAAGTCAAGCAGCCAGTTGCACAGAAAGGAGTGGGTGTCCTTGATTACCAGGCTGAGCATGTGAGTCACTGATGCCCTCCATTTTCGTATGCAATGGAAATGGAAAATATGGCTGTGGCCACACCCAGAGTGGGTAGAATAAATGTTTATTTTTCTGTCTTGAGTATGTTGGCTCTACCTGTGAGAAGTGAGAGGGGCAATTGCATTAATCAGGCACTTTAAAAATACAAGTTGAAGATATCAATAATCACAGACCCTGCATGCAGAATGTGTGCTATGTCCAACTTCAGCTTGTGTCAGGAACATTTACTTTGTCCTTATCTCTCTCGAGTCTATTACAGTTTTTGGATTTGAGCCTCCTTGAGTTTATGGGTTGGTGTATTATTTCAGTTGTCAGTCACAATGGCTGTTAACCTGTTCCTCTATGTACATCAGAATGGAAAGCATGTTGAGGTTTTGAGCTTCATCACAGCAGTGCCCTTTTTTCAACTGACTAACTGCTTTGCTAATCATTCAAAAGATAAGAAGGGGTATACCCCTTTCCCTCAACTCAGGAATTAAATTGGCAAACTTGAATACTTCAGCCTTCGATTCCAAAATAGGTGTGGTTCCTTCAATGTAGTTATTCTCCCTTCGCACCTCCAGCTTTTTTTTAAAAATTAAATTAAAAATTAATTTTTAATTAAATTAAAAACCTTTTAATTTTTTTCCCCCAGTAGTCTTTTTTTTGTTCTTTTTCATGCCCCTTTCTCACTTTGTCCTGTTCTCATTCCTTGAATTCTCTTAGTTTCTTTCTGTTGGAATTCCAGTTCTAATTCTTAGAGTTCTTTCATTGTTACAGCTGAACCCAAGACCATGACTGTTTAGTTGGTGTCTTCTCCTCAGAAATAACAACAATTGTAGCATCCTGGAGTTTCCAATAAATGGACATTTCTCCAATTGTTTTAATATCATTGCTGGCTTATAGATGATGAGAAGGAAACAAGGAAAGAAAGGATCGTCTAATCTTTGAATGTTGGCATTCCATTTTCCTTTCTGACTTCTGCTTTGTCAAGCAGCTAATGAAATTTGTGTATTCCAGTCTGGCTCCAATATCTTCCCAAGCTGGATAGTTACAGGAAACCCTTTCATGACCAATGGAGGTCATGTTGCAGCTGTACAGGACATTGGTTAGGCCACTTTTGGAATACTGCGTGCAATTCTGGTCTCCTGCCTACAGAAAGGACGTTGTGAAACTTGAAAGGGTTCAGAAAAGATTTACAAGGATGTTGCCAGGTTTGGAGGGTTAGAACTAAAGGGAGCGACTGAATAGGCTGGAACTATTTTTCCTGGAGCATTAGAGGCTGAGGGGTTACCTTATAGAGCTTTATAAAATCATGAGGGACGTGGATAGGGTAAATAGACACAGTCTTTTCCCTGGGGTGGGGGAGTCCAAAACTAGAGGGCATAGGTTTAAGGTGAGAGGGAAAGATTTAAAACTGGACCAAGGGGCAACATTTTCATGCAGAGGGTGGTACATGTATGGAATGAGCTGCCAGAGGAAGTGGTGGAGGCTGGTACAATTACAACATTTAAAAGGCATCTGGATGGGTAAATGAACAGGAAGGGTTTAGACGGACACGGGGCAAATGTTGGCAAATGTGATTAGATTAATTTTGGATATCTGGTCAGCACGGACGAGTTGGGCCAAATGGTCTGTTTCTGTGCTGTAAATCTCTATGACTCTATGAATCTCATGTGTAACGTCTCATATAAATGCAAGTTAAAACAGGAAGTGAGTTTCTTGACACCTGACTCAGTTCACTAGTTTCAATGTCTTCAGGTAAAATGCTAATTTCAATTCAGACAATTTGGGTTTATTTCAAAATGGTTTTCCTGAACCTGCCTCAATGTGTGGCCAGGTGTTCAGTGCAGGAATTTTATGTCCACACTTCTTCCGTTTATGAAATTATTTTAATCCATGATGGTCGAAGATATTAAACTAAATTTGCAACTTTCATCAGTAGAAAGTCCATAATTTATCATTTATGCAACATTATGATGATGGCTTGTGGATAGGTATTAAGAGGAAATCTTCCCTTCTCTTCTTTGAATACTGCCAAGGAATTGTCTCTGTCTACTTGAGGGGACAGGCAGGACCCCAGTAATACTTCTCAGCTGAAAGACGAGATTGAATGTTACTTTCCTAAGCACTGTAGTGACATTAAATGATTCTTATTTAGCTAAGAGTAAGCACAAGTGTTATGCCACTTGCCTTGGGTACAGGGGATGGACTGTATTTGATTTGCAATACAAACTGTAGTAGAGAACAGATTTTCTTATTTGGAATTATGGCAAGGAGATTACTTCATATTTTAAGTTAATGTAATCATACAAGGGACAAAACATTTTGGCCACAGAGTTAATATATGAAACAGTTATGAATGGAGCACATGATAGAACTTGATTTTGTTTGCTACCTCGTGTAGAGAATGTTCTGTGCTAAAAAAGCAGCAAATCTAATTGGGTTTGTTCAGATCAGAATGGAAAATGTTTAGAAAGTCTGACATCAACCTCAACATTTTCACACACAAAGAACAGAGTTTACCGACATGTGAAAAGCCAATTGCAACAAACCCAAATGTGTCAATGTATACTCCTATATGCACCATGTGACAAAAGGGTACAGTCATTTTACCAATATGTAAATGTAATCCATTAAAGATGATAAGTATTTGAAAACAGCAACTGGATGTGAGAGAGAAAAAGATTCTTTCAGGAATTGGAGGTTGATGCAAATTCTCATTAAAGATTGCCATTGCTGGAATGATATCAAAATTGCAGATATAATGTATTGAAGATTTTGAAAAGGTACATGATACAGGTAGAGAATGTGTTTGTACTTGTAGAGGAACCTAAACTAGGAGGGGCCTAAAGTACAAGATAGTTACCAACATTCATACAAATTGGAAATTAATTAACAAATTCTTTTCCCTGAGAATGGTTAGAAAATGGAGATCACTGCCATAGAGTATGAGTCAGCTTCCCTTTAAAATGTATCCATGCTAAATAACTTATTGTTTTGTACTTCATCTGTTTGTGTTGATGACCTCAGAAGTAGAGTGATTGAAGGCAAGCTCACGTGGCACAGATCAGCTGGGCTGAATGACCTGTTTCTGTACTGTACATTCTTTATACTGCTATAATGACTATTCATTGTTCCAATATGCTTGATATAGATTTAATCTGCTATATAGATTTAATCTTTATAGGTACAGGCCTGGAATTCTCCACAGTGAGACAAATAAAGCTAAGCCATCCCAAAAACAAGGGATCAAAGCTCTCCTGTTCTACCATATCCAGTTGCAAATGGTGGTAGATAAATAAACAACTGTTTGAAGGAGAGATAGTAGGAACTGCAGATGCTGGAGAATCCGAGACAACAAGGTGCAGGGCTGGATGAACACAGCAGGCCAAGCAGCATCATAGGAGCAGAAAGGCTGACGTTTCGGGCCGAGACCCTTCATCAGAAAAGGGGGAGGGGAAGGAGGTTCTGAAATAAATAGGGAGAGAGGGGGAGGCGGATAGAAGATGGATAGAGGAGAGGATAGGTGGAGAGGAAACAAACAGGTCGAAGAGGCGGGGATGGAGCCAGTAAAGGTGGGGAGTTAGGGAGGGGATAGGTCAGTCCAGGGACGACGGACAGGTCAAGGGGGCGGGATGAGGTTAGTCGGTAGGAGATGGGGGTGCGGCTTGAGGTGGGAGGAGGGGATAG
>NC_063337.1:38384058-38385965 GCF_021869965.1 Rhincodon typus | reverse complement strand
TTTCTCATTCTCTCTTTCTGTCCCTCTTTTTCTCATTCTCTGTTTCTGCCCCTCTGTTTCCCATCCTCTGTTGCTATCCCTCTGTTTCTGAACCTCTGTTTGTCTTCTTCTGTTTCAGCGCCTATGTTTCTCATCCTCTGTTGCTCATGCTGTTTCACATCCTCTATTTCTGCACTTCTGTTTCTGCCCCATTGTTTTCATTCTGCTCCTGATTCTTACTTTCTGCCCTTCTGTTTCTGCCCGTCTGTCTCTCCTCCTCGTTCTCATTCTCTGTTTCTCACCCTCTGATCCTCATGTTCTGTTTCTCATCCTCTGTTCAAAATACGATGCTTCGGCCCCTCTCATTTTCCTCCACTGTTTCTCATTCTCTGTTTCTCATCCTGTGTTTCTGACCCTCTTTTTCTCATTCTGTATTTCTCAACCTCAGTTTCTTCTCCTCTGGTCCATGCCTTTGTTTCTCCTCCTTCAATTCACATCCTCTGTTTCTCATTCTTTCTGTCCCTCATTTTCTCATTCTCTGTTTCTCATTCTCTGTTTCTGCACTTCTGTTTCTGCCCCACTGTTTTTATTTTCTGTTTTTCATTCTCAGTTTCTGCCCTTCTGTTTCAGCCTATCTGTCTCTACTCCTGTTTCTCAACCTCAGTTTCTTCCTCTATGTTCCATGCCTTTGTTTCTCCTCCACTGATTCTCATTGTCTGTTTCTCGTTCTGTCCCTCTTTTTCTCATTCTGCTTCTCATTCTCAGTTTCTGACCCTCTGTTTCTGTGCTTCTGTTTCTGCCCCATTGTTTTCATTCTCTGTTTCTTATTTGCATTTTCTGCCCTTCTCTTTCAGGCCCTTTGTCACTCCTCCTCTGTTTCTCATTTTCTGATTTTCATCCTCTGTTTCTCATGCTCATTTCTCATCCAATGTTTGTAATCCTCTGTTTTGGCTCCTTTCTTTCTCATCTACTGTTTCTCATTCTCTGTTCCTCATCCTCTGTTTCTGACCTGTTGTTTCTCATTCTCTGATTCTCATCCACTGTTTTTTCTCTTCTGTTCCATGTCTTTGTTTCTCCTCCTCTGATTCTCATTGTCTGTTTCTCATTCTCTGTTTCTGATCCTCTGTTTCTGCCCCTCTGCTCCTGTCCATCTTTTCCCCATTCTCTGCTTCTAGACACCACTTTGTGCCACTCTGTTCCAGTCCTCAACTTCTCATTCCCTGATTCTCATTCTCTCTTTCTCATTCACTCTTTGTCTTCTTCTGGTTCTACCCTCTGTTTCTCCCATTCTGTTTCTCATCATCTGTTGCTGCCCCTGTTTCTCATTTCCTGTTTCTCATTCCCTTTTTCTCATTCCTTGTTTCAGCCCCTCTGTTTCTTATCCTCCTTTGTTCATCTCCTATTTTTCATTCCCTGTTTCTCATTCTCTGTTTCTGCACACTATTTCCCATTCTCTGCTTCCAGAAACCTTTTATGCCCCTCTGTTCCGGCCCCTCTACTTCTCATTCCTTGATTCTAAATCTCTGTCTCTCATTCACTGTTTATCTTCCTCTACTTCTGCTCCTCTAATTCTCATATTCAGTTTCTACCCCTTTGGGTCTCATCACCTGTTTCTGACCCTCTGTTTCTTATCCTCAGTTTGTCGTCCTCTGTTTCTGCCTCTACATTTCTGCCTCTTTGTTTCTCCCCCTCTGTTTATGCCCCACTGTTTCTTCCCCTTGGTTTCTGGCCTTCTGTTTCTGCACCTCTGTTTCCCATTCTGTGCTTCTACTCGCCATTTTATGCCCCTCTGTTCCAGCCCCTCTGCTTCTCATTCCTTGATTCTAAATCTCTGTTCCTCATTCACAGTTTCTCTTCCTGTTCTTCTGCTCCTCTGATTTTCTTCCTCTGTTTCTGCCCCTCTGGGTCTCATTGCCTATTTCTGACCC
>NC_063337.1:38248252-38384048 GCF_021869965.1 Rhincodon typus | reverse complement strand
GCCCCTCAGTTTCACATTCACACATTCACTGTTTCTCATTCTCTGCTCCTCATCCTCTGTTTCTACTCAGCTGTTTATCATCCTGTGTTTCTCATCTGCGCCTCTGACACGCATCCTCTGCTTCTCATACTCTGTTTCTGATCCACTGTTTCTTATGCTCTGTTTCAGCCTCCATCTTTCTTATCCACTGTTTCTCATCCTCTGTTTTGGCCCATCTCTTTCTCATACACTGTTTCTCATTTTCTATTCCGCATTCTCTGAATTTCATTCTCAGTTTCTTCCTCCCTGTTCCCGCCCCTTTGTTTCTCCTCCTCTGATTCTTATTGTCTGTTTCTCATACTGTTTCAGCCTCTTTTGCTCATCCTCTGTTTCTCTTCCCCTGTTTCTGCTCTGTTTCTGCCATTCTGTTTCTCATTCCCTGTTTCTCAGTCTTTGTTTCTCATTGTTTGCTTAGGCCTTTCTGTTTCTCATCCTCTGTTTTTCATCCTCTGTTTTTGCCCCTCTTTTTCTCTTCCTCTGTTTCTGACCCTCTGTTTCTCATCCTCTGCTTCTTCCCCTCTGTTTCTGCCACTCTGTTTCTCATCCTTTGTTTCTGCCCCTCTGTTCCTCATCCTCTGTTTTAACCCCTCTGTTTCTGCCCCAATGCCTGTCATCCACTGTTGCTGCCCCTCTGTTTCTCGTCGTCCGTTTCTCCTCCTGTTTCTCATCCTCTGTTTCTGAAGCTCTGTTTCTAATATTCATTTTCTAATCATTTGTTTCTGCCCTCTGTCTCTCATCCTCTGTTTCGGCCTCTCTCTTTTCCATCCATTGCTTTTCATTCTCTGTTCACAACCTCTGTGTCTCATTCCCTGCTTCTCATTCGCTGCTTCTCATTCTGTTTCAGCCCCCCTGTTTCTCATTCTCTGTTTCTCATCCTGTTTCTGCCCCTCTGTTATTCTCTCTTTTTTCCCCCTCTTTCTGCCCCTCTGTTTATGCCCCTCTGTTCCTGCCCCTCTGTTTCTCATTCCCTGATTCTCATCCACCGTTTCTTACCCTCTGTTTCTCATGCTCTGTTTCCTATCATCTATTTCAGCCCCTCTCTTGCTTATCCACTGTTTCTCATTCCGTTTCTCATTCTCTGTTTGTCATTCTTTTTTTCTCATCGTCTGTTTCTGTCCCTGTGTTTCTCATCCCCTGTTCTACCCCTCTGTTTCTCATCCAATGTTTCTGCCCCTCTGTTTCTTACACTCTGTTTCTCATCCTATGTTTCTGCCCATCTATTTCTCATCCCCTGTACCTCATCCTCTGTTTCAGCCCCTCTGTTTCACATCCTCTGTGTCTGCCCTTTTGTTTCTCATCCTGTTTCTCTTCCCCGTTTCCGCCCCACTGTTTCTTATTCTCTGTTTCTGCCCCTCTGTTTCTCATTCTCTGCTTCTGGACCTCAATCTGTGCCCGTCTGTTCCGGCTCCTCTGTTTCTTATTCCCTATTTCTCATTCTCTGTTTCTCATCCTCTGCTTCTCATTCTCTGTTTCTCATTCAGTGTTTCCGCCCTTCTGTTACTCATCCTCTGCTTTTCGTTGTCTGGTTGGGACCCCCTGTTTCCCTTCCTTTGTTTATAATCCTCTGTTTTGGCTCCTCTCTTTGTCATTCACTGGTTTTCACTCTTTGTTCCTCATTCTCTGTTTCTCATCCTCGGTTTCTTCCCCTCAGTTCCGGGCCATTGCTTCTCCTCCTCTGATTCTCATTCTCTGTTTTTCATCCTCTGTTTCTGCCCCTTTCTTTCTCATCTTCTGTTTCTCATCCTCTGTTGGTGGGTGGCAATGAAGGATTGCTTTTCGGACTGGAGGCCTGTGACCAGCAGTGTGCCACAAGAATGGGTGCTGGATCCACTGCTTTTTGTCTTTCGTATAAATGAATTGGATGTGAACATAGGAGGTATAGTTAGCAAGTTTGCACATGACTCCAAAATTGGTGGTGTAAGGACAGCCAAGAAAGTTATCTCAGAGTACAAAGGGGCCTTGATCAGATGGGCAGGTGGACCGAGGACTGGCAGATGGAACTTAATTTAAATAAATATGAAATGCAACATTTTGGTAAGGCAAATAGGGGCAGGACTTATACACTTAATGGTAAGATCCTGGGGAGTGTTGCAGAACAAAGACACCCTGGGCAGCACGGTGGCTCAGTGGTTAACACTGCTGCCTCACAGTGCCACAGACCTGGGTTCGATTCCACCCTTGAGCGACTGTCTGTGTGGAGTTTGCATATTCTCTCCATGTCTGCGTGGTTTTCCACCAGGTGCTCTGGTTTCGTCCCACAGTCCAAAGATGTCCACGCTAGGTGGATTGGCCATGCTAAATTGCCCACAGTGTTTAGAGATGTGTGGATTATGTGGGTTACAGGGAAAGGGTAGGTGGGTGGGTCTGGGTGGGATGCTCTGACGGTTGGTGTGGACTTGATAGGCCAAAGAGCCTGTTTCCATACTGTAGGGATTCTATGAGTATAGGTTCATTGTTCTTTGAAAGTGCAGTCACAGGTAGATAGGATAGTAAAGAAGTTGTCTGGTATGCTTGCCTTTATTGGTCAGTGCATTGAGTATAGGAGTTGGGAGGTCATATTGCGGCTGTACAGGACATTGTTAAGCCACTTTTGGAATATTGTGTTCAATACTGATCTCCTTGCTATAGACAGGATGGTGTGAAACTTGAAAGGGTCCAGAAAAGATATACAAGGATGTTGTCAGGGTTGGAGGGTTTGAGCTGTAGGGAGAGGCTGAATAGGCTTGGGCTATTTTTCCTAGAGCGTCGGAGGATGAGGAGTGACTTTATAGATGTTCATAAAATCATGAGAGGCATAGATAGGGTGAATAGCCAAGGCCTTTTCACCAGGGTTGGGGAGTCCAAAACTAGAGGGAACAGGTTTAAAGTGAGAGGGGAAAGATTTAAAATGGACCTAAAGGGAAACTTGTTCACACTAAGGGTGGTGTGTGTATGGAATGAGCTGCCAGAGGAAGTCGGAGGCTTGTACACTTGTAACATTTAAAAGGTATCTGGATGGGTAATATGAATAGAAGGGATATGGGCCAAATGCTCGCAAATGGGACTAGATAATTTAGGATATCTGGTTGGCATGGACGAGTTGTACTGAAGGGTCTGTTTCCAAACTGCACCGCTCTATGACTGTATGACTCTGAATCCTCATCAGATTTAAAAAAAAACACTTGGCTATGCACTTGAGGCATCATAGCCCACAAGGCAATGGACCAACAGCTGGATGGTGAATTTAGGTAGGATAGTTCTCTTCCTGCCAGCAGGAACATGCTAGACCTTCGGGACTCAATTTCAAGTTACAATTTTAAGGCTTGAGCACCTTCTCCCATGTCCTTACCCCAACCCTCACTTACCAGACCTTGTCATCACATGGGCTGTTACCTCAAATAACCCATTGTCAACCCCTAATTGCTCCCATTAGGTGCTATTCATTCTCCTACACTGACCTTTACCCATTTCTTTGTCTGCTCACCTGGTTTTCTCTTTCTCAGGGCTCCATCTCCACTTATCATTTACTCTTTCCTCCTCCCGCCACCGCTTCTTTATATATTATAAATATACCAACCTTTTCTCAGCTATAACCAATTCTGAAGAAGGATCACTTGTCCAATATGTTAGCTGTGCTTTCTCTTCACAGATGCTGCCAGACCTGCTCAGTTTTTCCAACAATTTCCATTTTGGTTTCTGATTTCCTGCATCCACACGCAGTTCTTTGGTTTTTTTTTTATTTAGTGTTTAACTCACTTTCACATCTCTTCCAGGTGCGTGCCCACCTTCAGGAAGTTCTGCTCCTCTCTCCAACAGGATTTCTGTTCTAATCTCTTTTTCTTATTCCTTGTCATTACTTTTGTTGTTGCTCCTGGTGTTTGGCAAGATATTTGCCAAAACTTGCTTCCTCAGCCACATCACATTCCTCAGTAATTGCCTCTGATTCAGATTCACTCCATGTGGTTTCCAACTCAAGTTCCATCTTTTGTGTTTTGAATCCACCCAGGATAATAGATTTCTCCGTGATGTACAACACTCCTCAGACAGCTGCTCTCGCTACATCCAGAGATCCACACTCAGTACCATGCGTCGCCATCCTGCCAAATTTTTCCATTGACTTAAGCCTAACTGTATCTGTTGGCAGAACTCCGTATGTGCTCTTCAAAGCTTAATTTCCTATCAATCTATGTACCATTAGCAAATTTAGCAACCGTACATTTGATTCCAAGTCATTAACATAGATTGTAAATGGTTGAGACCCCAGTGTTAATCCATGTACAAATCACTGCTCATTACATCTTGCCAACACAACAATAGTCCATTAATCTCTACTGTTTCCACTTAGTAAACCAATCCTCGGTTCATGTCAATATATTACCCCAAACACTATAAAGTCATATTTCCTTTAGTAACCTTTGATACAACTCCTTGTCAAATGCCTTCTGAAAATCAAAGTACACATTTCTGCAGTTTCTACCTTATAGAAACACAGTAAATAGAATTCTCCATATTATTTGCTACTCCCTCAGAAATCAAGAAAATTAGTCAAAAATGATGGCCCCTTCACAAAGCTATGTTAAATTTGCTTGATGCATTAAGGTGTCACCTGCCCAGATGCACCTGTTCCCTCTATCACCTCTGCAGATGTCAGATTGGTCTTCCTGGGAGTAAACCCAAGGAAAGCAACAGCCCAGATGGAGTCCTCAGTCATGCATTTAGATCCTGTGCAGACCAGCTGGTGGAGGTATTCACTGACATCTTCAACCTCTCCTTGCTACAATCTAAAGTCCCCACCTGCTTCAAAAAGACCACCATCATCCCAATACCAAAGAAAGTACATGCAATGTGCCTCAACAACTACTGCCCAATGGCTCTGACCTCCATAATCATGAAGTGCTTCAAGAGGCTGGCCACGGCCCACATCAACTCTAACCTCCCAGCCTACCTCATTCCCCTGCAATTTGCCGACAAGCATAACTAGTCCACAACGGATGCCATCTCCCTGGAGCGTCTGGACAACAAGGACACATACATTAGGTTCCTACCCATCGACTACAGCTCCACCTTCAACACCATAATCCCGACCAGACTATCCAGAAACCCCAAGACCTAGGTCTTGGCTCTGCCCTCTGCAACTGGATCCTCAGCTTCCTGACCCACAGACCGCAAGCATTGAAGATAGACAACAACACCTTAGTAATCCTTACCACTGGCATCCCGCAAGGATGCGCTCTCAGCCCCCTACTGTACTCCCTGTACATCCACAACTGTGTAGCCAAATTCTATACAAACGCCATCTACAAGTTTGCTGACAACACCATCGTTGTATGCTGGGTATCAAACAACGATGAGTCAGAATATAAGAAGGAGTAGAGAGCTTGGTGTTGTGGTGCAATGATAACAATCTCTCTCTCAATGCCAGAAAAACAAAAGAACTGATCTTTGACTTCAGGAACAAGGAGGAGGACATGCCCCTATCTTCATCAACGGAGCTGAGGTGGAAAGGGTCAAGAGTGTCAAGTTCCTAGGAGCGAGATAACCAACAATCTGTCCTAGACTTTGAACATAGATGCAATGGTCAAGAAGGCATAACAATGTCTCTTCTTCCTCAGACAGCTTAGGAAATTCAGCATGTCCATTAGGATGCTCACCACCTTTCACTGATGCACCATAGAAAGCATATTATCTGGGTGCATAATGGTCTGGTATGACAACTGCTCTGCCCAGGACCGAAAGAAACTACAGAAAGTTGTGAGCACAGCCCAGACCATCACAGAAGCCAACCTCCCATCCACAGATTCCATTTACACTTCTTGTCACCATGGAAAGGCTGCCAACATCATCAAAGACCCCTCCCGCCCCGGTAATGCTCTCTTCCAACCTCTTCCGTCAGGCAGAAGATACAGAAGCTTGAACACGCGCACCAACAAGTTCAGGAACAGCTTCTTCCCTGCTGTTATTAGACTACTGAGTGGACCTCTCTAACTTCAAATAATGTTGATCTTGCTAATGTTAATCTTACTTTGTACACCTCCTGTGCAGTCATAACCTTGTATGCCTCGCTCTGTCTAAGCACCCTATGATCTGTATGTCTGTGTTTGCTATGATCTGCCTGAACTGCTCACAAAACAAAACTTTTCACTGTACGTAGGTACACATGACTACAATAAATCAGATCAAATCAAATCAAAGGAACCTGTTTAATCTCGTTATAAACAGATTCTAGCATTTTTCCAGTGACAGATGTTAAGCTAACTGGTCTGTTGTTTCCTGTTTTCTGACTCTCTCCTTTCTTGAACATTTGCTATTTTCCAAGCTGATAGACCCTTTCCAGAGTCTACTTCTTTTAAGACACAAAAATGAAGTGTTTCAGGATCGTAGTAAGACCATAAGATACAGGAGCAGAATTAGGTCATTCTGCTCAGCCATTCAATCATGGTTGATACGTTTCTCAACCCCATTCTCTTGTCTTCTCTCTGTAACCCTTGATCCCCTTACCAATCAAGAACCTACCTACCTTTGTCTTAAATACACTCAATGACTTGGCCTCCACAGTCATCTGTAGCATTAAGATCAGTAGATTAACCCCTTCTGGCTGAAGAAATTCTTCCTTATCTCAGTTCTAAAGGGTTGTCCATCAGGTCCAAGTCTCTCCTACTAGTGTAAACATTTTCTCCACATCCACACTATCCGTACTGGCCTACCAGTATTCTGTAAGTTTCAATCAGATGCCGCCCTCAACCTTCTAAACAGGGTCCAGTTCAGACCCAGAGTGTTCAACTGCTCCTCAGATGACAAGCCCTTCATGCACTTGTAAACCTCCTCTGGACCCCCTCCAATGTCAGCACATCCTTCCTTAAACACAGAACTCAAAACCACTCACAATATTTCAAATGTGGTCTGACCAGAACCTTATGTAGCCTCAGCAATGCATTTCTGCTCTTGTATTCTAGCTCTCTTGAAATGAATTCTAAAATTGCATTTGCCTTCCTAACTGCATGTTAACCTTAACAGAATCCTGAACCAGGACTCCCAAGTTCCTTTGTGCTTCAGATTTCTGAAGTCTTTCCCCTTGTAGAAAATAGTCTCTGACTCTTCTTACCGAAGTGCATACATAACCTCACAGTTTCCCACATTGTATTCCATCTGCGACCATCAGCTAGCAGCAAAACGGCACAATGAACTCTCCTTAACGTGTACAATGAAGGCCATCAGTTTAACTGGAACAAAGTAACCATAGTAGCCCAAGCCAAACATATACACGCACGGGAATTCCTAGAGGTATGATTCTCCACCCATACTTCAATCAACAAACATATAGAATTAGACCCCATATATAAACCCATACAGATCAAAACCGGAAATGACAGTACTCACCATAACGGACCGGACAGTATAAATTCCAAGCGGAGTAGAATAACATTGCTTCATCGGAGGCTCCACTGATGATGTCACCTAGCATGGTGACAAAACTTCTGAACAAAAACAAGCCAGCTCGGTGAACAAGTCAACAACCTCAACCTCTACCTGAGGTTGAATCAGAATATTTGTAATCTTGGCACCCACTAAACTCTGTGCTGAGATATCAAGCCCTCCTTTCCGTCAACTATATTGCCTTTTCCATCTTCAAATCATCATCTGTTTCTTGCCCTGCTGCAGCTAATTTGCTGTTAAAATCTTAATTCATTCCCTGTTACCTGTAAAATTAATTGTTCCAATGATTTTCTGGCTGGACTCCAACATTTCACTCTCTATGAATTTGGACTTATTCAAAACTACCTATGTCCTAAGCTAGTAAGTCTCATTCATCTGTCACCCTTTTCTCACTGACATTTTCTCCTAGTTGACTAATGCATCAGTTTGAAAATTCACATCCTTGTTTTCAGAGCCCTACACAGCTACAGTCCATGACCTACCTGTGTTATTTCCTCCAACCCCTACAACCCTCCGTGATACTTGTGCTGCTCCAATTCAGGCCTCTTGAACACCACCTGTTTTAATTGTTACACTGTTGGAGGCAATGTCTTCAAGTGCAGCCTGGAACATAAGATGTGGAATTTCTACAACTCAAACACCATGCTGCAACACCCACCGCCACTCACTTCTCACGACCCCCAACTTTTCTACTGTTCTTTCCTTTTTAAAAATGTTCTTTAAAACTTGTTTCTTTCAGACAACTTTCCAGATATCTGCATTTGTTGCTTGATGTCAAATTTTGTCAAAGAATTATCTGCAAATGGTAATTAAGGCAGTTATTTGAAAATCAGGATTCTAAATAGCAAGAGGAATTTGGGATTATTCTAATTTGTTTATGTGGGGAAATTATTAGCATGCTATAAGATATAGGAACAGTAATAAGCCATTCAGCCCATTGTGTCCGCTATTCAAGGAGATCATAGCTGATCTGATGATCCTCAACTACACTTTCTTGTCTTATCCCCTAACCCTAGACTCCCTTAATAATTAGAATTCAGCTTTGAATATACTTAACAACCCAGATTTGACAGCCATCCTCAGGCGACTGTCTGTGTGGAGTTTGCACATTCTCCCTGTATCTGCATGGGTTTCCTGCAGGTGCTCTGGTTTCCTCCCACAGTCCAAAGATGTGCAGGGTGGGTGGATTGGCCATGCTAAATTGCCCATAGTCCTCAGGGATGTGTAGATTAGGTGAGTTATAAGAGGATGGGTCTGGGTGGGATGCTCTGAGGATTGGTGTGGACTTGTTCGGCCAAAGGGCCTGTTTCCACACTGTAGGGATTCAATGATATCTATGAATTCCACAGATTCACCTGCCTTCAAGAGAAGAAGTTCCTTCCCATGTCTGTCTTAAATGGGTGACTCCTTACTCCGAGATTATGCCCTCTGAACCTAGTATTTTCCACAAGGGAAAACAACCTTTCTGTATCTACCCTGTCAATCCCACTAAGAATCTTATATGTTTCAATAAGGTCTCCTCTCATTCTCCTAAACTCCAATCAGTACACATTTTCTATAAAGAAAATCGATCGATTGATTGATTGAATGATTTATTGTCACGTGTACTGATGTACAGTGAAAAGCTTTGTTTACAAGCAGTACAGGCAGATCATAGTAAGCAAGGATGTACAGATCAAAAAGACTTAGACAGAGGCATACAGGTTATATTGCACAGAGCATGCACCAGGCAAGATCAACGTGGCAAGATCCGTATTATTTGGGGCTAGAGAGTCCACTCATTAGTCTAATACCAGTCGGAAAGAAGCTGTTCCCTCCATACACTAGATCAACCTAGTGAATCTTCTCTGGATTGCCTCCAATGCCAGCATATCTTCCTTTAGCTAAGGAAAAAAAAAACTGCTCACAGTATTCCAGGTATGGTTTGACTAGTACCTTGTTTAATTTTATAAAGGCCTCACTATTTTTATACTCCACTCCCTTTGAAGTAAGGGTAAACATTCCATTTGCTTTCACCATTAACCACTGAACTTGGATTCTAATTTTTTGTGATTTATGTACCAAGACTTCCAAAATCCCTTGTCCTGCAGCTTTCTGCAGTCTTTACACATTTAAATAATATTCAGCTCTTCTATTCTTCCTGCCAATGTGCATAACCTCACATTTTCCAGCACTATATTCCAATAACTAAGCTTTTAGCCACTTGCTTAACCTGTCTATATCCCTTTGTTGACTCTTTGTATCATTGTCACTACTTGCCTTCCTGCCTATGTTTGTGTCAGCTGCAAACTTGGTGATCATGCGTTCACTAGGGGTGAACCAAGTGACCAGTCATTGTCATTATCATAAACGAAAACAGAAGTTGCTGAAAAGCTCAGCAGGTCTGGCAGCATCTGTGAAGAAAAATCAGAGTTAGTGTTTTGGGTCTGGTGATCCTTCCTCAGAACTGATGGAGGCTAGGAAAATGTTGGTTTATATGCAGAAGATAGGATGGGGGAAGGGGGTAAGGAGTAAACGATAGGTGGGTATAGAGCCCAAAGAGAGAGAACAGTTGGACAAAGGAGTTGATTACAATCTGGCTAGGATGGTGATTAGCTGTTAATGGAGACTGTCAGTGGCTGACAATAGGTAGTGTGTAATGGCAGGTCTGATGTGTGGGGTGGGGGACGAGGACATGGGAGAGTTCAAACCCTAAAATTACTGAACTCAACATTGAGTCGGGTGGGCTGCATGGTTGCCAAGCGGAAAATGGGGTAACACAGTGTGGAGCTGGAGGAACACAGCAGGCCAGGCAGCATCGGAGGAGCAGGAAAGTTGATGTTTTGGGTTGGGACCCTTCTTCAGAAAATGGAGTGTTATCCTTCCAGCTTGTGCTGATCTTCACTGGAACACTGCAGCAAGCCTGAGACAGAGATATTGGCCAGGGAACAGGGTGGTGTGTTAAGGTGGCAGGCAACTGGAAGCTCAGGGTCATTTTTGCAGGCAGATGTTCTGCCTCATTTCCCCAAAGTAGAAGAGACCACATTGTGAGCAGCAAATGTTGTAGACTAGATTGAGTGAAGTGCAAGTGCTGCTTCCCTGGAAGGTATGTTTGGCCCCTTGGATGCTGGTGAGGTAGGAGGTAAGTGTGGTAACAAGGTGTAGAGCTTGATGAACACAGCAGGCCAAGCAGCATCAGAGGAGTAGGAAGGCTGACTTTTCGGGCCTAGACCCTCTAGCTTGGCCTGCTGTGTTCATCCAGCTCTACACCTTGTTATCTCAGATTCTCCAGCATCTGCAGTTCCTACTATCTAGGAGGTAAGTGTTGCAGCTTCAGTGGTTGCAGGAGAAGGTGCCGTGAGGCTACTGGGGAGGTTGGTGTCAGGAGAGAAGGAGTGTGGACCAAGATATCCCGAAGGGCACGGTCCCTGCGGAAGGCAGACAAGGGAGAAGACGGTAAGGACAAGGAGAACCTTATTGCTGTTGAGGGAGGGACAGTGGATAGTTCGGACCCCGTTGAGAGCCCTGTCGGCAACGGTGCTGAGGAATCCTCGGTTGAGGAAAAAGGTGGACTTTCGCTCTAATGCCAATCACCGTGGGCGGTTGTCAGGAGCAAAAATGGTCGCTGTATTTGTCACAAACAGGTTGTTGACATGCGCGTGCTGCGTGCGCAGCTCTCGGGGCTTGCTCGCTCTCTATGGTGCGGTCGCCATCGTTGAGAGAGCGGCGGGTAGGGAATATGGCGGTGGAGTCTAGAGTCACCCAGGAGGAGATCAAGAAAGAGCCAGAGAAGCCGGTGGATCGCGAAAAGGTGAAAACTGTTCATACTGACGGGGGTTGGCGGGGGCTAAGGTAGTAGCGGCGGCCCTGCAGGTTGAGTCAGGTCAGGGCCTGGGAAATGTCAACTCCGGGAAAGTGCACGTTGGACGATTCCGCTGCTGCCGCCTGAAAGTGTCCGGAGCTCGGATTCTGACTGTAAGGGTGCGGGCTCTCTCTTTCACAAATGTGAAGCATTTCTCACTGAGTGAACTGACTGAGGGGCCGCGGTCTAACCTGATTGAGGGTGAGGCCAAGGTTTCCCCTTCAGCCCAATTTTAACCAGTAACTGGAAATTTCTAAATCAGAAATTAGAAGTATTTTGTGTTTCAACCTTTGTTTTGTTCTGAATGTTTTTCTTTGTGATGTGTTGTGACGGTGCTAATAGGGTTCCAGTTAACCATAGAATTACGGCTAGGGATCAGTGTAATTGGAGCGGGGAGAAACAGGCGGTATCGGTCGCCTACGAGCGCCTACTGTTTAATTTCATTGACTAAAATTAAACTGGACATCGGGTACGTCGTAGAGAGGTGATATGACCCCCATTTTGCCAGCGCTCAGAACAAATTTCTGTTTTCATATATAAAAACAAAAAAGGGACACAGTGGTTTATGCAAATAATTAAGCCATGCCTGAATTTTGCATCCAATATTTTATGCCTGTTCACAGCATTCTTTTCTCTTCACATCTCAGTTCATTTGTGAAACGTATCCCATTCAGGAGAAAACGTAAATCTCTCAAATTGTTTCAAAATAGGTGTGAAATTAAATGGAGAATTTTAAATGCAGCAGGAAGCTTGTTTTTCGATAGCTTTTTAGCTTGTGATTTTTTTTTAATAAAAATCAGTTTCACTGCAGACTTTTGTGGGGTTTTTTGTTTCTTTGAACACCGGACCCGAAACGTTAACTCTGTTTTCTCCTCCACAGACGCTGCCAGACCTGCTGAGCTTTTCCAGCAACTTTGTTTTTGTTCCTGAGTTACAGCATCCGCAGTTCTTTTGTTTTTTTTTTATAAGTCACATCAGAAATAGGTTTCCACAATTCAGTGTTTTTTTTTCATTGTGGAATGTGAATGTTGCTGGATACCTAACCTAATGTTATGCCCATCCTGAACTGCCCTGGCAAAGGTGATGGTGAGCTACCATCTTGAACCATTTCTGCCGTAAGAGTGTAGGGACACCCACAATGCTGTTAGGAAGGGAATTCCAGAATTTTGATCCACAGCAGTAGATGAACTTAATGCTGTTGATTTTCCCATGTTTCTGCTACCCTTGTCCTTGTAGGCAGTAGAGCTTTGGAAGATGCTGTCAGGGGATCCTTGGTAAAATACTGTAGTGTACTTCGTAGGTGGTACACATTGCTGCCACTATGTCAGTGCTGAAAGAAGTGACTATTGAAAGTAGTGGTTAGGGTGCCAATCAGGTGGGTTGTTTGGCCTGGATAGTTTCTTGGCTGTTGTTGGAACTGCATACAGGCAATGGAGAGTATTCTGTGCCACTCCTGATTTGTGCTAGACTTGATATTGGGCAATGAGAATTTCCAACAGTTTTTTCCCCAGATTTTACAGCATTTTGCAGTATCTTGCTTTTACCTTAAATCTGTGTCCTTTGGTTCTCAATTCTTCCACCAACAGGAATACATTCTCTCAACTCTGAACTACACAATTTTTGACAAATGTCCTCTTTGGGGTTATCTCTAAGAAGAACAACCACAACTTCTCCAATCTATCCAACGAACTGAACTTTCCTATCCCTGAAACTATTCTCCAAAATCTTTTCTGCATACTCTGTAATGCCTTTACATCCTTCCTAAAAAGCGATGTGCTGACGTTGAGGCTGAGCCAATGTATTATACAGGCGTCTCAATTTTCTTCCTTTTGTGCTTCGTTCCTATTCTCCTGAGCATACTTTAGAAACTCTTTCACAACTAGCACAAAGTGCTGGAGGAACTCAGCAGGTCTGGTAGCATCTGTGGGGATAAACAAAGTTAAATTTTCAAGTCCAGGATGACACAAATGTTGCCAAACCTGAGTTTTTCCAGTATTTTCTGCATGTTACAGATTTCCACTATCCACAGTATTTTGCTTTTATTAGAAACTCTCTTCCCCTTTCTGCCCTTTATGCTATTACTATCCAGTCTCTACCGGATTAATTAAAGTTTTCTGTTGTAACTACACTATAGTTCAAGTATGTTCTGTAATTACGTTGCAGATTTGTTCCTGTACATCTTTCCCACTAGTTAGTTGCCTGTAGGGTACATGCAGAAGTGTAATTATATCCCTCTATTCCATAGCTGTATGACTCCTCTAGGATAACCTCTCTCACTAGTACTCTAATTTCTCTTTAATTAGTACTGCTCCCCACTTTTTTTTTCCAGAGTACCTTGCATCTAGGAATATTTAGTCACTCACTCTATCTTACTCATTCAAGGCATCCATTATCGCCACAACATCATTTGCATGTGGCTATTTGTGTCTACCCCTCACCAGCCGTATTTGGTGCACTCGATACATTCACATGCATCCATGTTAAAACTTATAGCATGCCCCTTACATTGACAGTATTTCATGTCATGTTGTATCCTATTTGAGTGCTTTGTCTTTCCAATTCATTGTGCACCTTGTTTTGCTTTGCTAATAATACCACCTTGCCACGCTTGTACCAATTAGTTTAAACCCACTGCAGTAGTATTAATAAACCACCTCAGCAGCTACTCACTAATCAAGTGCTGATGTCTGATATCTTTTTGCTTAATAGGGAGGCCAACTGAAATATTTTTGTTTAACTCTTATCTAAAAACCTTGGATTTAAATTTACTGAAAAATTCACTGTCCCTTAACTATTTAATTTTAACTGTATCTATCAGGTCTGATTAATTGAATACTGATTATAATGGAATGATGGTAGGCGCTGACCTAATCATATTATCAGTAGCCTATTAATCTAGAAATCCTGATAATGCTTTGCGTCATTGGGTTCAAGTCCTACCATGGCAGATGGTGCAATTTGAATTCAATAATAAACTTGAAATGAGAGTCTAATGATGATGTGAACCATTGCCAATTGTCAGGAAAAACCCATCTGATTAACTAATGTCCTTTAGGGAAGGAAATCTGCCATCCTTACATGGTCTGGCCTACATCTGACTCCAGACCCTTGCAATGTGGTTAACTCTTAACTGCCCTCTGGGCAATTAGGGATGAGGCAATATATACTGGCAACCACATCCCATAAATGAATTTTAAAAATCATAATAAATTATGAAATTATGTCTTTAGCTTTTGGTTTTGTACTTCTTAATTTATACTTGATTAATTTAGATTAAATCAAATTGTTACCATTACACTTGAACCACATGGTTCCTAATTCCAGGGGCAGCAAAGTTTCCATTTAGTGGTTATCACGTTTGCCTCGCATGCACAAGATCCCCAGTTTGATTCTGCGTGGAAACATTCTGATTACAAAGTAGGGAAATTGTGTCACTCAGTGTGCATGATAAAATATTCTTATTCCAGGAGTTTTTTCTTCCTCCACATTTTCATCATAATTTTCTTGAGGACTACATTTTGATTTTCTAAAACTCCTTTCGTTTTCACTAGCTGCTTCTTTTGGTGATGCAGTCATGTCATAACAATAACTTTTGCATTTGCGTTGACACAAGGGGTATTTGAACTCTTGGAAGCAAAAAGAATTTGACAGTATACACAATGACCGTCATTTCTCCATTAAACCTAAAATAGCAACGCATAAGGAAAGCATCAATTTCTAGAGACAGTTTTTAAATTGGCACAAGGCATCAGTTAGAAGTTAGGGAAAAACTTAGCTTTCTTAAAAGAAACTACAGATCTCTACACAAATCCATCAACACAAATATGATATCGAAGGACTGGTGTGATCACAGCTAAAGGGTTGCATGTTATCTTTAACATGGTCATTGCAGCCAAGTGATTTACAGAATGTGAGGTGCTTTGAGATGTGATAACCCAAGCGCAAGGCTTATCTGAAAGAGTGTTCAGTTATAAATTATCCAGTTGACACAATTTTCATTATGATATCATAAACGTTTGTTAAAATGTTTAAAACTACTCTCACCTGTTTGCAGCCCCTGTTCTTTCCTCCTCCTCACCCCCTAACCCCCACCCACATGCACATACATCCACCCCATTTCTTCCACTCTGCCTTACAGTGGGAGGTTTGACCACTTTTTGGTATGAATTCTCCCACCGCCCTAACGTATTTTGTATGTTGCCTTGTTCTGTTATGTCACTAAGTGATTATTTTTCCTTTTCGTTAAGTTCAGACTCTCTGGTCCCACAGTCTTGTTCAGTTCCTGATCATTTTAAACCTTTGCTTCGGCTGTTCAGTTCCTGTTTGTCTCAAATCTCTGCTCTGACTGCTCAAGTGCCACTCTTTTAAAATCTTCCATGAAGGTGCTTATCTGTGTTTATACATAAATTTGCAAAGTTGGCTTCATAAGTCCAGCAGTCCCTAACACTGACTTTAACCAGCTTAATCCTAGCTCGTGATGCAATGCATTTAAATCATGTAAAGTGGGTGCAGTAGAGTTTCAGAAATATAAGGTGTCTATTGACATTATTATTTTACTGTTACCTTTCAATTTGGAGAGCATACATTGTTTAGTTTACTTTAAATGCTGTGATTCAAAGAAATAAATTTTAATGGATGTTCTGGATGTTTATTAGAGAAAAATACAACTGAATCTCTGTGCAGCATTTCCCAAAGTTTGCTGCAAAAAAAAACCTGAAGTCTTATTTATTTGTGTTTCTGCTGTTAATTTCTTCGACCTAGACTTCACATTTCTGCCGCTGTTTTAGTGATGTCAAAATCATTAGAGAAAAGTTACATTTGAGATTTAATTTTAATTTTCCAAATAGATTAGATTCCACAACATTTTAAAATAAAATTTGTGCAATTTATGGTGGTTTAAGAAACAAATTATATTGATTTGTTAACTTTTTTTTTATTTAATGTTTAAAAATTAGACATGCCCTCTTCTGTTGAGAGTGTTCACAACTAACAATGGAAGGCATCACAGAGTCGATGATTTTGCTAGAGGAAATGTCCCATCTAGTGAGCTACAGATCTATACTTGGTAAGTATTGCAATTCTGCTGTAAAACATGTTTCCAATCATTAAATGATACAATTTTTGTACTTTATGACCATCTTGCTTTTGGAAATGGGAGTTATAATTACTGGTCTATTCAGTCAATACAACATGTTTTGCAAGGTTATTTTTATTAGATTCCATTTCAAAGATTTGTCTGATTCAATAGCCAGCTCTTTGCTTCGTTGACTAATCGTTTTTTTAGCCATACCTCCAATAATTGTCAATCAAATTGTAAAAATCCTTTTCTGATTTCAATTTTCTTTTTGCCTACAATCATAAAATTTGCATTATCTCTCCAATTATGCCTCTGATTCAACCTTATAACAGTTCCCTACCCACTTTATTGAATATCCTGAATAATATTTCTCTTACATAGAGATCAAAACAATCATTGCAAACAATTTTCAATCTTCTATTTTCTCCACCAATTCTCAGTAATTGTTTGTTCAGATAGCTTAAATTTATTGCCTTCTCTTTGGCTTTGAAGTAGACATACAATACAAAATTCCCTAATCAAGCAGTATCATATTGCTAATGTTTGTGTGCTTTGTATTCCTGATGGGTGTTATCCTTAATTAGGAAAGTTGCTCGAATATTTTAAATTTTTTTTAGAAATAACAACTCATTTCTTTGTTACCCCACCATCTGTGATAAGCTACAATCCAAGTCCATGCACATGAGCATTTAACAAAATTGTACTTCCATTGTTGTTTGAATTCAGGATGGATGCTACACTGAAAGAACTAACAAGCTTAGTAAAAGAAGTCTATCCAGAGGCCCGCAAAAAAGGAACACATTTCAGCTTTGCAATTGTGTATCCAGATCCGAAACGACCTGGCTACAGGTTTGTGTAATGATACAGTGGTTTTATATTTAATGTTTTTATGAACTTGAGATTGAAGGAGTTGTGTATCTGGATTAGTTTTACATAATTCGTCGAGAAAAGGTCATTAAAGTTAATAGAACTTTTTATTGAAATTCACATAGTTGGAAGTAAACATTTATACACGACAATCAGGATGCAGCTTCTGCACTGAAAATTAATTGGTGGTCTGTCTGTGAAAGAGAAAGAGATTTCCAACTCTGTTTCTGGAAAACCTCAATATGGTCCAGTCTGAACCTTGATTGTCTTCATGAAGAGCATCCCGAGGAACTTTCTGTGAAGATACTGTTTCCAGAGAAAGCTACATTAGAAAAGATCCCTGTGACATTGGTTTTTGTTTGCTGATCTCTATCTTTATAGGCCATAACTTTAGACAGAGACAACTTCTGAACATTGCACATTTTATCTCTTGTCTACCTTTAAAGACTAAGGCTTTTCGGCAAAATGTATCTTTCCCAAAATGATTCTCCACAGGGAGAAATATATTCTTTTCCTCGCAAGTTTATTGTTGTAATTGTGTTTGTTTGTGCGCATTTAGTTTATTTTGTTGCCAGTCCTTTTCAGGCAGCATAAATATAGTACTCCCTCAGAGGCATTTTCTGCACTGGGAGCTGGTGAATGAAAAAGGGGTAACTTTTATCTAAAGCCTAGTTTTTCCTTTTAATTTATGAGTTATCTAAATATTGCACTTTGAATTAAGAGAAGTTTTTTTTATTGCAGCCTTAAATCTCTCTCTCACTGCGAGAGAAGCTGTGTCTAATTAATCAGTGGCTGGATTAATCCAATTCTTTGGAGTTTGTCAGTTGTTTTCAAGAAGCGTCAGTAGAGGCTTTCCTCAGTGCTGCTTTGGTTGTGCAGAGTGGAAAGTATGAATTTATTGAGGTAGAGGAAGTTTGGTGAGGGGCAGGAGGTATTCCTTTCTTCTCTAATTTAACTTTTACAGCCAGCTGTAGTTGGCTTTTCCTTTGGTACAGGGAAAGAAGCTGATTGGTGAGAACTATTATGTTCTCTATTATTTCAAGTGTAATAATCTTTAAAATTACAAGATGGCAGGTCAGAGTGGCCAAGTGGAGTGTACATTCTGAATATCTATGAAGTCATTGATACACTATTTGTCCCAGATAAACTCTGCAGGAAGTATCACAGGCTGTAAAACCCTGAGCTCAGGATTTCAGAACTTGAACAACAGCTGGTACTCACTGCAGTGTAATCACAGGTTAGGAGCATACAGAGAGCAAATGGATGACTGCCAGGCAGTGTAAAGAAGAAAATAGACAGGCATTACAAGAGTCTATCTTGCTTGCTAATTGGTATACCATTTTAGATAGAGTAAACTTTGTTTGAACTGGCATTCTTGATAAACGGGCAAAAATTATATACCTGAAATACCAGAAATTTACTGTATTATCTCAATCTCCATGATGTCCAAATAGTCTTTTGAGGGTAAGAGTCTGTCTCTGCTGGTAAGTTTTATTTAAGGCAAAGTTGCATTATTATTTAAGTGATTTATGCTGTAAATAAAGTATAACAGTGATGCGCATACCCCCTGCTTTATGTTTCTATTACTTAGTATGTGTTTTTACATTGATTATGCAGACCTTTTGATCAACCAGCACAATCCTGGTCCCATAGGTGCTCGTTATAAAAAGTTTGCTGTACTAGTAAGGGTGAATGGTTCTTCAGGGGTGTGCAACCAGAGCAAAGTTGGTGGTACTACGGGCAGCTGTACAATGGAGGAAGAAGTTTAGAAAAGCAATAGCTATAGGAATTCCATTGTCAGAGGATCATAAGACATTTGTGTGGACATTAATGAGGCTCCAGAACGGTGTGTTGCTTCTCTAGTGCCAGGGTAAAGATAGTTATAGAGTTGCTGCAAGACAGGGTGATCTGCTAGAGGTCATGGTCCACGTTGGTAACAGTGATTTAGACAGGAGTGAGGCTAAAGTCCTGAAAGCTGATAGGGAATGAAAGGCAAAAATTTGTTAAGATGTAATCTCAGGATTACAGATTGTCCCATGTGTTCGTGAATGTAGAAATTTGAATACATGGCTAGGCAGCAGATTTCTGGGGCACTGCAACTGTTTCTGGTGAAGGTCAGACATATACAAGCCAGATATTCAGGTGCAGACTAGGACTGGGATAACTATCCTTTGCAAGGGAATTTGCTAGTGCTAATTCTAAAGAAGGGTTACTGGACCCAAAACATTAACTCTGTTTTCTTTCCACTGCTGCCAAACCTGCAGAGTTTCTCCCGCAATATTGTGTTTGCTTGTTTGTTTGTTTAAACTAGATTGGCTCGGGGGTTGGAAACCTGAGGACAAATTCAAAGCCAGAAACATAGGGGCAGAAATTTAGAGTGACTCTGAAAGACAGACGAAGCAGAGGTTGAAAAGTATACAACACAAGAATTTGGCAGTGTTAAAGGTAATGTAAAGATAAGGAGCATAGCAAATAATGCCGAGGAGCTGTAGACACAGGCATCTGGCAGCATCATATCGTTACTATTATGGCATCTTGGCTTAAGAACGGTCAATGATGGCAGCTCAACATCCCTAGATAGAGCATTTTTAGCAGGTTAGAGAGGAGGATAAAAAGGTGTGCACAGCATTCTTATTTAAACCTTCAATTATAGTTGAGAGAATGGATGATATTCTAAATGAAGTGTCAAATGTGGCCACTTATGCGTTAAGTTCAGAAACAAGAAAAGGGGCAGCCACATTGCTAGGCGTGTACTATAGATCCCCACACAGAGAGAGAGGAGCAAATATGTAGGCAGATTTCAGAGTAGAAAAACAACAAATGGTTGGGGACTTCAACTATCCCAATATCATTTGCGATACAAACTACCTGATAGACAAGGAGGGCACAAAATTCTTAAAACACAATCAAGAGAACTTTTTTAGCCAGCACGTAACAAGCTTATCAAGGAGGGCACATTGTAGACTTTGTCATAGGAAATTAAGTTGGGCAGGTGAATGAAAGAGCAGTGGTGACCATTTTGGACATCGTGATCATAGTATAATTAGATTTAGCATCATTATGGTTGGAGGAATAAACATAACATGAGTAACCATTCTAAATTGCAGTAAGACAGAGTTACAAACCTGAGGTGATCTGGATAAAGTCAGTGGGAGGCATTCAAAAGTGCACTTCTGGGCACGTTGTAGGCACGTGTCTACAAAAAAAAAGTGTGGTATTACCAAATCTAGGGCATCGTTTTGTTAAGGGAAGTTTATATCTTAGCGGCTTGGGTTGTCTTCCTTAGAGCAAAGACGACTGAGGGGTGACTTTATTGAAGTGTACAGAATAATGATGGCCTTAAATGGAGTGGACAGGGAAGACCGGTTTCCTGTAGTTGAGAGATCAGTTATCAATGGGCACAGATTCTAGGTTTTTGATGGGCTGGCTAGAGGGGACATAAGAAAAAACCTTTTCAACCAGAGGGTGTTAGATGTTCAGAATTCACTGCCTGGTTTGGAGGTTGAAATGGAAGCCCTCAACTTATTCAGTAGGAACGTAGATTTACACGTGAAGCATTGTAACCAGCAAGACTACAGATCAAGTGCTAAAAAATGGAATGAGGATTTATTCAGCCAAGGCAGAGGTGGTCAGGTTGAATCGCCTCTTTCTGTGCTGTACTTATCTGTAGTTCTGAGAGTTATTTGGAGGAGTAGAAGTTTGTATTTTTGTATTATAAATTGTTAACCAGATTTGCATCATTATTGATTTATTAGAAAGGTTATACATTTTTGTGTTTATTATAGAGAGCTGGTTGTTAGATCTTACGTCTTGGAGTTTAGAAGAGTGAGGGGGCTTCTCGTTGAGACTTACAGAACACTGAGGGGCCTGGATAGAGTGGATGTGGAGTGCGTTTTCTCAAGAAGGAGAGAATAGCACCCGAGGGCGCAGCTTCAGAATGAAGGGACGACTCTTTTGAACTGAGATTAAGAGGAATTTCTTCAGCCAGAGGGTGGTGAATCTGTGAAACTGATTGCTGTAGAAGCCAATGAAGGCCAAGTCCTTGAATGTCTTTAAGACAGATAGTTTCTTGGTTAGTAAGGCATCCAAGGAGATGGGTTGAGAAACAGATACAATGGATCGAATGGCCTGACTCTTCTACAATATCTTATGGTCTGATATAGAGAAACCATATAATTGACCATATCAGGAACAGATCGAGAAAGACAGCACTGTCCTCCTATCTCGGTCATAATAAGAGTGATCATATTGGATGGTGAAGCAGGATTAAGGGCCAAATGAGCTGCAAATCCTATACACTACAGGGTCATGGTGCCCACACACAAAATTGGAATTAGTGCTGCTATTAATTTGCATATTTTAAATTGTGGATGTTATCATTTGATTTTTGAATCTTCCGTCTGTAATCTAACAATACTCAATACCTCTTTCTGAACAGAAATATTTATACAAGGCCAAATTTAATATCAAAAACGCATGGCATCTTCAATTCAAATTGAGTTAGGGAGTGATGGAAAAATTGGACCAAGATAGAAGGATCCAGGCAGGGATCAAAAGGGAAAAATGACTAGGGTATAAAAGAGAGGGGAAATTATGTCAATGGGAGCAGCATTTATGTGGGACAATGGGTGTGCTGTGCAGCGTTGGACATTTAATACCTATTGCGGGGTTGGGGGGGTGTTAAGACGACAAAAAGAAGCATTTTCTTATGGAGGAAAACAGGAGGCACAGTTGTATTGCAAATATTAGCTTCTTGGTTAGTGGACCGGAATGTTGTAACATTGCAACAATGACTATTTTGCAGTGTTGATGGGGTAAATGTGGAAAGTGACCTTTTAACAGTAGTGTAGGTGTTCAATTGTTGTAATATTTTGTACACTGCCATTCCATTTACTGGCATTGATGTACGTCTGTGAACTTTTTGGAGATTTTCTATAGCTCTTGGGGTAGAAATGCAGTACTTGAAAGGGGGTGGGGTAGATTCCTAAAAATTCTGCACAGATATTTATGGGTGAACTGTGTTGTAGAGATGAGCATATGATGTGTAAGATATGTATGCTGTTGGGTGTCAGCTTTAAAGCGGCAGTGTGGAGGTGAGCAGTATGGTTAAGATGGATAGGAGGCAACAGGCAGGTGAATAGAGTGAATAAATCCACTCATCAGCTATTTTTTCATTGCTTAAGGGGAAAGGATTTCTGTCAAAAGATGTATGTTGGGGTAAACTATGTATTAAATAAGTTGCTTCCAAATAATATTTTCATAAGGCAAGTTACTTACTAGTTACTCATGTTTAGTGACAAGTTTGAGAATGCAATTGATGCGGAGTTATTTGGTAGCCGAAGCCTGAACTCTGTGGGTGCTTAAACTAGCCTGTTTCTTTTATTCACAGATGGGATGTGAGTATCGCTGGCTGGGCCAGCATTTATTGTTTATCCTTAATTACCCTTGAGAAGGTAGTGGTGAGCTGCCTTCTTTAACTGCTACGCTCCATTCATCGAATAAATGACATTGAAGGAACAGCAATATCTTTCCAAGTTAGGAGAGTGAGTGGCTTGGAGGGGTACTTGCAAATGCTGATATTCCCGTGTATCTGCTGTCCTTGTCTTTCTGGATGGAAGTGGTCATGGATTTGGAAGATGCTGTCCAAAGAGTCTTGGTGAATTTCTACAGTGCATCATGTAGATGGTACAAACTTCTGGTGTGGGGTATTGGTGGTCTAGGGAGTGGGGAGTATTCCATCACACTCCTGATTTGTGCCTTGTAGTTGGTGGACAGGTTTTGGGGAGTCAGGAGGTGAGTTTCTCATGTGAGGATTCCTAGCCCGTGACCTGCTCTTGTAAGGCTGTATTTATAAGGCTGGTCCAATCCAGTTTCTGATGAATGGTAACCCCCAGCATGTTGATAGTGTAGGATTTAGTGATGGTTATGCCACTGAACATGAAGAGGCAATGGCCAGACTCTCGTTGAGGAGAGTCATTGCCTGGCATTGGGAGGTTTGAATGTTACTTACCTGTTATCAGCCAAGCCTTGGACATGGACTACTTCACTATCTAAGGAGTTGCTGTATCTAAGTCCGTTGTTCTTGACTTTTCATATTATCAATATAAATCAAAACAACATAAAAGTAAGTGGATTGTACAGAGCATGTAGACTTGCCTGATTTGTTGTTTATTCATTCACGGGATGAAGGCGTCGCTGGCCAGGCAGCATTTATTGCCCATCTTTAATTGCCCAGAGAGCAGCTAAGGAATCAACCACATTGCTGTGGGTCCAGAATCACATCCTTACCAGATCAGGTAAGGATGGCAGTTTCCTTCCCTGAAGGACATTAGGGAACCAGATGGGTTTTTCCTGAAAATTGATTCATGGTTATCATTAGGCTCTTAATTCGAGATTTTTTTTTATTGAATTCAAATTCCACTATCTGCTGCGGCAGGATTCAAACCCAGGTTCCCTGAACATTATCTGGGTGTCTAGATTAACAGACCAGAGATAATACCGCCAGGCCATTACCTTCCCTGACATCGATACGCTATCTAAAAGGGCAAATGAGGTGCAGAATAATGCAAAAATTATAAAGTCTATGTAAAATTTGATCAGTGAATGTTTTGTATTATTAATTAGTCCCATTGTGGTTTTAAGAGGATATTTAGAATTGCTTAAAGAGAAAAGGTTAAAGTATAGAGTGTTTAATTTCATCTTAAACAAAAAGAATTTGCCCATTGAATAGTCCCAATAGATTTTTGTTTGTTTTTTAAACTGGTGAAAATTGCATCTGGATGACTACTGTTTTGCTTTTGTATAACAGAGTGAAGGAAATTGGTACGACTGTTTCAGGGAGGAAAGGACCAGATGACTCGATGACGTTACAATCGCAGAAATTTCAAATTGGGGACTACCTGGACATTGCAATAACGCCACCTAGTAGAGCACCGCCCCCACCTGGCCGCATGAGACCATATTAATGTTCCTTCCTTACCCTCTTTGGGCAGCTGTGGCTGTAATTTGGTGGCCCTGTACTATGTAACCAAGAATGTTCGCATGTTTCATTGTATTTTGTTCCTAAACAAGATAATTTTTGAGAAATAATTTTGACTGACTGCAGATGTGGGCAAGTATCTGTGCATTCTAGCTGCAAAGTTTTTGATTTTGTTCAGATTGTTTGCAATCTTTTAATAAAAGTGTGCCTTCATTTCATTGTTTTTGTCTCTAGAATGTGCGCATAGAATTTGTCTGAACTTTAACGCAATCTGGGTAATGTTAAAAATTAGATGTCACAATTTTCATAGTTTATGATCCTCTTCTCAACACCCTGAGCCAAGTTGTACTTCAGTTCACAACAATGTAACTCTACAGGTGTAAATCAGCTAGTATGTTCACGGTTTTAAAAGATTTACAATAAACTGCTGTTTACTCAGAATTATTCCTCTATTTCTTAAATATTACTGGTGGTCCTTTGATTCCGGTGGTCACTGTTGCCTTGTTGACTTCACCATGGTAAATCTCCTCTGTGCTGTCTCCAGTGCAATCACATCCCAGCTATAATGTGAATTCCAAATTGCAAACAGTATTTTATACGGTCTCAGCATAACCACTTTGCTCTTAAGCTGTCTGCTCAGCCAGTAAGGGCAAGTATCCTATATGCCTTTTCAACCACTTTATCTACCATTCCGCTACCTTAAGGGACCAGTGGATATGAACACCAAGCCCCTCTGATCCTCACTGCTTCCTGGGTCCTACTGTTTATCAAGTATTCCCTTGCCTTGTTCTGTCCAAGTGCGTAACCTGACACTTATCTGGAATGAATTCCATTTTGCACTGATTAGCCTAACTGACCAGCCCATCTATAATCTAAGGTTACATTCCTCCCTATTTACTACTCCTCCAGTTCTCGTGTCATCCCGTGAACTTTCTGATTAACTCTCCTACATTTGATTAAAACAGCAACCTCGGCCAGTGCAAGAATTGAGCCAATGCTTCTGGCGTCACTGCATTGCAAACAAGCTATTTGGCTAACTGAGCTAAACAACACCCATTCAAGTCAAAATCATTTATATATACTACAAGCAGTGAGGGTCATGTGGCACCCTGCTGGATGCCGACTTCCACTTACAAAGACAGCCCTTGACCATCACCCTCGGTCTCCTGCCACTCAGCCAATTCTGGATCCAATTGACAAATTTCACGGGCTCTTAACATCAGATATATTACCCTAATGTACACACCTGGTTGTCTCCTTGAAAAATTCAATCAAGTTGGTCAGACATGACCTCTCCTTAACAAAACAATGCTGGTTGTTCTTAACTAATCTCTACCTCACAAATGCAAGTTGATTCTGTCCTTCAGAGTTGCTTCCAGTAGTCTCCTAACCATTGAGGCTAGATGACTGACCTGTAGTTTCCTGGTTTATGCCTTCCTTCCTACCATGAATGATGGTACCACACTGGCAGTTCTGTGGCACTTCTACGATTAGAAAGGAATTGAAAATTACTGCCAGCAGCTCTGTTATTTCCTCCTTTGCTTCACTCAACAGCCTGCAGTGCATTACATCCAGCCTTGTAGATTTATTTTTTAAGCCTGCCAGACCACCCAGAACATCTGTGTATGCTACTTTCTTTCATAATTATCATAGTCTTACTTCCCGAATTCTATACGGATATAGTCCTTCTCACTAGTGAACAAAAGATTAACTTGGGGCCTACTTTTTCCCTAGTTATCCTTTTACCCCTAATGTATTTGTAAAGTAACGGGATAATTGCAGGTAAAAAAGGAAAATCCTTACATGATCCCTTTTTGCTGTTCTGATTTCCTTTTTATTAAGTTTCTCCTTGGACAATCTATACTTCTGTAAAACCTCTGCTGTTTTGGCACTTGGTATCTACCATAAGCCTCCCTGATTTCTTTATCCAATCCCGTATATTCCTCTATCTAGGGTTCACTGGATTTGTTGATCCTACCATTAGTCTTTATTTGAACAGATTAGCCCCGACAAACAGTGCCAATGTCCCAGAAATTTATAACCCTCCTGCATCATCTTTCAAACTATGCATTCATCTGGACTAACTTCCTATTTTCATACTCCATAGAAAGTGGCACTGGGAGTAGGTCAGAGATTATAAGTTTTTGGGTCCTGTTTTTCAATCGACTGCCTAGCTCCTTAAATTCTACTTGTAGGATCCCGTCTCTTTTTCAGCCTTTGTTGTAGTTATCAGTATGTAGTAAGATCTTTGTCTGATTGCCCTCCTCCTTCAGATTGCCCTTTAGCCGTTCAGTGATATCCATGACCTTGGCACCGGGCAGGCAATATAAAATCCTGGAGTCTCTTTTGTGGCTGCAGATATACCTGACTAGCCCTTTTACAGTTTAATCTGCTACCACTGTAGCCTTGCTGTTCTTTTTCCTCCCATCTTGGGCAGCAGACACACCCATGATGCCATGAATTTGGCTCCCACTGCCTTCCCCTGTAGTCGCCTTCCCCTGTAGTCACCTCCCCCAACACTATTCAAAATGGTATATCTGTCAGAAAGGGGTGTTGGGGAAATCCTGGGCTACTTAATTTCCTCTACTCAAGCCCTTTCTGCGTATTCAGCCTTCACCTACAGTGTGACCACCTCACTGAATGTGCTATCCACAATGTACTCAGTATTGCAGATGCTCCATAATGAATTCATACTCCAAAATGCAGTTAGCCAATATTTGCAGCTGGACACACTTATGTTCTAAAGAAAGGTCACTGGACTTGAAATGTTAACTCTGCTTTCTTTCCACAGATGCTGCCAGATCTGCTGCATTTGTACAGCAATTCCTGTTTTTGTTTCACACTTCCTGCATGTGGTCACCAGGGTCAATTGAAGTTTCCATGATTTTCCACACCGTACAGTAGGAACACATCACAGCTGCAAACTCTGCTGCCATGACTTCCCTTAAGCCGATCAGTTACTCCCTTTTGAAAAGAAAAAATGCTTTTGAGTCATATAGCATAGAAATAGTCCCTGTGGTCCAACCAGTTCATGCCGACCACAATTCCAAACTGAACTAGTCCACCTGCCTGCACTTAGCCCATATCTATCCAATCATTTCCTATTCATGAACGTATCCAAATGTCTTTTAAATGTTGTAACTGTACTTGCGTCCACCACTTCCTTTGGAAGTTCATTCCACACACAAATCACTGTGTAAAAGAAAAAAATGCCCCTCAAGAAGAGTCCCAACCCGAAACATCAGCTTTCCTGTTCCTCTGATGCTGCCTGGCCTGCTGTGTTCCTCCAGCTCCACACTTTGTTACAACGTCTGCAATTCTTGCTATCTCGTCAAAATGCCCCTCATGTCTTTTTTAAAATATTTTTCCTCTCACCTTAACGTATGCCCTCCAGTCTTGAAATCCCCCACCCTAAGGAAAAAGCACCTGCCATTCAACTTATCTATACCCTTCATCATATTATAAACCTCTATAAGGTTACCCCACAACTTCCAACACTCCAGTGAAAAAAGTCCCAGCCTATCCAGCCTCTTCTTGTAATTCAAAACCTCCATTCTTAGCAACATCCTGGTAAATCTCTTCTGAATCCTCTCCAGCTTAATAATATCCTCCCTATAACAGGGTGACCAGAACTGGACACGCTACTCCAGAAGCTGCCTAACCAACATCCTGTACAACCTCAATATGACATCCCAACTCCTACACTCAAATGTCTGAGTAATGAAGGCAACCTTAATCTTCTTAACCACCCTGTCTACATGTGGCACAAACTTCAAAGAATTATGTACCTGAATGCCTAGGTCTGTCTGTTCTACACCACTACTCAAGGCCCTACATTTAACTGTATAAGCCCTGACCTGGTTTGTTTTACCAAAATGCAATACCTCACATTTATTCAAATTAAACTCTATCTACTACTCCTCAGCCCATTGATCCAATTGATCAAGATTTCTTTGTCATCTTAGAACACCTTCACAGTCCACTATACCACCAATTTTGGTGCCATTGGCAAACTTACTAACCAAGCCTTTTATATTCTCATCTCAATCATTTATATAAATGACAAATAAAAAAGTGGACCCAGTACCAATCCCTATGGATCACCACTGGCAACAGGCCTCATGTAAGAATACTATAAATTTACCTTCCTTATGCTAAATGTGTTTCCCTTTCCCTACTTTGCTTTAATTGCTTTATATTGCCCTGACTTTCACATTTCTGTTGTTTCTTCATAATTTTTTTTCCAAAAAATACACTTTTTAAAATCACTAACCAATTATTATTCTTCCTATGCATCTGTTGGTTTACTGCTGAAAAGCCTCACCAAGCATCTTGTGATTTATCAAGGCGGCAAGAAAGTTTGTGGGACAGCACTCAGTTTGATGTGGCTGACATCTTCACGAGATCTTAAGTAGCTGTGTCATGAAACATCACAAAAGCAAACAGGCTCATAGTACAGAAATGGCCGGTTGATTTTACTAAAAAAAAAGGTCAAAACTAAATTCAGCTCTGCTGTCTCACCTTAGTTCTATCTGTTTCAAATATTCGTCCTTTTTTCCCCTTAAAAGATGCAATAGACTCTGCTTCAACCAGTTTCTGTAACAGAGCATTCAATGCTTCTAAAATCTATCACATCAAAAATCTAATGCCCTGTTCCCTGTGAAGCCTCAGAACCGATTTTCTCTGCTTAGAAACATGCAGGCTTATTAAATAGGAACAGAACATTTGACCTCTCAAGTCTCCTTTGCCCTTCAGTAGATTCATGGCTGCTTTATTTCTGTTTCGAATTCCACATGCCCTTCTGCTGTGACAACTTATGATTCCCTTGCCTAACAAGAATTTATGTTGCTCCTTAAGTATTCAATGATTGCCTTCTGAACCAAAGTGTTCAAAGCTGTTTTAACTCAAAAAAAGGTTCCTCCTCTGTCCTGAAATGGCAACTCCAAATTTTAAAATGCTAACCCTAATTCTGGACTATCTGCAAGAGGAAACATCCATTCCACATTAATTTTGTCAAGACCAATCAGGAAACTATACAAAATGAAAGCAAAATACCGTGGATGCCAAAAATCTGAAACAAACACAATGGTGAAGAAAGTCAGCAGGTCTGACATTTGTAGAGACAGAAACAGGGTTAACGCTTTGACTCCAATACGACTTCTTCAGAAATGGTTCATACTAGACTCATAAATTAACTATTTCTCTCTCCACAGATGCTCCCAGACCTCTTAGGTTCTTCTAGCATTCTCTGTATTTATTTCAGGATCTTACACACTTCAATCAAGTAACGCCTCATTCTAAACTCCAGTGGAACCAAGTCTAGCCTGTCCTTGTAAGACACAACCTGCTTATTCAAGATATTTATCTGGAGTAAATTTCCTCTGAACTGCCTCTTACACATTTACATCATTCCTTAAATAAGGAGACTAAACTTTACCCAGTATTCAAGATGAGATCTCACTAATAGTTTGTATAAATGAAGCATAAGATCCTTATTTCTCTGTTCAATTCCTCTTGTAATAAAGGATAGCATTCCAATAGCCCTCTTGATTATGTGCTGCATCTGTATGCTTAACTTTTTTTGAATAATGCACGAAAACAGATAAATCTGTCTGCACTTCAGAATTTTGGAGCCGTTCTCTGTTTAAGTGGTACCCTGCATTTTTATTCTTCCTGCCAAAGTAAACAACTTCACATTTCCCTACAAAATGCTCCATCTGGCAGATGTTTTACCCACTCATCCTATTTGTATCTGTCTGCATCCTCCTTACCAATGTCACAACATGGAAGTTATTCATAAGTTGACAGTCCTCTTAATTCTGTTAATCTTGTCTACTGCTATAGAAGTTTATGGTCTAGGATCATCCTGGTGAAACTGCACTAGATGTATGACAATTTAATTTCCTGCATACAACTAGTATTGGGACTAACCAATGTTTTCTTAAGTTCTTTTATGCTACTGCACCCATGATTCTATTTACAAAATTTAAACTCAAGAATGCTTCCAGCCTTTTATGTGACTGCATACTTGGAGAATTATTTGATCCTCAGCACATTATCCTGATAAATGATTCCTTCCAAAAAATGGTACATATCCCTGATGTCTACCAGTGATAGTTGTTAACTCCACATCCATTTCTTATCCCCTTGATTTATATCCTGATCAAATTCAAGAACAACTTAAGATGTTAGTGAAATGACATTAACAATAGAGTAGAAGTCCAGTATAATATGATTCGATATGCCGTAAATTTATTTATAGTGTGGGTGTACCATGCAGCCAAAAGGTCTAAATCTTTATTTAAATCACAAATTTATGAGTTAAAAATACTGGTGTTCTAATCAACATTGTCCAGCTGTTAGTTTCACCCTGGCACCTGCATTCTAACACTTCCACTGAAGAAGTCTTGTGACCTGGAGCTTAGAAAGAGTTACATTTGAGGGGGCCTCATTAAACAAGTTTATAGATTTCTAAGCAGGGAAAAGCCACTAGTTATCCAATGAATAGAGACTTGAGGTGAAAGTGATACCCTAGACATCAAGGTAGAATTTGAGTGTGTGGCAACAAGGATCCTAATGGGAATAGGGGGCAAGCTCTCAATTGATTGTAATTATACTTAGCACCAAAGAAGATAGTTATGGATGTTGGAAACCAATCATCTTAGTCCTAGAGTATTTCCAAAGGAGTTTGTCAGGACAGATATTCTTAATCAACCTGTTCAGAGTGTTATTACACACCTCTGGAGCAGGTGGGATTAGCACTGTAGCCTTCTGACTCAGAGAAAGGGACCCTCCACTGTGCCACAAGATCCTTTATTAAAAAATTACTATGCACTGACCGATTGTGCCACTAGAAGCAAAGCACGGTAGTAAGGTTAGATACTTTCTAATCAGTTTGTTCAGAGATGTTATTATACACTTTTGGAGCAGGGGATATTTAAATCTGCTCCTCTGTCTCTGAGGCAGGGGCACTACTTTAAGATCCCAAATTTTGTCAGGATGGATATTTTCTAATAAGGCTATTCAGAGATGTTATGACACACCTCTGGGACATGTAGGGCTTGAATCCAGGCTCCTGGCTCAGAGGTAGGGGCACCTCCACTGTACCACAGGTGAATTAATTCTGTCAGGATAGAGTCCTCTGCCCAACAATCTTCAGCTGCTTCATCAATAACTGTCCTACCATAATAAGCTTAGAAGTGAGGATATTTGTTGATAATTAAACAGCATTAAGTCCTACTTATGACTCCTCATACTGAAATAGTCAATGTTCATATGCAACAGAACCTGGATGAAATGCAGGCTTAGGCTGATGAACAACAAGTCACATTTGCACCTCATAAGTTCCAGCAATGACTATCTCTAACAAGAGATATTCTAATGATCTTCTCTTGTCATTCAATGCCAATGCTGAATTCCCTCACTATCAACATCTTAGAACTAACATTGGCCAGGAAGTGAACTTCAGTCATGAGGAAACTTCTGGAAACAATAATTCAGGACAAATTTAATAGTCATATCAATAAATTCAGGTTAGTTAAGGTAAGCCAACTTGAATTTGTTTGGGACTGGGGACAATTCATGTTGAACTAGCTTTGCAATTTTTTGAACAGGTATCAGAGGGTTGCTGAAGGCAATGTTATGAATCTCATGAGAAACATCAAAGGGTTGTAGTCCATATAAATAAATCACTCCAGAATTTACTTCAAAATGTTGTACCTCAATACAGTTGAACAATCTGTTGACATATTCAGTATGCATGCAAAATAGCATTTTCCATTCAATCTACATCTTCCTGTCATAACACTACCAACACCGATGTCGCTGTCATCCAGCTTGTTAAAATGGCATAGCATGGTTTGCCGCTTCTGAAACTGGTGTGTTAGTCAATACAGCTTTCAAGCTGTGAAAGGCACTGTGACATTCCTCTGTCTGTTCAATTTCTTGCCCTTTTTCTTGCCTTGGCAAAGAAGCCACCACAGTGCTGAAAAACAGAATGGAATTCTGATAGAATCCACGCATACTGATGTAGATCAATGCTTCTAATATTGTCTTAAACATGGGAAACTTCAAGGTAGCTTTTTTTGCTTCTCTATGTACTACTTAGCCTTGTTACACAGTGTGGCCCAAATAAGTTACTTTTGTTATGGTAAACTTGCTTCTGGCCATCTTTATGACAAAACTGTATCCTCGTATCAAATCAAACAGGTCAGTCAAGTGTTGTAAATGGCATTTCTGGGTTTGACTGGACATAACCAAATCTTAGCATTTTGTAATTGTGTTCCATATATTGATTACTTGGTTGTTTAACAATTGAAAAGCTGCTGGTACTTTGTTCATTGTAAACTACATGACTTTACATTGAAAAATTTCATCTGGGCTACAAAAGCTGCTGTTTCTTTAGCTGCATCAGTCATTGGAACAAGGCAGTAGCCCTTTGGAAAGTCAATTTTTGTGACAAATGGTGCTTGCCCAATCCTCCTGTCATGGAAATTGGTCGAAATCTGACTTACTTTTGTACCATCAATGACTTTATGATAATTTACACACAATCGTTCCCATTATCACAGTAGGTACGTTCCAGCTACTGTAACTTGGCTCAATAATGTGATTATCCATCATGAACTTGATCTCTTCCCTCACTTGACTAGGTTCTCTGGGTTAAGTCTGTAAGGATATTGCAATATGGGTAATGCACCCCCTACATTAACATCATGTATAGCCAAAGATGATGTTCCTGGACTACTAACACAAATCCATTCATGCATTTGTAATAGATTTTGTTAGTCATCTCAATAGTTTCTTGGGAGATAACATAATATTCTGACCAATATTTTAAGTAACTTCATATTAGCAAATCTGATTAATGGAAGGCTGATTTTTGAATTTTCAATTTTTGATTCATTCTTGACTCTCCAATAATCCACTCCCAATGTTAACCACTATGAATACACTTAAGGGGAGCAGAAGTAGCCATCAGATGATCTGATAATCCACAATCCCACTTTCCTGGCCTTTCTGTATAACCAACTCCTCTTCTTCCTCAGGTGGCTTAGGAAATTCACCATGTCCATAAGGATCTTCACCAGCTTTTACAGATGCACCATAGAAAATATACTATCCAGATGCATAATGGCCTGGTACGACAACTGCTCTGTAAGAAACTACAGAAGGTTGTGTGCATAGCCCAGACTATGAAGGAAGCCAACCTTCTGTCCATGGACTCTATTTACACTTCCCCTTGCCATGGAATGGCTGCCAACATTGTCAAAGGCCCCTCCCACTCCAGTAATGCTCTCCTACAACCTCTTCCGTCGGGCAGAAGATACAGAAGCTTGAAGACATGCACCAACAGGTTCAAGGACAGCTTCTTCCCTGCTGTTATTAAACTGGTGAATGGACTCTCTAACTTTAAGTAATATTGATCATGTTAATGTTAATCTTGCTTCATGCACCTCCTGTGCAGTGTAATCAGTATGGCTCACTCTTTCCAAGTACCCTATAATCTGTATGCAACAAAAACAAAGTCGCTGGAAAAGCTCAGCAGGTCTGGCAGCATCTGTGAAGGAGAAAACAGAGTTAACGTTTCGGGTCTGGTGACCCTTCCTCATGTGTCCTTGTTTACTGTAATCTGCCTGTACTGCTCACAAACAAAGCTTTTCACTGTGCTTAGGTACATGTAACAATAAATCAAATCAAATCAAAATCAAAAGGATTCCTGATTCCCTCATTGATTAAAAATATCCCTCAGTTTTGAATATTCTTAATTACCCAACCTCTACTGCTCTCTGCAGCAAAGAATTCCACAGATTCGCCACCCTCTGAGAGAAGTAATTCCTGTAAGTGTTTTAAATGTGTGACCCCCTCAAACACCTCTGACTATCCTCCCTGGTGTAGTATTGATTTAACATGTTAACAAGACAAGCTGGCTGATTTTTGCTCGAGTCTGAAGGACTCACTCCATAATTTACTTAATTGAATTTCTTTTCGATTTGTTAAGATCCAGTGAATAGTTCTCCAAGGACAGATAACAGTGCCATGTTTTCAGCAAAATTCTGAGCTTTGACCTTTTATTTGCTCAATTTCAGTATTTGTTGTGCATTCTTTGAAAACTGTCCACTCACAAGCCCCCCTTCAAGTCATTCACCATCCTGGCTTGGAAATACAGTGCAGTTCCTTCAATGTCGTTGAGTCATAATTCTGTAACTTCTTCTCTAACAGCCCTTATTCATGTAACTGCACCAAATCAACTGTAGCAACTCAAGAAAGCAGCTCACCACCTTCTCAAAGTCAATTAGGAATGGGAATAAATACTGGCCCAGCCAGCAAAGCCCAAGTCTCACAAATGTTTAAGAATAAAAGTAATTATTTTTGACCAAATCATACACTTTGGTTAGTTTTCCTCAGAAATCGGACATAATGGGCAGAATCTTCAGATCCCTTAATGACATGGGCAATGATGAGTCAATCTGGAAAATTTGATGAGATTGGCAGAAATGGAATTAGAATAGTAGAATAGTAATTTATTGCCACTTGTATTTATTAAAATACGGTGAAAAGTATGAGTAGCCAAAATCAGCATCATTTTTATTATGTAAATAAAAAAAAAGTAATTGAGATGAAGTCAGGACATAGTTAATCTTTTGTTCCCTTCATGGGTCCTGGATTTCTGAAGTGGCTACGGGGCTCCACCACCGAAGCTGCCTTTGAGACCACTAAAGCAAGATTTCCACAGAGGATTCACCACTCTGCTACCTCCAAAGCTGACGCCGAAGCTGCCGCATTGCCATCATAGCCAGGAGGAACACACTGGCACTACTAAGTCACCGACACTGAAGTTGTCACCATTTTAGTTGCCGCTGAAGCTGCCATAGCCACAAGGAATGAACTGGAACCATCATGCTGCCACCGTTGAAATTGCCGCACCACTACCAGGAGGAGCAGACCAGACCCACCAAGAGCCCTCCAGACTCAATACTGAGTTCAATAATTTTAGGGTCTAAACTCTCCCATGTCCAAGCTACCTACCCCACACACCAGGTTTTGTTATCACATCGCCTGCCACAACCTATTGTTACTCACTAAGAGTCCCCATTAACAACCATTCACCCTCCTAGCCAGATCGTTATCAACTGCTTTGTCTATCCAACTACTGTTCTCTCTTCGGATTCTGTTGTATCGTTTACTCCCTACCCCATCCCCCTCCCTATTTTCTGCATATAAACCGACGTTTTCCAAGCTACCATCAGTTCTAAGGAAGGGTAACTAGACCCGAAATGTTAATTCTGATATTTTCTTCATAAATGTGCCAGACTCGCTGTCACATCTCTTCTAGGCATGCCTACCTTGAAGAAGTTCTGCTCCTCTCTCCAACAGGATTTCCGTTCCGATCTTTCTTCTTGTCCACTGACATTAATTTTACTGTCAGTCCTGGTGTTTGACCAAGTATTTGCTAAAATTCATTTCCACAGCCATATCACATTCCTCAGTGACTGCCTCCGGCTCAGACTCACCCCATATGGATTCCAACTAAAGTTTCATCCCTCATGTTTTGAATCCTCCCAGGATCACAGATATCTCCGTGATGTTCAATGTTCCATGGACAGCTGCTCTCGCCGCATCCTGAGATCCGCACTCAGTGCCATGTGGCGTCACATGCACACTCTCAACCTTTCTCTCCAACAGCATCGCAACACACAGGACCAGAGTTACAACACTCCGCAATTCCACTTCATCCTCCGGCCCATTTGTAGTGCAAACAAGAAGCTTTTTCTTTTCCTTTCAGGCATCAAGGCCCACAGGATTAAACAACTCAAAGATATCCATGGCCTTCTGGAACTTTCCTCTCCTCCCATTCCTTTTGATTCCATCCCCTCTCCCAACCCCACCTCCTGTAAGGAATTTACCATCCCTCTTAACCTTCTGCTCTCCAATACTGAATGCTCTGTACTCAGCAAAGGCCTTAGCCTTATTCCTCTGCGTCCCCGCCTTAACAAATTTCAGGCATTACCTGCTGTCTTCGCCTCTGTGCCCATTTCTTTAGACAAGAATCCTCTTCCCATTCCACAGACCCCTTCGCCCAGTTCCAATACTCTCCTTCCACCTGGACCCCTCCCTCTGGCCTTTTACCTGCATTCGGTCTTATCATTGAGAGCTGTCAACATGATACTGGTTGCCTCAATTTCTCTGCCCCCCTCATGAAATCCAATCTATCTCCCACCAAACTGACTGCACTTCGTGCACTTAGATCTAACCCTGACATTGTTATTAAGCCTGTTGATAAGTGTGGTGCTGTTGTAGTCTGGCGTAGCGACCTCTATGTTGCAGAGGCTGAGCGCCGGCTCTCAGATACCTCCTCCTATCTTCCCCTGGACCATGACCCCACCATGACACATCAGGCCATCGTATCTACTACGGTAACTGATCTCATTTAATCTGGTGACCCCCCCCACCCCCCCCACCACTGCTTCCAAGCTGATAGTCCCCCAGCCCACACAGCTCGCTTCTACCTCCTTCCAAAAATCCATAAACAGGACTGTCCAGGCAGACTCATTGTTTCAGCCTGCTCCTGCCCCACAGAACGCATCTCTTCCTACCTTGACTCAGTCTTCTCTCCCCTGGTCCAATCCCTGTCCACGTACATCTGTGATTTCTCTGACACTTTATGCCAGTATCAAATCTTGCTGTTTACAGGTTCTAGCCACCTGCTCTTTACCATGGACGTGCAATCCCTTTACATGTCCATTCCTCACCAGGAGGGTCTTAGGGCTCTCTGCTTCTTCCTGAAGCAAAGACCTGAACTGTCCCCACCCACCACTACCTTCCTCCACTTGGCCGAGCTCATCCTCACCATCAACAATTTCTCTTTTAACTGCTCTCATTTTCTTCAGGTCAGAGGGGTAGCCATGGGTACCCGCATGGGCCCCAGTTATCCCTGCCTCTTTGTGGGGTATGTGGAACATTCCTTGTTCCAATCCTATTCCGGCTCACACCCACAACTCTCTCTCCGATATATCGATGAGATCATTGGTGGTGTTTCCTTCTCTCGTCCGGAATTGAAAAAGTTCATCAATTTCGCTTCCAATCTCCACCCTGCCATCACTTTCACCTGGGCTATCTCTTACTCCTCCTTTCCCTTCCTTGACATCTCTGTTTCCATTTCTGGGGATAGACTGGCCACTAATTCCCACTATAAACCCACTGACTCCCACAGCTACCTGGACTATACATCCTCGCACCCTGCTTCCTGTAAAGACTCCATCCCATTCTCCCAGTTCCTCAGTCTCTGTCGCAAATGTTCAGATGAGACCAACTTTGACAAGGGAGCCTCCGAAATATCGACCTTCTTCTTCAACCGAGGATTCCCAGCACCTTTGTTGACAGGGCCCTCAACTGAGTCTGACCCATCACCCGCACTTCCGCCCTCACCCCTTCTCTTGCCTCCCACAACAGCAACAGAGTTCCCCTTGTCCTTACCTACCATCCCACCAGCATCCACATTGAGAAGATTATAAGACGCTATTTCCACCACCTCCAGTGAGATGCCACCACCAGACACATATTCCCCTTCCTTCCCTTGTCCACCTTCTGCTCGGACCATTCCCTCTGGACACCCTGGTCCACACTTCCTTCACCTCAACACGCCCCTACAGCACCACAGCTCCTTACCCTGCAACCACAGAAGGTGCAACACTTGTCCATTTACCTCCTCCCTCCCCACTATCTAAGAGCCCAAACATACTTTCCAGTGAAGGAACACTTCACCTGCACTTCCCAGAACCTAGTCTATTGCATTCACTGCTCACAATGTGGTCTCCTCTACATTGGGGAAATGAAGCATAGACTGGGTGACCGTTTCGCAGAATATCTACATTCTGCTTACAAAAAAAGACCCTGAGCTACCTGTTGCCTGCCACTTTAACCTACCACCCTGTTCCCTGGCCAACATCTCTGTCTCTGGCTGGCTGCAGTGTTCCACCAAAGCTCAAAATGCAAGCTGGAAGAATAACACCTAATTTTCCACTTGGGTACCCTGCAGCCCTCCGGACTCAATATTGAGTTCAATAATTTGAAGGCCTAAACTGTCCCATGTCCTAGCCCCCTACCCCACACCAGGCTTTGTTATCACATAGCCTGCCATTACACACTACTTATTGCTACTCACTAACAGTCCCAATTAATAACTATTCACCCTCCTAGCCAGATCGTTATCAACTCCTTTGTCTATTCAACTGTTCTTCTTTCTCTTCAGGCTCTATCCTTTATCCTATCATTTACTCCCCACTCCCATTCCCCTCCCTATTTTCTGCATATAAACCGAAGTTTTCTCAGTTATCATTAGTTCTGAGGAAGGGTCACTGGACCCGAAACATTAACTCTGATTTTTTCTTCACAGACGCTGCAGACCTGCTGAGCTTTTCCAGCAACTTCTGTTTTTGCACCAAAGATGAAGCCTTCACTCAAGCTGCGGCCACCATGGATGAGAGAACGGACATCCAAATCCACTATTTGCAGCTGCCACTGAGGTCCTCGCAACTGCCTTCCTCCATTGTGGTTGCAGAAAAGAAGAAAAGGTGAATTTTGATACAAAACAGAAATGAAGAAACAAAAAAGAAGAACAAAGAAGAATGCAGCTGGCCACGTGAGTGGGAGCATTCGGCCTCAGGAGCCCTAACACTTCCTATCCTGCTGCCGCCATCTTGATATCAAGAAAAATATTCTGATTCTGTAACCATGTTTTGAATGGCAAGCCTAGAATCTAGTTCTGAGGAAGGTCACAGGACCCAAAACGTTAACTCTGGTTTTTTCTTCACAAATGCTGCCAGACCTGCTGAGCTTTTCCAGCAACTTCTGTTTTTGTTCCTGATTTACAGCATTCACAGTTCTTTCAGTTTTATTAAAGCCAGAATCTTGCTAGTGAACATTGAGAGCCCTATTTGCATGCATTAAAATGCCATTAGTTGCTAATCCTGCCTCATTGACATGCAATTTCCTACTCTGTGCTGGACAGAAACTGGAAAACAACAATTCCCAACACGAAGGTCAGAGCAGGTAGCTAAGGCATGCCACTTGCCCCACCAGGCCTCCATCATGGACTGTAATCACCAACAACTCAAAGAATGCTCTAAGGCAGAGAACGACTGCACTCCATCCCAAGAGATTGTCATACAGGTACCAGCCTCTTTACATCCTCATGGCACATCAGCCATGATTGTGATGAATGGTACAGCAGGTTTAAGGGCCGAATGGCCTCCTCCTGCTCCTATCTTCTATGTTTCTATCTCTGACCGATATACAATTCTCCAATTCAATCTGCACTTTGGAGTGCACTGGCATTTCCATTATAATGTTGTTGTCAGGACACTCTGCACACAGGGACAAGCACCCATCTCGTAGATAGGACCAGGTAAAAGTCAGGACTCCTCCTTTGCTCTCTTAGTGCCTACTCACTTCATGCATACTTGAATGCTCACAATACAGTTCTTCTGCCTTGCCTTTTTTCTGCAGACACAAAGCAAGGCAAATTGTTATGGTTGTCATCAGTGATCAGTCAAGGGAGTCAACATGTTGTTACAGCACCATGCCGTGTCATTGTTACATTTGCATCGCATATCAGCAGAATAACAGCAAACACATTGCATCAGTCAAATGGCCATGTCCTCAGTCAAGTCAAGATAGACGGCCCTTAGTCAGGTGGTACTGGCAGAGGAAGTCAAGAGCAGCAGTTCAGGGGTTTGGACATGGTTAGTCAGATGCTTGGTGCGATGAGGTCAGATGGTCTATACATCTTCTATATGCAGACTAGGCCATGTCAGTCTTGTGTTTCATTTCAACCAGTATGGGAAGTCACAGTAAGTCACTCGTGGAGCTGCACACATACCAATCAGGGATATGTTCATTCATCAGTCGTGCCTATCTCTCAAAGTTGGTGGGGTGTGGGCCACGGTCAGGCCTGTGGATCTGATCACTAAAAGGCTTATCAGGGGCCACTGCTGTGGTCGGGAAGGCAGGAACTCAATTGATGGGAATGAAGCAGCATACTGGAATGGAGAGGGGATAATAATTGCAAAGGGGCCAACTCAATATTCAAGTGGGAAAGTGATAGAGCGTGGGAGAGAAAGGGAGACTGCCAGGGCGTGGAGAGTGTGGTCAGCATCACCCTAGCTTTGATGAGAAGAGATGGGGAGGGGGCTTGGCAGTGTCCACCATATCCAGAATGAATGATGGTAATTATTACGTTGGCAACTCAGGTGCCCAAAATATTATGTTTGCATCATTAGTAGGATTAATTTAATGTTGAATGATATAGTCAGAGTTCTTGGTCAGAATTCTGAGTTGTGTGTGTGTGTGGTGAAGTGGGGGAGGGAGGGGAGGTGGGGTAGTGGATTCAGCGAGACTGAGAGGCTAAGCCTGTGACTTACTCCATGAAGGGCCACCACTGCTGCCTTCCATCCTCATCCAAATGACAAGAGCATGATGGAAATGAAAATGGTTGCTGCCAAACCTGAAGTGGGTGGACTAAGTATTACTTCTCTGAGGGAGGATGCTCCACTTTCATGCAATGTGGAGTTATTCAAAGGACAATAGCATTTAAACAGACACCCACGCACTACAAGTGAAAAACATCAGAGATCAAAACATGCTGTATTTGTGACCGACTGTGACCTATGCATTGATCTGCTGTGGCAACTTAGAATTCTGACCCCAAGAACTCTGACGACATCATTCAACATTAAATTAATCCTACTAATGATGCACATACAATATTTTGGGCCCTGGAAAGATTCACCTGAGTTGCCAAAGTAATAGTTACCTTCCAAGGTACCTTCGTCAGCACCAAGCTGCCCACTTTACCCCTTGGACCATAAAACATCCAAACCATTCTCTTATATGCAATGCAGTTTTTCTTGACTATTGTAGGAGTTGGAAATAAGGGGACAGTTCCTCATTTTTGTTGCCCACACATAGTTTCCTACAGTATTTGCACCAAAAGGTTTGAGCAACAGGTAGCTAAATCAGGGTAACAATGTGCAATGCCCAAAATGAAGCATTCTTCCTTGTGGGGTACCTCCATGTCTTTGATGTTTGGAGGATGGTGTTCATATGTTGTTTGTGTTTGCTGCGACTGCTGAATGATCATATTACTGATGAGCAGCTTTGACTCTGACATGCCACACAGGATCATTGGAACCTCCTATATGGATCCAGCATCAGAAGTTGTGGTCATTATTGTGCAGTGGATGTGGAGCGAAGGCCTACTGTGGAGCTTTCATCCACAGGTGTTCTTGGCAAAGATGCAGGACAACCATAGTCACTCATCTTTCATAAAATGTTGTTTGGATGAGAGAGGGAGTAGTGATGTTGAACCTTGTCCAGAGATGGAGGTCGAAATACCACATGATGCTCTCCAGCATATCTACAGTGCAGCACCTTTTTTCTTTGGGGCTAATGAAGGATATGTGTTGACCTCCCTATATAGGTCACATTTGTGGCTTCACAATGGTACAATCCAAATGTGAGATACCATTTGATCCTCAGCATCACTGATCCAAACAACTGGAGGGTCAATTGAGGAAATGGGATGGAGAATAGCATTCTGTAAGAACCACAGCATTGCAATGATAAGGATGTGCTTCAGATAGACCAGCACTCTTTAGTACAACAGTGTTGGCCAAAGCAACAGAGGAACTTCTTTGTGAATCTTATTTAATGGAACGGAGGTTGTGTGAATTTTGTTTTATTCACTCATGGGACACGTGGGTCATTGGTTGGGCCAGCACTTACAGATTACAAACTTACAAAAGGTTACAAACAGATTGAAGCCTTTCCAACATCAGATGCTGCCTCACTCAATCCTGACAAATGTAGTATTGCTATATGCACTATGGAAATACAACTGTCACTCAGATAGTGTTAAAACATCATGTGGTATCAAGAATGTCTAGTCTCTGCATCTTTGTTGTGTAGATACAAAATAAATGATACTTGCTCACACAACCAGTGATGAGAATGTGTATTTACAAATGTGTTAACCTATTATTACTTGTGTCACCTCTGTGCCCTCAAAAGGTTATCTTCCTTTCCCCCTAGGTGCAGTCAGGATCTGCAGCTGGGGCAGAAGGAGACTGCACTATTGAACAGCCTGCTTGACATGTCAGCCAGGCAATCTCAGGGCATTAGTGGCTCAAAAGGCCAAGATGTGCAGACTGTGACTTACCCAGATTCAGGTTCACCCTAAGTTTGACCTCCCATATGCCTGCAATTGAGAACCTGGTCAGCGTTATTTCCAGTGTGGAGAAATGCTCAGTAACGCTGCAACAAGGTTAATAATCTTCTCCACTTTGTCTTTTCTCTGCTACAGCATCTACATTCCACCCAAGCTCATAGTCTACGACTCTCACTGTTGCAAGCAGCCTTTACCCTTGCTCACCCAGTCCACCCCTCACACTCACTGCAAGCACACTACAAACCGTGCATGTCCTCTGTACTGCACCGGAACTAACAACTATGCCAGTCACTTTCATTTCACGTAATTACTCCCTAGTCTCATTTCAGGAGAAAACAGCCCACAATAAAGCAGAGAGCTCCAGGATTGGTAGTGGGTGCTAGACATCTGTTTCCTCAACTTCTAGAAAGAAGATAGATTTATGCCTTAGCAGGAAAGAAAGAAACCACTTGTTTGGTGATTCCAAAATCTGTCACACTACAAATAATGTGGTACAAAAATAGGGGAAAAAAGGTAGAAGACCTAATACTCATTAAATAGCTAGTGCAGAGACAATGCACCAGATGGCTTCATCTTGTTGCGTGATCTGAAGCTGAAATGGAGAATTCCAAAGATTTACCACTTTGAATCAAGAAACTTTTATTCATGTCACATTTAAAAAGAATAATTTATTGCAAAAAAAAAAAAAAAACACCCTCTTGACATGCAAATCAAACTGATATAAACTAAATGTGGGCAAAAAGAATCACTGAATTCCTAGTAATCCAACAATCACCAATCTTTGAGACAGAAAAACTGAACTGATTCAATGAAGTATTTGTCACCAAAAGTAATCAAAAGTAGTTTGGCAAGTGTTCTGGGAAGATGATTCATTGACTTCTCTCTCATTCATTTATTCATTCATGGGGTGTGGACATCACTGGCTAGGTCAGCATTTGTTGTGCATCCTTAATAGTCCAGAGGGCAGTTTGAACCAGATGGTTTTCACGACAACTGACAAGGGTTTCACGATAGCACCAGGCCAGTTCTTTTTAACATTTGATCATACATAACCAACTTGTCATAAGATTTTGAATTTCTACTTAATATCAAGCAAGGGAGGTATAAATGTGTTATATCTCAACAAACATGAAGCAGTAAAAACGTAGTTCAGGGAATTAGCCAGGCATCTCCATTCTGGCCAGATACACCCATAAAGCAATACACAGCCTTTGAGTTCGATGCCTGGCATGTAGTACCAGGAGAGAGACAGACAGAGCGCGCGAGCCAGGCACATAAATAAAGTAGAGACAACAAGGTGTAGAGCTGGAAGAACACAGCTGGCCAAGCAGCATTTAGGAGGAGCAGGAAAGCTGACGTTTCGGGTCTAGACCCTTCTTCAGAAATGGTGGGGGGGGGTAAGGGGGTTCTGAAATAAATAGGGAGAAAGGGGGAGGCAGATAGAAGATGGATAAAGGAGAAGATAGGTGGAGAGGAGACAGACAGGTCAAGGAGGTGGGGTTGGAGCCAGTAAAGGTGAGTGTAGGTGAGGAGTTAGGGAGGGGATTGGTCGGTCCAGGGAGGACAGACAGGTCAAGGAGGCTAGTAGGTAGGAGATGGGGGTGGAGCTTGAGGTGGGAGGAGTGGATAGGTGGGAGGACAGGTACAAGCTGGGCTGGTTTTGGGATGCGGTCGGGGGAGGGGAGATTTTGAAGCTTGAAGTCCACATTGATACCATTGGGCTGCAGGGTTCCCAAGCGAAATAGGAGATGCTGTTCCTGCAACCTTCGGGTGGCATCGTTGTGGCACTACAGGAGGCCCAGGATGGACATTTCGTCCAAGGAGTGGGAGGGGGAATTGAAATGGTTCACGACTGGGAGGTGCAGTTGTTTGGTGCAAACCGAGCGTAGGTGTTCCGCAAAGCGGTCCCCACGCCGCCGCTTGGTTTCTCCGGTGTAGAGGAGGCCACATCTGGAACAGCAGATACAGTATACCACATTAGCAGACGTGCAGGTGAACATCTGTTTGATGTAGAAGGTCTTCTTAGGGCCTGGGATGGGAGTGAGGTGTAGCACTTCCTGCGGTTGCAGGGAAAAGTGCCGGGTGTGGTGGGGCTGGTGGGGAGTGTGCAGCGGACAAGGGAGTCACGGACAGAGTGCTCCCTCTGGAGAGCAGATAAGAGAACATAAGAGCTAGGAGCAGGAGTAGGCCGTCCGGCCCTTCGAGCCTGCTCCGCCATTCAATAAGATCATGGCTGATCTTTTCGTGGACTCAGATCCACTTACCCACGTTCTCACCGTATCCCTTAATTGCCTTATTGTTCAAAAAAAAATCCACCTTATCTTTAAAAACATTTACTGAAGTAGCGTCAACTACTCCACTGGGCAAGGAATTCCATAGATTAACAACCCTCTGGGTGAAGAAGTTCCTTCTCAATTCAGTCCTAAATCTGCTCCCTCTAATCTTGAGGCTATGCCCTCTTGTCCTAGTTTCACCTGCCAGTGGAAACATCCTCTCTACTTCTATCTTATCTATTCCCTTCATAATTTTATATGTTTCTATAAGATCCCCCTCAGTCTTCTGAATTCCAATGAATATAATCCCAATCTACTCAGTCTCTCCTCATAAGCCAACCCCCTCAACTCTGGAATCAACCTAGTGAACCTCCTTTGCACCCCCTCCAGTGCCAGTACATTCTTTCTCAAGTAAAGAGAACAAAACTGCACAGAGTACTCCAGGTGTGGCCTCACCAGCACCTTGTACAGCTGCAACATAACCTCTCTGCTTTTAATCTCAATCCCTTTAGCAATGAAGGGCAAAATTCCATTTGCCTTCCTAATTACTTGTTGTACCTGCAAACCTACCTTCTGTGATTCATAAGAGTGGGGAGGGAAAAATGTCTTTGGTCGTGGGGTCGGATTGTAGATGGCGGAAGTGTTGGAGGATGATGCGTTGGATCCAGAGGTTGGTCGGGTGGTACGTGAGGATGAGGGGGATTCTGTTTTTGTTGTTATTGCGGGGAGGGGGTGTGAGGGAGGAGTTGCGGGAAATGCAAGAGACACGGTCAAGGGCGTTTTCGACCACTTTGGAGGGGAAGTTGCGGTCCTTGAAAAACGAGGACATCTGGGATGTCCGGGAGTGGAATGTCTCATCTTGGGAGCAGATGTGGCGGAGGTGAAGGAATTGGGAATAGGGGATGGCCTTTTTGCAGGAAGGTGGGCGAGAGGAGGTGTACTCTCGGTAGCTGTGGGAGTTGGTAGGCTTGAAATGGATATCGGTTTCCAGGTGGTTGTCAGAGATGGAAATAGAGAGGTCCAGGAAGGAGAGAGAGGTAGTGGAGATGGTCCAGGTGAAATAATGTAGGCTGCTTATTAAGTCTCGGGAAAATTTAAAAATGTAATAACTTTGGATATGTATATGACAAAGAAATCTGGACTGCACAAAAAGCATAATTCAAAAGTTTCTTTTAATGTTATTGATAGTGCTGGTGAAACTAATTGAAAATGGTGACAGTGAATGGCAACAATAGAAAAGGTGAACATTTAGAAAACTACATTGAACAATCACAGAAAAATGTTAAGATGAAATCTACAATTTGAACAGTATTGTAATTAAAGTGTTTTTGTATATAAACCTGTCCTAAAATACAAGTTCCACAATTAGTAATTAAACTTTTCTATAGCACCTCATATGTCCTTGAAAAGCTGCAAATCTTTCAGTTCCTTTCTTTGAACTAAAGTTGCTTACACACGTAAGTAAACATAAGGAGTACACCAAATAAAGCCAAGGAGCTGTAGACGCAGGCATCTGGCAGCATCATATTGTTACCATTATGGCATTTTGGCTTAAAGATGAAAAATGATGGCAGCTCGGCATTCCTGGATAGAGCATTTTCAGCATGTTAGAGAAGAGGATTAAAAAAAAAAGTATACCCAGCATTCTTATTTAAATCATTGATTACAGTGGAGAGAATTGAGGATATCCTAAATGAACTATGGGATGAGGCCACATTTTATGGATTAAGTTCAAAAACAAAAAAAAAGGGGACAGCCAAACTACTATACGTATACTATACAGCCCCAAACTGAAAGAGACAGAGGAGCAAATATGTAGGCAGATTTCACAGTAGGAAAACAACAAATAGTTGCGGACTTCAACTACCCCAATATCAGTTGGCATACAAACTGTATGATAGTCAAGGAGGGCACAAAATTCTTAAAACACAATCAAGACAACCTTTTCAGCCAGCATATAACAAATTCATCAAAAAAAAAAAGGGCACATTATAGCTCTTGTCTTAATTAATTAAAGTGGGCAGGTGAATGAAGTAACATTGGTGACCATTTTGGACAGTGATCATAATACAGTTAGACTTACCATTGAACCCCTACAGTGTGGAAACAGGCTCTTCGGCCCAACAAGTCCACTCCAACCCTCAGAGAATCCCACCTGGATCCATTCCTCAAACCTGCCTAACCTACACATCCCTGAACACTAGGGGCAATTTAGCATGGCTAATCCACCTAGCCTGCACATTTTTGGATTGTGGGAGGAAACTGGAGCACTCGGAGGAAACCCACACAGACACGGGGAGAATGTGCAAACTCCACACAGACAGTTGCCTGAGGGGGAATTGAACCCAGGCCCCTGGTGCTGTGAGGCAGTAATGCTAACCACTGAGCCACAGTGCTGCCTGTCTTTTCCTCATTCGATAATATGAGTAAAAAGTTCCAAATTGCAAGAAAGCAGCATTACAAAGCTGAGGATCTGGCAAAGGTGAACTGGATAAAGTCAGTGGGAGGCATTCAAAAGTGCAATTCTGGGCACATTGTAGGTACATGCTCACAAGAGAAAGTGTGGTACTGCCAAATGTAGAGCTCACCTGATTATCCAGTAAAATATTGGGCAAGACAAAATATAAGAGTACAAAAGCACAAAAATTGCGATTATGATAGTCACAAAAGAAAAAGTAAATCTTTTAGGAAGCTTGCAGATTAGAGAATGCAGGAGTGACATGAAAAATAGAAGTTTGGAAAGCAGAGGGGGTAATGAAAAAAATATTGATCAATAAAATTAAGGAAAATCCAAAAATGTTCTACCAGTACTTTAGGAACAAATTATTAAGGAAATGGTAGGGTTTTTTCAGAGACTGGCATGATAACTTTAGTTTGGTTTTAAATGTGTACTTCATCTCTGTTGTCTCAAATAAGAGGGATGCTGCAGGCATTCAATTCAAGGAGGAGCAGCGTAAAATATTAAATTAAAATGAGAAGACAAGTACTAGAAGGGCACTGTCTACTTTGAAAATAGTCAGTCAGAGCCAGATGATTTGCATCCAAAGCAGTTACAGGATTGCAAGTATTGTTATTTAAAACGTTTGAGAGGGATAGGCCAAATAATTAACGGCCAGTCAGTCAAACCTCTGTGGTGGGCAAATGACTATAATCAATATTGAGATTACAACAACTGGAAAAGCACAGATCAATTGGAGATAGTTAGCATACTTTTGTTAAGGGAAGGTTGTGTCTTAGATGCAGGTACAGCTACAACATTTAAAACACGTTTGGACAGATACATGAGTAGGAAAGATTGAGGGGGATGCAGGCCAAATGCAGGCAAGTGGGGTTAGTTTAGAAACATGATTGGCATGGACAAGTTGGATTGAAGAGACTGTTTCCGTGCTGTATGACTCTATGACACAGTTTGACATGTGGTCAAATTATGCAGTGAGGTGTTAACAATAGTCAAGTTTACACCCAGTAAAATATTGGTCACAGGCAACTCTGACATGTTGCCTCTTGTATCATAGAATTTGACCATCACTTGTAACACTATGAGAGGGGCTACACACAATGTAGTACTATTTTTCCATGAACGCACATATTCATACAAAGATCTCAAACTCTGTAACTTTGTCTCAGTTCAAATTAGAATAACTGTTTTCAAAGGTCATTGATCATGCTCTTAACCAATTTCTCCCTTCTTTCCAATGATGCATCACGTATAGCAATAATGCGCAACAGAAGAACTTTGCGAATCTTCAAAGCAGGAGCTGCTGGTAGCATTAAAAAGGTTTCTTCCGTCAAATGTACATATGTCATAAATCAGGCATGAGGTGGTTTTTCACAAAAAAGTAAATCAAAGAAGTAATTTATAAATCATTGTTAAACATCTCAGAATTTCATGCAAAATTTACAAAAAGTCATTTGGCTTTATGCAACACAACATATTTATAAGTCATTCATGAACAAAATGGTATCCAAACCATTTAATCCAAAATCTGCAGGTGAAGATTTGCAATTTAAAATGGCAGTTTAAAAAGTTGAAATTACATGGTACATCTCCTCTTGTTAATTGATACAACTTTATTTATGAATAAATCAAGGGGAAGATTATAAAATGCAATTTGAGATTAGAAGAAAGGACCAAAATATATGGATTCAAATTAAAGCAAAAGTACAGTAGATCGGAAATAAAAACCAAGTGCTGAAAAAACCTAACAAGTCTGGCAGCATCCGAAGTGAAAAAGTTAACTGAATCCAGTAAAGATCTTTATTGGAACTGCTCAGCAGTTCTGAAAAGTCATATTGGACTCAAAATGGTAACTACTTCTCTGTCCACAAATGCTGCCAGATCTGCGAGTTTCTCCAGCACTTTTCCTTGCAATTTCTCGCCCTTGACCACCTCCTTCTTCTGAAGCTAGTTGTTTAATTAAATTAAAATCTTCTAAATCCTAAATTTCATAAAAAATCTGATTAAAATGCCGAATCACATTTTCAGCATCGAAAGGCATCTTATTCCACCTTAACATAACGAATGCACGGCTTCAAACACCCAAAATTATTCTAACCCAGACGCAGCAAACAAGTATAAATGGAATTTAATTTTAAGAATCATTGTTAGTTACAGCTTTGATCTGATCTTAATATGCAAGAATGGAAACACTGTTTCAGCGACGCCACTTCTTTCCTCCATAGCACAGTTTACATGGCATCCTTTACTCCGGTGTGATTTTGGAGTTGCTCTTGTACTTAATAATTCAATTGCACAGAACTGTCCATTTGTATAACAATTCAAACATTTTGTTGTCTAATCCAGTATATTTCTTTTCCAACACCAAGTTTACCTTTTAAAATTCTTTTCATCAAGGCTGGACAAAGATGGATACATCACTCCCCCAAAAAACTGGAAGGGGAAAACATGAGTAATCATCAATCCAAGTGCTTTGCAATTACTAGAAGTACTGCATAAATGGGTTTTTCTAGCGTTAACTGTCCCATTAATTCTGTAGTTTTAAGCTTGTTTGTTTTGTACAATGATTAGACACCACAATGTCTTTACATTTATACGACAGCATAATCATCCTACAAAAATACTTTGATCGCAGTTGTGAAAAAGAAATCAATAAAAATAGTACTTCAGTTCATTGGCCAAGTCAAGAAGAGATCTTTTGAAGGTCCATCCTTTTTTTTCACTATTGCACGTGACTATATTGAACAAAAAAAAATTCAAACGTTTTTGCTGTATTAAAATCTCCTTAGAATATTATTCCAATTATTTAGCATACAGGATGAAGAAACTCATTTTACCTAGAATTTTCTCCTGGTATTGGCTATAAAATAGAACTTAATTGAAAAAGCATTTGTTAAGGACCCCTACTGGAAAGTCTGGTATCCAGAGTGATAAAGACCAGGTTTCACTATGCTTGCTGTTGCATATATTGAGCTATCACAACAGTACCTATCTTGAGGAATGCAGCAGGGCCAAATGGTAAAAAAAAAAGTGAACAAGAAACAGCATCAGTGCTCAAGAAAGATTGCAGTGGGCAAACATGCACGTACGAGAATGAGCAGAAATATCATACACCAAGTTAAATATAAAAAAACATGTAATAATAAATACAGAAATACTCGAGTAGGGAAGTCCACAGCATTAATTCTGAACAGCCATTTCAATTGATTACAATCTAACCTTTCTCCAGTTATATTCTAAATGAATTGAACTAAAAGATTAGAGATTAACGAGGGGTATGGAAGAATGTAGAATTGAGGTTAAAATAAGATCAGCTATAATCACACTGTATGGCGAAGCACATTTGAAGGGCCGAGGGACATACTCTTGTTCCTTGTTTGTATGTTTATGTATATGAATGTTTAAGGCCACAGAATACATGTAGTTTTGCAATTAAGATGTCTACATTAACACAGAGACAGAGACAGAGACAATCTTGTCTATCCACTCACTCTTCAGATATTCTGGAAATCTAAGCGGTCCTGATTCTGGTGCAATATCTTTCAATACCCGGAACTATGGAAGCATATTTTTCCATGTTTTCTCCTTCTTGGGTAGCCTAGAAGGAGTGTCAAAAGCTGACTCCTTGGTCGGATGCATTGCAATTAAAAAGGTAACCGGTGCTCAACTGATCCATCTCTGAAGTGGAGCTGTTTCTACTGGGAAAGTTATAATGCGCAGTCTTGAATTACATTAGTTTCAATAACTGAGGAATTTTAACTTATTCAGTACAGAATACAAGAGACTTTAAATATCAGTATTGAAGTAGCAAAGATCACACCTTACCCATTTTCTTTTTCAGTGTTCCTCCTGGATACAGGGGCCATTAGGTTAATGGAAGTCAAGTTGCGTCTATCAAATTTGTGCCTTGTATCATGTGGAGTCCTTAAATTTGCATCATATGACAATAAAATCTGGCATACAGATTAAATTATTAGTATATTATGACAAAATAATTGGAAAATTGCTATTTATAACAAGTGACAATTATACTTATTATTTGAATGCATAGTCAAGTCAGAAAAAAATCCTCTAAACGGATCAATGACAAACAATTTTAAAGCAAAAGGAAGTAGCTACGTGCATCTGTGCCATGTTTCTGAAATAGGTATCAATAATCTGTGTTTATCTAATATCATATAAATATAGGTTATTTGTGCCTATGTTAATTTAGTAAAATGTCCTGAAGTCATAAAATCAGAGTTATTACAGCACAGGAAATGGCCATTTGGTTTATCAAGTTCACACCAACTCTCCATGGTCAATCCGAATCAGTCCCACGACTATCCCCAGAGCCCTGCAAGTTTATTTCTATCAAGTGTGCATCCAATTTCCTTTGAAGTCATTCACTGCCTTGTTTTGCATCACCCTCCTAGGCAACAAGATCCAGGTCACTACCACTCACTATATACAAAAGTTCTGACATGCCTGTCATAGAGCACAGAATAGCCCCATTTGTCTAACTAATCCATGCTGTCCAAATATCCCAAACTAAACTAGTCCCACTTGCCTGTGTTTGGCCCATATCCCTCTAAACCTTTCCTATTCACGCACCTATCCAAATGTCTTTTAAATGTTGTAACTATACCTGCACCTACCACCTCCTCATCCACATATGAATTACTCTCAGCGTCCATATTCATGCTCCTGGCACATTTGGATTTTCAAAAGCATTCAATAATTTGCGACTACAAAGATTACCAGAATTATGGCTCTTGGGAATGCAAGTTCTACAGTCGGCGGGGGGGTGGGGGGGGTTGGTGGTGGTGGTTTGGGGTGTCATCACTCTCCCCACTCACATCTGTAGCTAGCAGGGTACAATAAGGACCGCTGCTGGAACTTAATGTATAGTAAACGACTTAGAGCACTGACCTACGCCTGGTGTATCCAGTATACAAAGTTAGGGGAGAAAGTAAGCTGTGCAGAGACCAAGAGGCTATAAAGAGATACAGACAAATCAATTAGGCAAATATACAGAAAGTGTAATATTGTGCTGATTAATGTGACGTTACCCATTTGGAAAAGACAGCAAAGTAAATTATTTTAATGTTGGTGTCCAGACAAACCTGGGTACCTTTGCTCAAAAATCACAAAATTGACATGTTAAAGCAGATCTTCTCATGCTTTTCAACACCAATGAGTACAGGCCCAACTTACCCAACTACAAAGAAAATCCCTCCATACTTGGAATCAACCCAGTGAACCTTCTTTGGACTGCCTCCAATGTCAGCACATCTTTCTTTAGATAAAAGGGACGAAAATTGTTCACAGTATTCCAGGCATGATCAGACTATACCTTGAACAGTTTTAGCAAAACCTATTTTTATATTCCATTCCCTTTGAAATAATGACCAAAATTCTATTTGCCTTCCCCATTACCTGTTAAATTTGGACGCTGGCTTTTTGGGATTCATGCATGAAAAATCTCAAATCTCTGTGCTGCAACTTCTACAGTTCTTCCCAGTTTAAATAATATTCAGCTCACCTATTCTTCCTGAGAAAGTGTACCATCTACTGACTTATTGCCACTCACAACCTATCTATATTCCTCTGGAGAGGGAGTCTTCCTCACTATTTGCACTCCCACTTATTTTGTGATATTAATATTGCATTTTACGGATTTAATTTTGAAGTGGTAGAAATTAAAGAAGAAACAGTACCAACCTTAAGAACATCTGCAGTGATCTGTGTGGTCATTTCTGGGACCTTTGGTGTATGTGGAATTTCATGTTCAATTATCATCAGTGGCGGCGATGGTGACTTATTGCATCCATTCGGAAGGCAATTCATAAAACTAATTGCTGGTGGTGGAGGCTCTTCTAAATCTGAAGAAGTTTTCTCTACAGGTGTAGTAGTTTTTTCATTCTCAGAATATTGACACTAATGAGAAAGGCAAAAAGAAAACCTAACTGTCCATTTGTAGAAAGGAATTTAGCACCATTATACCCAATCCTATTTCTTAGAAACAACTTTCCTTTGAGGATGATTCCCCTCCAAGTTATTTTTCTTCTCTCCAGCAATCTAAAGGCATTATGCTTGTACATTTCTGGCTAGACTGTGTGGAGTGCAAGAGTTTAGTTGGTAATTGTCATAGTTTCTCCATGATGGGAAGGAAAGTGCCCTTCAATTCCACTTTTCTACATTTCTACAGCAGCAAGATAATGGCAATTCCAAAAAGAGTATACATAGGAATTCATGCAATTTATGCCTCGTGAGTAGCATTTTTTTCACTGTGAGGTAACCAGAAAATATGATAATTTTTCCCTGCATGCTTTAGTAATGTGTTCAACACAGCAGGACAATGTTATATCTAAGCATTGTGAGCAACGAATAAAGAATCAAGTTTCATTTCATACAAGTCTCAGATGTTCTGTATTATCTGTAGCCTGGCTTGGAAAATTTCAGTTACATAGGAGCAGGGTGTAAATTATTCAATCCATTGAGGTTGAACAGACTCAATCAGATCATCGTCCATGATACTAGACATCAATGTCTGGAGATTGATTTTCTTTTATTCCTTCAGAGATTGTGAATGTTGTTGGTAAGGTCAACACACGTTGCTGGAGCTGCAATCCTCTAGGCAAGTCTTTTTTAAAATAAGAATGAATGCATGACTTGCAGATGCTGGAAATCAGAGACAAAAGAAAGAAATTGCTGGAAAAGCTTAGTAGGTCTAGCAGCATCTGTGGAGAGAAATCAGAGTTAATGTTTCAGGTCCAGTGACCCTTCTTCAGACCATTTATTTTTTGTTAAAGCACTTAGAAAATGGATGATAATAGATAGTGACAGGCAATAAATTCTTGTCTATCTGCCCTCAAGAACATGGTGGTGAGCCTTCTTGAATAACTGCAGTCCATGCGCTGAAGGTAGCCGTGCAATGCTGTTAGGGAGGGAAGTCCAGAATTTTGACACAATACTGAAGGAACAGTGACACATTTCCAAGTTAATAGCAGCATAAGGATTGACATCACCTTAGCATAATGCTATGAGAGAGTGTGTCCAATATCTTTACAAGTGATTTGGAACCAAGTGCCACAGTAGACTAGTTCAATTTGCAGATGTTACTAAGTCTTAATGAAGGTGGTAGACTTCAAACGATGATCAAGAGAACTACAGAAAGATTGAACATACTTTTGAATTGAATAGACAGGTAACTGGCAGAAGCAATTTAATGTTAGGAAATGCATATAAGGATCAGAGTTCAGAAAGGAACTATTATTTAAATTGAAGATAATACATAGTAATGAGAGAAATCTGGCATCTTGACAAACACATTTAAAGATACCACAAAAAATATTCTGCAGTGGCCTGTAAAGCAAATAAAAAGGAACAAAATAGTAAGGCAATCCTGTCAGTTCTAAATTATGGAGGCAAATGTACCAAAAATACCAAAATTATGAATGCAAAATACAAAATACTATTATACCAAATAGCAATATTAAAATTCTAAAAACTAAAAATCTAATTGTCACTATAATAATTGCAACATCCTTTTCCCTGTAGGGCCTAAAAGAGGAACTTGATGGATTGGGGTGATGGCAGAATTGGGTTATAAAGTAGCAATTATGTAATTTAGCCAGGTTCTCACTGGAAGAAAGAAGGTTGGGGGCGGGCGGGGTGGTGACATGACTGCAAGCTTAAAATTCTAAACTGGACTAGGCAACAATCAAATCACAAGTTATTTCATATGGTGTACAGTAGAACCAGAGGCGAGGACTGGAGGGAAATGGAATGGGAGAAGAGGATGATTTTGACAGGTGGCACGGAAACAGTTTCAATTAGAGTAATTGGATAGACTTTGTACGGAGACCACATAAGTGACTTGTTGCTAGATTTAAATACAAACTCAAATTTAAAAAAAAAATACATTTTGGTACAGAACACAAGTAATTCGAGGATTGACAAGACATATGCAAGCTTGGGAGGTAAATGTAACTTTGAGTTCATGGTTCTCAAAAGATTGCTTCCAAACATTTCTTATTCATGTACTTATCTAAAATGTCTTTTAAACATTGTAACTGTACCCACATCCACCACCTCCTCTGGAAGTTCATTCTACACACGAACCACTGTGGGCAAAAAAACTGCCCCTCATGTCGTTTTTAAAAATCTCTCTCCTCTCACCATAAAAATATGTCCCCGAGTCTTGAAATTCCCCACCCAGGGAAAAGACACCTGATATTCACCTTATCTATACTCATGATTTTATACACCTCTATAAGGTCATCCCTTAACATCTTATGCTCATGAAAAATGTCCCAGCTTATCCAGTCTCTCCCCAGAACTCAAATCCTCCATTCCTGGCAGCACCCTGACAAATCTCTTGTGAACCTTCTACAGTTTAATAGCATCCTTCCTATAACAGGGTGACCCGAACTAGACACGGTACTCCAAAAGAGGCCTCATCAACACCCTGTACAACCTTAACAAACATCCCACTCCTGTATTCAACAGGTCTGAGCAACGAAGGCAAGCATGTTAAACACTTTCTTAACCACCCTGTGATGTAACCTTCAAAGAATTACATACCTGAATTCAACATCAAATATTTTCTGATCAAGTTGTTCAGAGATGTTATCATACACCTCTGGAGCAGGTGGGACTTCAACCAGGACCTCCTGGCTCAGAGGTAGGGACACTACCATCACACCAATCCAGGAACTTGAGATGCAGTAAATCTTTGAGGGCCTGATGTGATTTGAACATGCAACCTTACACTTTTGGTCCACCCCTTGATGCCCTTTTCGAACTAAACCACAAAAATATCAATGAAACCATCTCCCCGGGGAAGAATCATTGATAATTTATAACACAATTACTACCATGGAGGACCTAGACAGAGGTTATTGACACTGACTGAAGGGTTGGGAGCTACTGAGCACCAGTTGAAGGCAACTGTCAAATACCAAAGTCTACAAGAGCCAAAAAATAGCAGTTAAATATGTAACTAGTGAGTGGTTACAATTTGGAATTACTATGTGGAAGAGATATTAAATTCAGAGCTTTCAAAGCACAAAGAATAAGCAGCTGAAGAGGAACACAAAAATTAGGAGCAGGGGTAGGCAATTCAGCCCTTCAAGCATGCTCCACCATTTAACGTGATCATGGCATATCTTATCCTGGTCTCAACTTCACTTTCTTGCTTGCTCCCCATAGTCCTTTATCCTGCTTTTCATCAGAAATATATCTATTTCTATCTTGAACCTGTTGATTGATCCTGTCTCCACAGTACTGAGGCATTGAGCTCCACAGATTCACAGCCCTCAGAAATAGTTTCTCCTCACTCTATATCTCTGACTCTTGTTTGAGACTGTCCCACAAGACGGAACGTCTGTTCAATGTCCATCTTATTAATATTAGCATTTTATATCCCTCAATTAGATTCCCCCGCCTCATTTTTCTGAACTACAGCAAGTACAAGCTCAAGCTATTCAACTGTTCCTTGTACATCAACCTTTCGTGGAATCAATCAATCTGATGAACCTCCTCTGAATGGCCTCCAGTACCACGACATCTTTCCTCAAGTAAGGAGGCCAATACTGGACATAATATTCTAGGTGTGGTCTCACTACCACCTTATATAATTGTAACACTTCTTTACTTTTATAGTCTCATCCTTCTGCAATAAATGCCAAAGATTCAATTTGCCTTTCTTATGATAATGCTAAACCCAGATACCTAGTTTCCACGATTCAAGCACAAGAACACCCAGATCCCTCTGCACTGATGCACTTTGAATTTGCTTCTCATTTAAATAATAATTTGCCCTATGTTTTACAGGCCAAAATGGATGAATTCACATTTATCCACATTAAACTCCACCTGACAGGCTAAGAGAATGGCCCAGGATCTATCAATATCCATCTGTAAACTCTCTCATCAAAGCCTGCTTTCCCACCTATTTTAGTATCATCCACAGATTTTATGTTACACCTCTGTCTCTACTTGCAACCATTTATGTAGATTGTTAACAGTTGCATTCTAGAACTTGACCCTGCAGCACTCCACTAGTTATAGTTTGCCATCCAGTGAAGGACCAATTTATATCAGCCCTCTTTCTGTCAGTCAGTTAATCCTCTATCCAAACCAATACTTTATCCCTAAATACCTGGGAACTAACCTTTTATGTGGTACCTTGTCAAAATGCTTTCTGGAAGTCTAGATATACCACATTACATTGGAAGACCATTTATCCACCTTGCTGGTTACATGCACAAAAGAACTCTAGCAAGTTTGTCAGCATGACTCACCCTTCATGAAACCATGCTGACACTGGTGAATTCTGCTTTGGTTTTCCAAGTGTTCAATTATGTCCTCCTTTATGATTGACTCGAGGTCAAACTAACCAGTTTATCCTTTCTCACTCTTGGCCTATCTACTTTTCTGAAGGAATGTGTCATATTAGCATATTTCCAATCCACCTTTCCAGAATCCATAGAATTTTTGAATATCATCACTAATGCATCAACTATCTCTGCTGCCATCTCCTTTAACACCCTCAGGTGTAAGCCACATTTGGGGACTTATCGGCCTTTAATCCCTCATTACTTAAAACCTTCTCCCTAATTATAGTAATTTCACCAAGTTCCTCTGTAGTAACTGTAGTTTTTGGGAAGAAATTATCTTCCACTGTGAAAACAGACAATATTGGTTTTGGGGCTCTGCAATTGGAGTTTCCCATTACTACCTCACCATTTTTGACTTCTAAAGGGCCAACATTTACTTTCACTATTCTACTTCTTTTTATATGCTTATAGAAGCTATTGGTATCATTAAAAACTGAAAGAACTGCGGATGCTGTAAATCATGAACAAAAACAAAAACAAAGTTGCTGGAGAAGCTCAGCAGGTCTGGCAGCATCTGTGAAGGGAAAAACAGTTAATGTTTCGGCTCCGGTGACCCTAGTTAGGTTTTGTTAGTTTCCTTTCTTGGTTCTTTTGATTTTGTTTTTAGTAACCCTTTGCTGACATTTAAAGTGCTGCCAATTCTCCAGAATGCTAATAACTTTTGAAATATGGTATGCCCTACTTTTAGCCTGTGTTATCCTCGACTTTGTTGATAAGCCATGGATAATTTTTCCATCATTTTTACAATTCCTCTTCTAGTCAGGAATATACTTTAATTGAAAGGTATTTCATACCTCCTTAAGTATTTGCCACTGTTTTTCAACTCTGCTGCCTTCACTATTTTTGCCCAGTCCACTAGGGCCAACTCCTTCTCCAGGCCTGTATCCAAAACAAACTAGATTATGCAACTGTCTTCACTCTTCATGTTGTCATCACTCCTTCCAACAGGACACAACTACAAGACCATTTATCAATCCTTCCTCATTACATGATACCAAAAACTTAAAGTAGCCAGTTCTCTTGCTCCATGACATGTTGCTCTAAGAAACAATTCCTCATACACTGAATCTTTCCACAAGGCTACCCTTGCCAAGTTGATTAATCCAGACAATATGCATGTTAAAAATCACCCACAATTACTGCTGCACCTACTCATTAGCCCTCTTTATTTCCTGATTTATACTATGCCTCACTTCTGAAGTAGTGTGCAGTAAATTACTCTTACCAAGACGTTTCTTCCCTTGCTTTTTATTTTCACCCAGGACTGACTGAACATTTTAGGTCCCTACTTGCAATATCAGTTTTTAATACAGCCTTGAAGAAATCCTCAACCAATAAAGCAAATGCATGTCTTGGTCCTTCTTATATATCCTTTCAGAATACCGATTCCCCTTGGACATTTAACTCCCAGTCCTGATCCTCCTGTAATCACATTTCAGTGATGCTCACCAGGTTGCACCCATTCGTTTCCATTTGTGCTGTCAGGTCAACAACTGTATTCCAAATAATGCACACATTTAGGCACAAGGTTTTTAAGAATATGTTCTACTGATTTGTCATTCTCTTTTAATATTTTCTTGTGCATTATGCTTTCCACACACTCCACCCCTGGTTATTAATCCCTAATAACACTGAGCCTCATCTCTAATATCTACTCCAACTTTCAACTCACATTTTGATATTTTATGATTCCTTCCCTCAATTATCGAGCTGCTCTTGCAGACAGCAAGTGTAAGCATGATGGGCTGAATGATTTCCTTCTTTGCCATAACCATTTAAGTTAAGAACCTTTGTCAACTCAATGAGTTATATTCAAGTAAAGTAAAATTAAGACAGGTATGTTTAGATTCAGCTCAGTCTAAACCAAATTGTGCGAACAACAAAATCATATACCAGAGATTCACATCAATTAAACTCACAGATACTTCTGTTCAAGCAGTTAATGGGACAACGTAATGTATTTGCTGAGAAAATATTCTTGGGACAGAGTTCATCTATTTGGTAAGTGTACTAGAAAGTGTCTTAAAACGACCTGCGCTTCCAACAAGACACTAAATAGGCAAACAAGCAGGAAGGAAAACTGCCACTTCTGATTTTTCAAGTGATGGTTTAGATCAGTGACTTGAAAATGCTGACAAAATTGAACAAGTTTTCTACAAAAATTGTACCAAAATTAAAAAATACAGTTAGTATAATATTAGTGAATATCATACTCACAGCGGATTGCTTTTTCAGCCATGGGGTTTCAAAATGTGGCAATACTGGAGATGGTAAAGAGCCATTTGATTTCCTTTCTTCATTTGCTGGAGCTTGGGAGGAATTTTTATGAATTTTCAGACCCGGAGTGCAAAACACAGGAGACAAAGGAGAATTCAGAAAATCTCCAGCTATAAGAAAAAAAATACAGCTTTTTCCTAAACTGTAATATTTTACTGAACACCACCAGCTAATACTTAGTATTTGAAACTCAAACTTACATATTATTTTCTACATATTGAAAAAGAGGAAAGGTATTTTGGGTATTTATGTACTTGTATTTGCAGTCTTTCATGATTACTTATCATCCCAAGGGCTTTGCAGTGAATTAAATACTTTGAAGTGCAGTTATTCATGAAGTGTAGAAAACATAACATTAGTTTGTATGCAACAAATTCCCATAAATAGGCGAGAGAATGACCAGATTATTTTTTCTGAAGTTGACAAAGAATGAGTAGAACAAAAATAAAATTAAATCCCAAAAGGTCTCTAGTACTCAAAACATTATTTCTGCTATTTCATACCAGAAATAAAATTGAAGACAATATATTCACCCAAGTATGAGGGACCTATTATGATGAACCATGTACAACAGGAGGTAATTCAATTCATCATCCCTCTGCAGGCAGTTTGAAAAAGCTATTAATCCTACTTCTCTACTCTTTTCCTCTAACACTGCAAATGTCTCTTCTTTGAAAAGTATTTATTCAATTCTATTCTAAAAGTTAAGATTGAATCTGTTGCTATCAGTTTCAGACAGTCCACTCCAGATCATAAATAACTTGAGTTTTTAAAAATCATCCTCATTGGAATTCTGGTTCTTTTGCCAGTTACTTCAACTCCGTTCCCTCCGATTACTAATCCGTCCATAACTTAAATTATTTTTCTTTATTCACCATATACAATATTTAATGATCTTGAATATCCTTATTAAATTTCCCTTAATCTGAATACAAAAGCAAAATACCCAGAATGCTGGAAAAGGAAAGTTATAAAGAAGCAAATACTAGAAACACTTCTCAGGTCTGGCATCTACAGATAGAGAGAAAGGCAGCACTTCAATTAAGCTTCACATTCAACACAATCTTCAACCAGTTCCACCATCTCCTGCACGATGCCAAACACATCTTCATTTCCTTTCAGCAATCTGAGAAGATAGCTCCCTCCGAAACATCCCAGCTCACTCTTCTACTTCTCTGCCATTAATTATCATGGAGCTTGGTGGTTGACAGACTAAACAATACTTAATCCAACAAGTTTAATTTAGGGCAATTTTCCTAGCTCCTAACCTAAAGCCAAGAAATATTCTCCGTTGCTGGTGAACACTCCATGTTTTGAGTCTTAATGCAATAACACTGAACATTCCTACACTGGATGCTTCCACATCAACGTCCAAAGGAATGCCCATGTTCTTTCCACTTAAGATGTTTGTCAATACATTCAAAATGGAAGCCAAAAGAATGGTTATGGAGAATAATACTTATAATTCCTTTTGAGTAACCTTACATACAAACAGAAGTCCCTGCAGCACTTTCTGATGAAAATCATGAATACTTTGCTTTCATGATAAATTTGAAGAGAAAATCATTTGTCCCATTTCAGCACCCTTATCCCTAAAAGTCTTCAGTTCTTTCCTCACAGCACTTGATTCATTCTTTAACGATTGAGAACTTCCCACTTCCCTCCACAACTCTAACCATGTGTTGACTATGCAATGAGAGAACTTCCTCAATATCATTCCTATATTTGCTTTTTACTAGTTCGAATTGAAGTTCCTGTGTCATAATTTCTTACTCAATACTTTTATTTTCTCTTGTATATCTCCAAAGTTCCACCACTTTCAAGGCTGAAAGAATTCCAAAATGCCAAATCACTTTTTTCTGCATCCTTTTGATATTACAGTCATTTGTTTTATTTCTGAACTGTTCTCCATGGTTCAAATGTCTAAAGAACATCAGTCATCATACTCAAGGAAGGTGTGACCAAAACACATCACATTTGTGTTCTAGTGAAAGTGACAGAATATTTTAAGTCAATCTCTGCAGATGTTTGACTTCAGCAGTCGCAGCTTTTTCTGTTTTTGCTACACATTTTCAACGTGATTTTCTCTTAGCTGAACAATACTGTATTGATTGCTTGGATAAGAATAGTATTTGCTCCAGGGTGGTCAGATATGCTGAATGGATGTTCAAGAGTAGCTGGATTTTTAAATTTTTCATTTTTTTTTCTTACATGAAATATTTCACACTAGTCTATATTAAACGTAATTGGGCTAAATACTTGAAAAATAAACAATTCATAACTCCTAAGTAGCTTCCATGGATTCAGCCCACCCTATTTGATCAATTTAGACAAAGATTTTTGAAACTGTGCGTTTTGCAAATTCTGATGAACCACTGAGACAACAGCTTAACTATTAAGACAAAAGGGTTAGAGCTTAAATATTCTGAACTGCAGGAATTCATCCTAATTCTAAAATCTTAGTCATAAGGTTTTAGCGTAGATTTGTAGCTCGGGTTGTGGATGTCGTAGTTGGTTTGCTTGTCAAACCGGTCTATTGTTTTGCAGACATTTCATTACCCTGCTGGGTAACATCATCAGTGTAGCCTCCGATGAAGCACCGTTGTGTTTTCCCGCCTGTTATTTGTTGTTAGTCATAAGCACAAGTTTATTTCTGTCTTTTTAATTGCCACGTTTGGATTGATTTCCCAGTAGAAATGCAATTTGTAGACCTACAAATGGATTCTACACACACAAGTCTGATACAGTTCAATATTAAAATTATACTTTAAAATTTTTTAAAATAATCCACCCCAATACTTACTGCTGGGATCAGCCTGTTGTGTCATAAAAGACTCAGAAGCATTTTCAATCTGCTTTGACACAGATATGACAAACTGATCTTCTTCAGTTGTTGGTATAGGATTACCACTGGAACAGAATTGTGTATTTTTTTTGGGGGGTTGGGGGAGGGAAGAGAAAGAGAAAGAAGAAATAATAGTAATAAAAAAAAAAATTCACCTTGGTAAAATTATGACAAATGCAGTAAACATACTTGCCAAAAACAAGAAAACCTGAACTGGGAATATTTAGGACAAGAATGCAAATACTTAATTACTTGTCCCCAATCCTAGGTCACAAATATAAAGACATGTATACTTACAATGCCAATACAAAACAAAACACTGGGTGACACATTTAGCATTGTTAGCATTTTCTACAGAAACTTCAATTGTGACAGAACCAATGCAGTATATAGTGGCATCACAAGTTACTGAACTTTCTGAACATAATATGTATTTCTCCTAAAAAGAAAACGCATTTTAACTAGAATTTATATAGTACCTTTAAAATCACAATATATCTAGTTTCCCACTTCATTTGTAAAAGGAAGATTTGGGGTTTTTTCTTAAATAACACCCATAGGAGGAACTCAAGCCAAGTCTCCGCTTCCCTGCCTAATAAGTTTAAGGGCAGAATGATGGAAACACTCAAGGTTACAGGGAGGCCGAGAAAAAAAACTGCTGTCTCCAAGAGGGTTAAAAAAAAGTGTTCTCTGGAGTTCTAAAAGTCAAACCATCTGGGGATTGCAAGATATTAAATTCAATAAAGTATTCACTTAGCATTATATGTACTAGAATGTCATCCAAAACCTTTTATTGGGATAACTACTTTGATGCTTTATGGTGCGGGTACGTTAGTTGGTATGCTATCTAATAAAACACTTGAGAGACAAATAGTGCAAGTGCAGGAACTCTGCAGGAACATGGCACTCTCACGTGGTCCCTCTGCAGGCAATTTGACAAAGCTATTAATCCTACTTCTCTACTCTTTTCCTCTAACACTGCGGCAGCTGGCAGCCAATACTTACAACTGAGTTATCATGCATGCCACCTTGAATTTGACAATTCAACTGCAGTACTGAAAAAGTGTAGGTATATTATATTTGAAGGTGCATTATATTTAGAAAATTAAGGTTGGTGCTTACATTGAACACAGTCTGCCATCACAGAATCAAGTTTGATTAATATACTCATTATTACTGCAAATGAGAAATTTCAGAATAGGGAGAAATAATAGTGCAAATAATTCACTTATGTTTATAAAGTGATTATATTAATCCCATTTCAAACCTTGGGGGTGCGGAAAGTGTAGGTTATTGGAAACAAAGAGAAATTGAATTATAATTATGTCTAAAAATTTTTAAATATTTACCTGTTTGTCTCTGGTTGAGCACATTTATTATACAAAGCCAGAGTAAAGTCATTTACATAACCAGTATGCTCTGTAATACCAAAATGTTCCAACTTTGGAGTGAGAAGCATCTCATCATCCAGCCGTAACGTGCATTTTGGTGTCTTTGGAATAATTGGACCTTGTAATGTTGAAGAACACTTATTATTTCCAGAGAATTCCAGAGTGATTTTGGGATTTGAGAACTGATTACATTCTGGCTCTCCCCATGCACTTTGAAACATTAAGTGGCCAAGTCCAAAGTCTTCAAGTTGAGGGGTACGCAAGGAGTCATTCAAAGTCTTCTCATGTGATGGAGTAACACCTTCATTATTTTGCTTTTCAAGTTCAGGATCAGAATTTTCAGTTCCATCTATTTTGGTACTTATTAATTTAATCTGTGGTTCTTGGAGGAAAATACATTATACGTTAGAGATTTTCCACTTCACATTTCTTTAAATTTTTCTTCTCTTTGAAGTCAAGGCTATTGTCTCTTGGAAACCTACCATTTCTACAGGATGCAAGATACCTACCCATACCATTTACCAAATGGTCATGTTTTATGTAATTTCTGAACAGTGAATGTTAACAGACTATTCGAGTGCCAGGGATACCACAGTAGAGCCTATCCCGTTTCACCTTGATGGTAACTTATGTAATAGTTAGTTACGAGAAATAGTGTCTTGATTTAGCACTGTTTAATTGAGCAACCCAAAAGTGAGTATTCATGACCTGTCATCATTGCTCTGGATGAAAGCAACAACACAGGTATTACTTTTCAATAATTTCCTGCAACTTGTCACACTGGCACAAGTGGCCTTTTGGTATTTTCTCACTCACAGGAATTACTACTTAGAGGGTCAGCATTTATTGCCTGTCCCCGATTGCCCTCAAAAAGATAGTTGGTAGCGAACTTCTTGAACTGAAGTTTGTGGGAGGATTTGCACCAGTGCTGCTAGGTAGAAAATGCCAATTGAGGATGGTGAACCTGAAGCAGCAATACATCTCATGTCTCCTTCCTTTATCCTTCCAGGTGGTAGAGGTGGGGTTTGAGTGTTTGCATCATGACATTTTATGGAACTTTGCATCCTCCACTTTTACTTTGCTGGTTAACTCAGCATCTGCGGTCCAAAGCCAACTAAAGGCATTTCCTGAACCACCACTGCATTTTAGAGTTGAAACTAATGGCACTCACGTGCTGCTAGTTACCTGATAGCGATATGAAAGGATCCATCATCTGACTTCACCTCAGCCACCTTTGCTCCAAGTGTGGAGTTTCACCAATCTAACCTTGTAGCTAAAATCCTTCATGGCTAGAACTAGTCTGGTAAATCTCCCATAAACTCCCTTCAGGAGCCTTACATTCTTTCTAAAGTTGGTGACCAGAATTGGACACAACACTCTAGTTATAGTATGACCAGAACAATTTACAGCTTAATTTCTCTGTCTTTGAACTCAATACTTCAATTTTGAAATCCAAAGTCCCATAATTATTATCTCCATGCCCTATCATGTTCTAACTTTGAACCCTCAAGTGTCCCTGGAAATTTCTTAGAACCGAGTCATCAAATCTATACTGCCTTTCATTATCCTTTCCACCAAAATTCATCCATTTACACTTTTCTGCACGAATTTTCATCTACCATTTGTTTGTCTATTTGGTTAACTTATGTCCTGTTGTAACTGTTTGGTATCATCCACACTGTCTGCCAGAATTCAGAAAAATTGAAAAATCTTGAAACACTACCCTGCAGTACTTTGTCAAGTGCTATCCAGATGCTTTCATTGCACTCCCTTCAACTTTCTCTATTAGTGCATTATAAAGAAACCAATTTGATTAGTTATAATATGATCTGCCATTTCCAAAATCTATTTGCTTTCTCTAATTAACTCAAGCACCTTCAAGTACATGCTAGTTCTTTTGCTAAGTACAAAAAGACATGCTGCCAATTTATATCTTGCACAAATACAAGAATGCAAAATAATCAATGACCTCAACAAACTTATACCACTGCAGCAAAAGGGTGCTACTTGATTGACAAGTTGATTCCAATTAATTGATTATTCATGGTGACAACTGAAACAAAAAGACAAGGAACTATAACCTCCTGGGTAATTCAAAAAGACAAGGCTTGACAATATCCTGTTTCCAGAATTTAGGTCCTTGGGAATGAACATACTTTGGTCCTGGCAAGCATAAACGAGCCAGGTTATAAGCTCGGCTAATCATCATAAATTAATTTTCATTATTGCTATAAGTACACTAAAGAATTGTTCAGCAAATGTTGCCCAATTGCATAATCACAACAAGGAGCAGAAAAAGTGTTTTGGGTTTTGCAAGCAGCCATTCATTGAATATAATCTATTAGTGATATAGAAAGAGGGAGAAAAGAGCTTAAAGCAGCCATTTGTGATCCAAATCAAATTACTGCCACCGTACATTTAAAAGCATGTGAACACTACTGCGCTCTGTATGCGACAAACGACAACACCTTCCGACTGCGAACCGTTTAACTCCCCCGTTCCACTCCCTGGGCCTCCTCCAGTGTCACAAATGACACCACCCGCAAACTGGAGGAGCAGCACTTCATATTCCGCCTCGGGAGACTACAGCCTGATGGCCTAAACAGGGATTTCACCAGCTTTAAAATCTCCCCACCCCGGCCTCATCCCATGTCCAACCCTCCCTCTCATTCCCACCTCCTTCACCTGACAAAACCTATCCATCTTCTCTTCTACCCATCTGCCCCTCCCACCTCACTGACCAGCCCCACCCCTCCATTTATTTCTGAGGTTCCTTACCTTTCCCCCGTTTCTGAAGAAGGGTTCTGACCCGAAACGTCAATTTTCCTGCTCCTCAGTTGCTGCCTAGCCTACTCTGTTCCTCCAGCTCCACTCTTCTGACTCCAGCATCTGCATTCTTGCTATCTCTGAACGTTATTGTGCAATTTCAATCATTTAAAATTCTGCTCCTTATATTTAATATAAATTATATGAGCATGTTGTACCACGTTCTGAGGCATACCAATACAATACAGCACTCTAGAAAGTCACATTCTATTTTGTTTTAAGGAATCTTTAAAAATTATCACAGTAAACATAATCATGAAATTAAGGACAACTCTGCTCACTCCCCATTACGTACCTTCATCTTTTCTACTCAAGGGTTCATAGCCATAATTCTGAAAATGTTCTTCAATTTCTTCAAGTTCTGCACAATTTTTTTGCTGTAGTATTTGGAAGGCTCTAATTAATTCACTATTTTCTCTACATTCATTATTAAAGGTTTCCACTCGTTTTTGAACATCAGCCTTTAAAAAGAAGTTAGAAAGTATTTTATGCAAAAGCTCCTCTATTTGAAATTAAAGGAGATACAAGGCAATTAAATCCAAATATTACCACGCATTGTTGAAATTTTTAATTCTCTGCTTTGGCAAAGATTTTAATCGAATCTATCCAGCAAGTTACCTTCTTGTTTTTACAATAAAACGTCTGATCTACTGAATCAGGACACTTTTCTTCAAAATATTTGCAGGTAGTTCAACATAACTTGCATCAAAATATTATCAGATGTGCAAAACATGTTATTTCAGGTGGACAAGAGTTTGAGGTAGGGGTGGGGTAAGAACTGGAAGAGAAAATAGACAGAAACCAATAATTATTATAGAATAAATTGATATAACTGGACATGATTAATTTGGACTGGAATTAGGTGGAGAAGTAAGAACCAATATTACTGAATCCTGCAGTATTCTTCTATAAAAAATACTACCAGAATACTAACTTGTCTTTTGATGTATAAAGTTACAACACAGAACTATATTAATATTACTACACATTTAATTACTAGAGACCATTGAGGGAAAAAAGCAAGATTGAAAAAAGGTGTTGGCAAAATTTAGGTCAGATTGCAACAAACAATTTTGTTTTGGGAATTGTAACCTACATAAGGGATTAACACAGTCAATGGTGGACTGGTATCATTTATTTCATGTCAGTGATTTTAAAGGTAGTAATTGGTGTATAGACACACATCCAAGTATGGCCTTTGTGCTATTCTTTTCTGTGAGCAAGGGGAGGAAGGAAACAAACTACCAGATATTGAACAAATGGGCACGACTGAGGTAATGTGACATCACCTTAACTCTATTTCTTCACTCTTTCTCCAATTCTAAGTAATGTACAGAAAAGATTTTGTTGAACTTATTCAATTGACATTAAAACTCCTTCAAAACACAGATATTGCCACCAACTGCAGTTTCTGCAGCACTCTCCACTGTCCCCCTAAAAATAAAGTTATCTAATGCAATAGGGTTGAGCCCTACATGGCACCCAGATTGATTTAAAAAAAAGTGTTGAACGTGCTTATTATCTGCTTATATGCTGAACAACGAACCTTTTAAAAATATCCCCATTACAACAATTTACAGCTGTCACATAAATTCTTCCTTCCTTTCTTGCATTTCAATTCTGACAAGTGCAAGATGAAAACTGTTGACTTCATGTCTCTTTTTAGCAACGTTTACAATCTGTACATCTTTCTCTTTGTGCATTTTACACTTTTGGAACTAATATAGGGGAAGAATAAAAGTCGGATCACACTCAAACAAATCACTTATTGAAGACTGACATTGGATTTCTCACAAAATATTTTAGAATGAAGGAATTCATCAGTTTGGTGTAAATGATCATGATAAACTCACTTACTTCCTGATTTCACCAGAATATTTGAAATATTGTGAAGTGTGAATATACATTGAAGATGCAGCACATCTATTGAAATCACAATAGGAAAAATTCATATGGCCCTTAAAACATTCATCCTGCTCAGACAATGCACAAAATGCCCTAATTAATCTCTCAAATATTAGCTCCATTTGCAGAATCTCAAAAGATAATCCAGCGTAGTATTTAATCATACCCCGCCAGTAACTCTTTTGGAAGGAATAATAATTACAGGATCATTGTGTTTTCAAATTACAGCATTTTCTACACACTTCTACAAAATTGGGGATAGTAAGAAAGATAGTGAGTAACAACAAAAACAGAGACTGAAATCCCCTAGACCTCACATATCACCCCACTAACCTCCGTATCCAATGAATCATTCTCCGCCAGTTCCACCACCTGCAATCCGACCCCACAACCAAAGATATATTTCCCTCCCCACCCCTACCTGCCTTTCGTAGAGATCACACTCTCCGCAACTCCCTCATCTGCTCCACGCTCCCCACTAGCCCCAACACCCCTGGCACCTTTCCCTGCAACCGCAGGAAGTGCTACACCTGCTCCTACACCTTCCCCCTTACCTCCATCCCAGGCACCAAACAAGCCTTTCACATCAGACAGAGGTTCATCTGCACATCTGTCAATGTGGTCTATTGCATCCACTGCTCCCAATGAGGTCTCCTCTAGATCGGTGAGACCAAGCAGAGGCTCAGAGACCAGTTTGTAGAGCACCTGTACTCTGTTCGCGGCAAACACCACCACCTTCCAGTTGCGAACAATTTCAACTCCCCCTCCCACTCCCTGAGCGACATATCCATCCTGGGACTCCTCCAGCGTCACAATAATGCCACCCGCAAACTGGAGGAGCAGCACCTCATATTCCACCTTGGGAGCCTACAGCCCAATGGCCTAAATGGGGACTTTACCAGTTTCAAAATCTCCCTACCCCCGGCCTCATCCCATGACCAACCCTCCCTCTCATCCCCGCTTCCTTGACCTGATACAACCTGTCCATCATCTCTCCCACCTATCCGCTCTTCTCACCTCACTGGCCAAGCTCCACCACTCCCCACCTGCACTCCCCTATCACCATCCCACCTACCTTTCCCAGCCCCACCCCTCCTCTCTCTATTTATTTCTGAGCTTCCTTCCTCCTCCCCCATTTCTGAAGGGTTCCGACCGGAAACGTCAACCTTCCTACTCCTCTGATGCTACCTGGCCTGTGTTCCTCCAGCTCCACACTGTGTTATCTCTACAAAATTGGGGTAAGGCATGAATCAGACAATAGGGAGTTGCTTACAGCTACAAATCACAGAACTTTACAGTGCAGAAGGAGGCCATTCAGCCCATCATATCTGTACTGCACATGAAAGTTACCTGGCCAGTCGCATTCTCCAGCCCTACTGCCATAGCCAATATTCAAATACACATCCAGCTCTCTTCTGAAATCTATGGAATCCACTTCCACCACTCTTCCAAGCAGTGCATTCCAAATCCTAACAACTCTAAAGAAGTCTCTCCTCATCTCACTCCTAGCTAACTTGCTGACGATCTTGAAATCGTGACCCCTAGTTACTGACATACCAGCTAGTGAGAATAGAATATCCTTCTTTACCCTGTCAAAATTGTTCATGATTTTGAACATCTCAATAAAGTCACCTTCTAACCTTCTCTGCTCCAAGGAGAATAAGCCCAATTTCTCTAATCTTTCTATGTATCTAAAATCCCTTATTCCTGGTATCATTGTAGTAAATCTCCTGTACCCTCTCTCTAAGGCTTTAACATTCTTCCTTAAATAAGGTGCCCAGAACTGAAAACAACACTCCAAGTGAGGTGCAGCCAAAGACATGTAGAGAATTAGCATCACTTCCTTGCTTTTATATTCTTTGCCTCTATTTATAAACCCCAAGGATCCTATAAGATTTTTCAACAACTGTTTCTGCTTGTCACCTTCAGAGAATCCAAAAAGGTTCCTCTACTCCTGTTCTCCCTTCAAAGTTGTACATTGAGCCTGTCTGGTGTCTCCATGGTTTCTTCTGCCAAAACGCATTATCTCACATTTCCCTGCATCGAAATTCATCTGCCAGCTATCTGTTCATTTGGCTGACTTGTCAATGGGTCTCTGAAGTCGTTCAATGTCATCTTTACAATTCAATGTTTTCCCTAGCTTAGTATCGCCTGCAAATTTAGAAACTTTGCCCTCAATACCCATTTCCAACTTGTTTATATAAAATCAGAAAAAGCAAGGGTCCCTGGGAGACACTTTCAACTCGTCTCCAGTCTGAGAAATGCCCACATGTACCTACTCTCTGTCTCCTATTCTTTTAGCCAACTTCTAATTACATGCTGCCAAGAGCCTATCAACACCAAAAATTTCTAATTTGCTTGTCATATGGCACAGTATCAAACGATTTCTTAATGTCCAAATATACAACATTCACAGCACTACCCTCATCCACTATCTATTACTTCAAAGAATTCAATTAAACTTCTCAGACAAGACTTTCCCTTGACAAAGCCATGTTGACTTTCTACTATTAATTCATTTTTTCCCTCTAAGTGTATACTTATTTTATCCCGTATCTTATCCTGTATTATGGTCTTCAGTTTTCCCACTATCAATGTCAAGCTGACAGGTCTGGGATGTAGGTACCACTGGATATGCCAGTCATTGCCTATCCATCCTGAATTTCCCTCAAGGTGGTGATGGTGATCTGCCTTTTATGCAGTCCATCTGGAGCAGGTGCACCTATGGAGTTGTTAGTAGGGGTGGTTGACGATTTTGACCCAGTTATAGCAAAAGGAACAGTGGTTTAGTTTCAAGTCAGGATAACTTGGTGGGGACCTTGCAGACGTGCCCATCTGTCTGCTCCCATCATTCCAGGTTGTAGAGATTGCTGATTTGGAAAGGCTGTTGAGGTAGGCCCGGTGACTCATTGCAGCATATTCTTGTATATGCAACTGCCACAATGCATTGATAGCAGCTAAAGTGAATATTTACAAACTAATACATGAATTAGGAAGAGTGGGCTATTTGGTCTCTAGCCTGTCCTACCATTCAATAAAATCATGGCTGATCCAAATGTGCCACATCTCCCACCTACTGCTGATAGCCTTCAACTCCCTTGTTAGTCAGTATCCATCCACATATGCCTTAAAAAAAAAACAACTTGACAGCCCGGGAAAAGAGAGTGTTCCAAAGATGACTCATGGCCCTCAGAAAAAGATTAAGTTTATCTTAAGTGGGACACATTTTATTTTTAAACTGTGTATCTTAGTTCTGGTCTCCCCATACATTCAGTATGTTATGATCCCAGTTGGCGTTACTACTGGTTAATCCAGACTGAACTCTGGCTTGATCAAATATATTGTTTTCTTTACTTTTCTTCAGTGGTTTTTCCACTGAAACACAAATATGCAATGCTGTAAATTTATTTTGAACAATAAACAGTTATTATACAAATGAAGAGATGATAAAAGAGAACAAATCAATTTACAGAATGTACTTTGAAAGATTTCAAAGTACACAGAAAAAAATATAATCCCAAAACCATCACTTTACAGTATTCAAACAACAGAGAGCATTCCTTTCGATTACATCTAAAGGTTTAACTTAAATGTTTCTTTCAATTCTGGGTCTTAGGAGCTTGGTGGCCTCTTCCTTGAGGAGTCTCACAACTGAACTTAGGACTTTCTCAATTGAGAATAACACCTTCACCTGTTTCAATTAAATACTTCTGGTTTGGAACTTTCAAACTAGAATCCTTACACTGGCTTAACAGTTCTAAACTAACTACTTTTGTTAGGAGAAACTGTTGCATACATCTAAGTTCAACCAGATTTCTGCTAGCTGGACAACAAAAGCTTTCCTCTCCAAGAAAAATGAATGTTCCTGATCCTTCCAAACAGAAAGCAAGTCCTAGTTATATGACTTGCCAAAGCAGTGGACACATCATCATTTAAAGTGAACACCGTCTAAACGATGCAGCTCGGACTTTCCTGGTTCTGGCGCCAGTTCCCCGTGAATCAGGGCCCATTTATTCTACATCAATTTTTCTTCAATGGAATTAACCTCTTATTTTGTTTAGCCTACAATTGGTTTATGGCTCAAGTAGTGATCCAGAGATTGTGACCTTTTTAGTTCTGCTCACAAAACAGAGATTAAAAATAGGAGTATGTAATTTGGGACTTTGAGCTGTCATACTGATCTGTCATTCAGTACGATATGAGGAACTGAATAATTACTTCACGTCAGTCTTCACAGTGGAAGAGATGAGTAAAATCCCAAAAATTCAAGAGAGTCAGGGGGCAGAGCTGAGTATGGTGGCCATCACCAAGGAAAAAGTGCTAGTGAAAATGATTGGCCTGAAGGTGCATAAATCACCTGGACCAGATGGACTACACCCCAGAGTTCTAAAGGAGATGCTGAAGAGATAGTGGAAGCATTAGTGGTGATCCTTCAGGAATCGCCAGAGTCAGGACTGAAAAATTGCTAATATGACACCCCTGTTTAAAAAGGGAGTAAGGCAAAAGATGGAAAATTACAGGCCGATTAGCCTAAGCTCAGTCACGGGTAAGTCCATTGTAAAGATTTCTGAATATTTGGAAATGTATAGTAAAATAGGGCAAAGTCAGCATGGTTTCATCAAGGGGAGGTCATGCCTGACAAATCTGCTAGAATTCTTTGAGGAAGTAATGAGCAGGGTAGACCAAGGAGAGCCAATGGATGTTATCTACCTGGACTTCAAGGAGGCCTTTGATGAGGTGCCACACAGGAGGCTGTTGAGTAAGATAAGGGCCCATGGTGTCAGAGGCAGGATGCTAGCATGGATAGAAGATTGGCTGTCTGGCAGAAAACAGAGTGGGGATAAAGGGATCTTTCTCAGGATGGCAGCCGGCGACAAATGGTGTTCTGCAAGGGTCAGTGCTGGGACCACAACTTTTCACTCTGTACATTAATGATCTCAATGAAGGAACTGTGGGCATTCTGGGTAAGTTTGCAGACGACACAAAGATAGGTGGAGGGACAGGTAGTATTGAGAATGTGGCAAGGCTTCAGAAGGATTTGGACAGGTTAGGAGAGTGGGCAAAGAAGTGGCAGATGGAGTACAATGATGGAAAGTGTGAGGTTACGCACAATGGTAAGAAGAATAGAAGCATGGACTATTTTCTAAATGGGGAGAAAATTCAGAAGTCTGAAGTGCAAAGAGACTTGGGAGTTCTAGTCCAGGATTCTGTCAAGGTAAACTTGCAGGTTGAGTCAGTAGTCAGGAAGGCAAATGCAATGTTGGCATTTATTTTAAAAGGACTTGAATATAAAAGCAGGGATGTACTGCTGAAGCTTTATAAGGCTCTGGTCAGGCCACATTTGGAGTATTGTGTGCAGTTTTGGGCCCCATATCTCAGGAAGGATGTACTGGCCCTGAAGTGGGTTCAGAGGAGGTTCACAAGAATGGTCCCAGGAATGGAAAGCTTACCATATGAGGAACGTTTGAGGACTCTGGGACTGTACTCATTGGAGTTTAGAAGGATGAGGGGGATCTAATTGAAGCATACAGAATACTGAATGGCCTGGACAAAACGGATGTTGGGAAGATGCTTCCATTGGTAGGAGAGTCTAGGATCCGAGGGCACAGCCTTAGAGTAAAGGGAAGACCTTTTAGAACGGAGATAAGGAGAAAGTTCTTCAGCCAGAGAGTAGTGAATCTATGGAATTCACTGCCACAGAAGGCTGTGGAGGCCAGGTCATTGAGGACAATTAAGACTGAGATAGCTTCTTGATTAACAAGGGGATCAAGGGTTACGGGGAGAAAGCAGGAGAATGGGGTTGAGAAACTTATCAGCCATGATTGAGTGTCTGAGCAGACTCGATGGGCCGAATGGCTTAATTTCTGCTCCTATGTCTTATGGTCTTATTCACGCTTTCTCATCATACCCCCTTGATGACTTGTATCTAAAAAATATACTCACTCCTGACTTGGCCTCCAAGGCCTTCTGCATTGTCACTGACTTTTGAGCAAAGAAAGTTCTCATTTGAATCCTAAATGGCTACCCCATGTCCTAAGATGGTGACCGTGGTTCTAAATTTCCCAACTAGGGAAAACATCCTCCCTGCATCTAGTCTGTCCAGTTCAAATTTTATTTAATTTTAGTTACAAATCAGATCACCTCTCATTCTTCTAAACTCTAGTGAATATAGACCCGGTTGAACAGTCCTGTCACTGCAATATTAACATAGTAAGCCTCTGACGTATGGCAAGTATATCCTTTCTTTAGATAGGAGACCAAAACTGCATGGAATATTCCAGGTGCACTCTCACCAAAGCCCTGTATAACAATCCCTGCTTCTGAACTCAATCCCTCTTGCAATGAAGGCCCATATAGATCATAGAATCATAGAATCCCCACAGTGTGAAAACAGGCCCTTCGGCCCAACAAGTCCACACCGACCCTCAGAGCATTCCACCTAACTTACACATCTCTGATCACATCGGGCAATTTCCCATGGCCAATCCACCTAACCTGCACATCTTTGGACTGTGGGCGGAAACTGAAGCACCTGGAGGAAACCCACGCAGACATGGGGAGCATGTGCAAACTCCACACAGACAGTCGCCCGAGGGTGGGATTGAACCCGGGTCCCTGGCACTGTGAGGCAGCAGTGCTAACCACTGAGCCACCGTGCCACCCCAGTGGAAGATTTTCCAACAATTGGAAATGGATTCATGGTCATTGTTAGATTCCTAATTCAAGATTTTTATTGAACTCAAATTCCACCATCTGCTGTGGCAGGATTTGAACCCAGGTCCACAGAATGTTACCTGGGTCTCTGGATTAACAGTCCAGTGATAATGCCACTAGGCCATCTCCTCCCCTATACCATTTGCCTTCCTAAATTCTGGCTGCTCTTGCCTGTCTACTTTCATTGACTGCTGTACAAGGACACCCCGATCCTTGAACACATCCACATTTCCCCAATAATCACTAAGTAATATTCTTTCTTTTCACACTAAAGTGTATGACTTCACATTTAGCCACGCTTGGTCCATTCACACAACTTGTCTAAATCATTTGAAGCCTTTTTGTACCATCCTTGGTCTTCAGCAAACTTGGAAATATTGCATTTAGCTTCCTCATCCAGGTCATTTATGTAGCTAGGGCCCAAGCACTGAACCTTGTGGTATGCCACAAGTCAATGCCTGCCATCTGGAAAAATACCTTTATTCCCACACTTTTCTTGTCAGTCAACCAATTCGCAATCCATGCCAATATGTAGTATTCCCTATCCCATGCATTTTATTTTTATCCACTAATCTCTTTTGTGGAATCTTATCAAAAATATCACATCCACTGGTTGTCCCTTATCTATTCCACCAGCTACATCCTCAAACGGCTCCAGTAGATCAGTTAAGCATGAGTTACCTTTTATAAATTCAGGCTGGGTTTGTCCAGTCTCAATGCTTTCCAGTCTTTTTTAATACTCTTGCATTTTCCCTACTATTGATGTTAGATTAACTTATCTATTATCTTTCCCATCCTTTTTAAATAGTTGTGTTACATTTACCACCACCCAACCTGTAGGAACTGCTCTAGAATCAATAGAATTTTGGAAGCTGACCACCAATGCATCCAATATTACCAGGACCACATCTTTTAGTGTTTTGGAATGCAAGTTAACAGGCCCTGGTGATCGGTCAGCCTTTAACCCCACTAAAATCTCCCTAGCACTATTCCTTTCACATTGCACAGTAATTAGTTTGTTTTCTGGTTGGTTCCTCAACATATTGGGTTTTTTTAAGACCAATCATGTGCACACTTAGGAAATCCTCCTCCACAATACCATTGTTCTTTTGGCTTGTCAAAATGGTGAGCAAATTAAAATCTGCTGTGATTACGGTTGTACCCACATTGCATGCATCGGATTTCTTGCATAAAATGTCTTCACTTACGTCTCCAATACTGTTTGTGGGCCCATAGACAACCCCCAACATTTTCTGCCCCTTGGTGCTTCTTATTTCCATCCATGCAAACTTAACGTCATGACCTACTGAGCCAATATCCTTCCCCACAATGAATTGATTTCCTTCTTTACTAACCATTCTAAACTACCTCCAGTCCCTTTTTCCATTTGTCCTTCCTAAATAATGAATACTCCTGGAACTATCGTTCCTATCCTCAGTCACCTTGCAGCCATGTTTCTGTAATTGCAACCATTTCATAACCGTTTATATCTATTTGTGTTAATTCATTTATTTTATTGCAATTATTCCACACATTAAGCCACAAAGCCTTTAGAATTTGCCTTTTTAATCTCGTTAGCCATCATAGCTTTCCAATGTTTCTTCTGCCTTCTATTTTTACTTCTTACTTTTCTATGTTTTGTTTCCAACTTTGTTTCTCCCCTCTTTGGTTCCCATCCCTGTCATTTTATTTTAAAGCTTTCCAACAGCACAAGAACTATCACACCTTGCCCCACCCCCAAATAGTTCAAGGTAACTTACCCCTCCCTGCAGTGTTACACTGAGCTGGATACGGAATGCAAATACTGAGTTGAAATTCAAAATACAGGCATTTATGGCAAACAGACTTACAGCCAAATCACATAATTGTCCAGAAATTACAAAGCATCACCTCCCCTATCAGCTTTGTGTTAATTTATTATTCAATGCCATTCTCCCAAAACTGTTGGTCCGATGCCTCTGTCACACTGCTTCATACTAATTTGTTCCTCTCCTCCGCGCTGCTTTACATTACTTGAATGTAGATGGTGCCAGTCCATGGGCTGCTTTCTCCTGGATGGTATCGAGCTCGGAGTATTGTTGATGTGATATTCATTTAGGCAAATGTGTTTGTTCACGTTCCTGACTTTTGCCTTACAAACATCTTACAAGGCTTTGGAAAGTTAGGTGGACAGGTAGTTTCCACAGATTTGTCAGCCTCTGATCTGTCCTTGTAGCCGTATTATTTATATAGCTAACCCAGCTCAGTAACCAGTCAATGATGATCCCCAGAATGTTGACTCGGGGCATTCGGTAATGGCAATGGTGCTGAACATTAAGGGGTGATTGTTGGCTTCTGCTTTTATTGGAGAGGGCCTTTACTTGGATTTACTTCCCACTTATCAAAGTACATGAACGCCAACTGGCTACAAAAAGACACGACCAATACTCACTCATCTCAATCCACATGGACAAGGGGAACCATGACTTCGACTGGGACAACACCAAGATCCTGGGACAGGCTAGGCAGAGACAAGCATGGCACTCCACGCAGCATGCTATTAATAAACACATTGAACTCGACCCCGTATACATTCCACTAAGGAGGAAACCCGGAAGTGAGGCAATCCATCGCAACGGACCCCAGAGTTTAAAAACCAGGCGGGAAACACACCGACGCTTCATCAGAGGCTGCACTGAGGATGTTACCAAGCACGGTAACGAAACGTCTACGGAACAACCAGCTCGGCGAGCCAACCAACCTCAACACCCACAACCCGAGCTACAGATCTACTCCAAAACTTATCAAACTAACCATGTTTTCTATGGATGCATGCAGACCCAGACTATTTCAAAAGCTGAGGAATTGCAAATAGTGCTGAACTTTGTGCAGTCAAACTTCCTGATGTCTGACCTTATGATGGAGAAAAGATCATTGATGAAGTAAGTAAGTGCTTGTATCTGGGACACTAACCTGAGGAACCCCTGCAGTGATATACTGGGGCTGAGATGCTTGGCCTTCAACAACCACAACAATTTTTCTTTGAGCTAGTTATGGCTAAGAAAAAAAATAAAGTGAAGAGCTATCCTCACTTCTCCCTTCCCAAACTCCAATGATTTCAGTTTTACTAAAGTTCCTTGGTACCACACTTGGTCAAATGCTATCTTGACATCAAGGACAGTTATTCCCATCACAACTGAAACATTCATGGTCACTAGATAGAATGTCTATCTTACCTGTTAACTGAAGGATTTGCCCCCAAAGTAAGTAAACTCTGATGCATTTTAGATCTAGAACATCAACTTTCTTCCTTTCCAGAGAAAATTCCTCTGCTGAACTAAAATTCTGGAATCATTGGTTAATAGTAACTTCCTTTTGTTTTATACACAGGATCAACATTTGTTGAATTTTCTAACATATATCTTAAATAAAGTTGTTCTGTTTTATGTAATCTTGTAACACAGCAATTCTCCATGAGTTGCATAAATACTGTTGTGTCATTCATTTCTCAAAGTGAGGTGCAAGTAGAATCTGTAGGACTGAGCACATGAATCATCTGGTACTCATCTCTTCTCCCTCCCAAAACAATTAAACAATATTTACTGAGGCAGGTAGTAGGATCCTGTTCTAAATAATTCTTTTGGACAGTAAATAAATGATTTAACACTGGTCATGTTATTCACGGAGGTTAAAAGTTCAAATGTTATACATACCATTTGAAAATGATGTAATGAACAAGAATATTTAGAGGAACTTTTAATTAAAAAATGTAGATATGTTCAAATAGGGAAAGTCACTGAAACAAAGTGTCCAATGGCTTCAAAAGTCACAAAGGTGCTTTTGGGCGAGAATGCATACATGGAATTGAGATCAATGCAAATGGAATCGTTTTAGAGTGGGGATAATCGTTTTTGGAATGATTTTATTCCTTTTAAAATTAGGGGAAAATCAAATGATTAATCCTGGTGAATTCACTTAAGATGAATGTAATACTTCATGTATGAAAATTAATGCACGTTGATGAAATAGTTAGTACATCACTATTTATATTTGGCATTTATACAGGTCCTCAAAATAAAGATATGCAGTAATTTCTTATTGGTTGGCCTAAAAAGATTTCCGAAACATCTGTATCTCAAACTCCAACCACAATATGCAACTTGCAGGAATCACAACTGCAGCCAAAAGATCAAATTGCAAGCAATCAGCACACTGATTTAAAAAAAAATATTTTAAACCCCTAGATGGCTTACTCAAAAAAGGAGGAGGAAAATACAGTGGGAAATAAAGCTTGAACGTTGCAGACAAGAATGAGGAAAATAACTAGATTTAGCACTTACAACATACAGTCAATCAATGGTAATGAATAAATTCATAATTTAAACTCTACCTTTATATGTCTGACTTCAGAATGTAACTCATGAAGGATCTTCTTTGGAGCTTCTTCTTCATGATCTTCATGAGATGGAAATAAAAAATACATTTAGACTTCTTCGGATTTATTGGGAAAATTCAAAGCTAAAGTTATAAATCAATGCACCAAATTAGGAAACAATATATTAAAATCAGCACAAGACAAGGTATACATACAGAATACTGTTAGGTAACAGCTGAAATTTTAGCCAGAGAGGAAGCTTTATGCAAAATATTTCCTTTAACTGGCAGTTCCAAAACATTTTACAAAGCACAATTAAGTTGCAAGTGGCCACATGGATACAACTTTTAAGGATTGCATCATTTTAGTAGAATTGATTATTTTCCCATTACAACAGTACTTTAACTATTAATTTGCCACCTTACCAGATTTGTTATTCAAAGCATGATCTAGGTATTTGGTTTCGTTCTCCAAATTTATTGCGAGGGTCCTCAACTTGGTGAAGAAATTATGTATTGGATCCATTGAGAATAAACTATTTAAAAAAAAAAGTGAAAAATGCTTAAACACCTACAAATTCCTCAACTGTGAAAGCTGCTGTCACGTCATACATTTTTATGCTGCGCTGATTAATAAATCAAAAGATTAGGACCTTTAACAGACTACTATGAAGTAGCTTTTAGGAAAGCAATTAAACATTTAATCGTTTATAATGCCACCTTGCCTTAGTTTACAGAAGTATGTTACCCATCTAGAGGTTCACAGATCATTATCCATGTGACTCGCCATCCTTTTACAGACATGATTCATTACAGTTGGGCATTTATCTACCAATGCAACCATGTGTTCATCTTCCACCAGTCTAGGTTTATGCTGGCACTTCCTTTACTCTCCACACTGCACCATACTTCCAATTCCATTGGTTTTTCCTTCCAACTATAAATGCCTTTCCTCCTAACCATTTTATGCTCTTGCCTTCTGCTGCTTTTATTCCACCCTTCTGGCCACCTATTTCCTAGTTTCTTTAGCACCATTCGTACACAAGTACTGTTGTTAATAAAGTAATCATTTTTTATATCACAAGGTAGCCAAATATTTGAAATGTTAACTAGCATTGGCATGGAAGGGAAAAGGGCCCCAGTCAGAACTGATTTTGTCAACAACGCTCTTAACCAATTGGGCACCAAAACAATGATCAACATGATCGTATATCCAGTCAGTTCCAAATTGTAGATGTAAACAGATTTCCTGTTAGGTGTATCAATACTGGTCACTCCCATAAGTCTATTGAAGGTTTCTGCACATACAGTTCTCCAATCTTTCAGAAGACAGAAACAGTTGGCCTGACAGTCAGACATAATGGTTGTTGAATAAAAACAGTCAAAGCATTCCAACTTGCAACACTGAAATTCATTTTCCCATCAAAACTTGTGATAGAGCATTCACTTCATTATGTTTTTAAAAGTTTTACTGTTTGTGTTTCAACTCCCATCATGACCTTTTCACCCATATTCACGGAGTCAAGTGAGATGTCAATTTTAAGATTTGCATTCTCGTTTACAAATTCTTCCAAGCCTTGCTCCTTTCTTTTACTCTCCTTCAGACCTACAACCAACGTTCCCTCTAAGGTGTGCGGCCATGCTCAAGGCTCCAAACATGACAGGTGCGCCAACACATTGGCTTCTGCTTTTGGAAGCTGCTGTCGCATTCAGACCTCAGATATGTACAGCAGAAAAAAAGAATTGGTGATGATGGTGTGAAATAAAAAGGCAATTATTACACTTCCTGTGATTGAGTGAAAAGGAATCCCTGGGAGGGTAATAACGTGTCGAGGGTAACAGAGGAGCGAACAAAGGCACCAGAGAGAAGACGCCATTAAAAATACTGATGGAGACTAGGGGGAGAAATGTAATTTGTTCTAGTGTTATGCTGGAGATGGTAGAAATGGCACACAACAATCCTTTGACTAGAGTAGCCAATGGGGTCGAGAGCGAGGGAAGAGAACCCTATAATGGTTCTGAGAGGTATGGGAAGTGAGTTTGACTTCGTCGAGGGCTCTATCCACCACAGTGGGCAATTGCTTGGTTGAGGAGAAAGGAAGACACATCATAAGCACCATCACGGAAAGTGTATCATCAGAACAGTTGAAACAGATGCAGAAATGGCGAGAATACCATGCAGAATACACATGAGTACATGTAAATGAAGTAGCTGTGAGAATCAGTGGGTTTGTAATGAATATTACTAAACATCCTATCCGCATAAATGGAAACAAGAAATGCAGGAATGGGTGGGGTGGGTCAAATCAGATGGAATTGGAGAAGGTAAGAAAAGGGTGGAAATGATTGCAAAAGAAAACGTGAATAATTTTTCCAACGTGATCAGGAAAAGGCACCATTACAGAAAACCAGAAAAAAAGAATGCTATTATGGGGGCTTTTACCACCAATACCCAATAGTATCTGTGTGGCATGTACCAAATGTACTGCAGCAACTCACCAAGCCTCCTTTGACAGCACCTTCCCAAAAGCACAACCTTTAGGCAACAGGCACAGGGAATGGATGGGAACCATCACCTATTGGCTTTCCCCCCCTTCAAGTCATAGTACCCTGAATTAGAACTATAATCACTTCCTTCACAGTCACTGGGTTAATATCCTGACAATTCCTTTCCTATAGAGATGGAGAGTGTGAAGATAAAATCCAATACAAGGGTCCTGTGCTTGAACAAGGGGAACTACAATAGAATGAGGGAGGACTTGGCTAAAGTAAACTGGATACAAAGATTTTATGGTGGGACAGTTGACGAGCAGTGGAGGACTTTCAAAGCAATCTTTCCAAGTGCTCAGCAAAAGTATATTCCAATGAAAAGGAAGGATTGTAAGAAAAGGGGTAATCTGCCATGGGTGTCTAAAGAAATAAGGGAGGCTATCAAATTGAAAGAGAAGGCATACAAAGTGGCCAAAAACAGCATGAAACTAGAAGATTGGGAAAACTTTAAAGGTCAACAGAAAGCCACAAAAAGAGCTATAAGGAAAAGTAAGATAGAACATGAGAAAAAACTAGCACAGAATATAAAGACAGATAGGAAAAGTTTCTATAAATATATAAAACGAAAAAGAGTGGCTAAAGTAAACGTTGGCCCTTTAGAGCATGAGAAGGGGAATTTAGTTATGGGATATGATGAAATGGCTGAGGCATTGAACAGGTATTTTGTATCGGTCTTCACAGTGGAGGACACTAATAACACGCCAGTAATAGACAAAGAGACGAAGGTAGGTGAGGACCTGGAAACAATCATAATTACGGAAGCGGTAGTGTTGGGCAAGCTAATGGAGCTAAGGATTGATAAGTCTCCTGGCCCTGATGGAATGCATCCCAGGGTACTAAAAGAGATGGCGGGAGAAATAGCAGGTGCACTGGCGGTAATTTTCCAAAATTCGCTGGACTCTGGGGCAGTCCCAGCAGATTGGAAAACAGCAAATGTGACGCCACTGTTTAAAAAGGGAAGTAGACAAAAGATGGGGAATTATAGACCAGTTAGCTTAACCTCTGTAGTGGGGAAGATGCTCGAGTCTATTATCAAGGAAGAAATAGCAAGGCATCTTGATAGAATTTGTCCCGTTGGGCAGACGCAGCATGGGTTCATGAGGGGCGGGTCATGCTTGGCAAATCTTTTGGAATTCTACGAAGACATTACGAGCGAGGTGGACAATGGGGACCCAGTGGATGTGGTGTACCTAGACTTCCAAAAGGCCTTCGACAAGGTGCCGCACAAGAGGCTACTGCATAAGATAAGGATGCATGGCATTAAGGGTAAAGTATCAGCATGGATAGAGGATTGGTTGACTAACAGGAAGCAAAGAGTGGGGATAAATGAGTGCTATTCTAGCTGGCAGTCAGTGACTAGTGGTGTGCCTCAGGGATCAGTATTGGGACCGCAATTATTTACAATTTATATAGACGACTTGGAGCTGGGGACCACGTGTAGGGTGTCAAAGTTTGCAGATGACACTAAGATGAGTGGCAAAGCAAAGTGTGCAGAGGACTGTGAAACTTTGCAGAGGAACATAGATACATTGAGTGAGTGGGCAAAGGTCTGGCAGATGGAATACAATGTAAATAAATGTGAAGTCATACATTTTGGTAGGAGTAATAGTAAAAAGGATTATTACTTGAATGGTAAAAAGTTGCAGCACTCTGCTATGCAGAGGGACCTGGGTGTCCTTGTGCATGAATCACAGAAGGTAGGTTTGCAGGTACAACAAGTAATTAGGAAGGGAAATGGAATTTTTTGTCCTTCATTGCTAAAGGGATTGAAATAAAAAGCAGAGAGGTTATGTTGCAGCTGTACAAGGTGCTGGTGAGGCCACACCTAGAGTACTGTGTGCAGTTTTGGTCTCCTTACTTGAGAAAGGATGTACTGGCACTGGAGGGGGTACAAAGGAGGTTCACTAGGTTGATTCCGGAGTTGAGGGGGTTGGCTTATGAGGAGAGACTGAGTAGATTGGGATTATATTCATTGGAATTCAGAAGATTGAGGGGGGGGATCTTATAGAAACATATAAAATTATGAAGGGAATAGATAAGATAGAAGTAGAGAGGATGTTTCCACTGACAGGTGAAGCTAGGACAAGAGGGCATAGCCTCAAGATTAGAGGGAGCAGATTTAGGACTGAACGGAGAAGGAATTTCTTCACCCAGAGGGTTGTTAATCGATGGAATTCCTTGCCCAGTGAAGTAGTTGACGCTACTTCAGTAAACACTTTTAAAAAAAGGTAGATTTTTTTTGAACAATAAAGGAATTAAGGGATACGTTGAGAACGCGGGTAAGTGGATCTGAGTCCACGAAAGGATCAGCCATGATCTTATTGAATGGCGGAGCAGGCTCGCAGGGCCAGACAGCCTACTCCTGCTCCTAGTTCTTGTATAGCATGGTGGTGTACCTTCTCAGATCAATTGCAGTGTTGAAGGCAGTAAGGGCAATTAGACATTGCCAACAAATGTCAGCCTTATCAGTGACACCCACATTTCATGAAAGAATAGGAACCCTTCAAGCCCTAGTATTATTCTGGTAAATCTGCACACCCTTCCAAAGTCAATATTTTTTCTACAGTTTCATGTCAAAAACAGAACAGCATACCACATGGAACCTGACCAAGGCCCCGTAAAACTGTACCACAAGGTTTCTTCTGTTTTGAATCTCAACAACTCAAACCAAAAGGCCAATATTTCACTAGTCAGTTTTGACCACATTTCATACTTGTGCATTAGATGTTACTGATCGTGGAAATGGATACCTAAAATTTCTTTTCTCATCACAAAGAAAATATTTCATTTTGTCTTTATGATTTAAAATGAATGTCATTGTAATCTTAGCTTGAAATCGAGCTACCAGTTTTGTTTACTCACTCAATTTGTTTTGGTCATTTCCCATCATCCTCCAACCAAACACACACACACACACACACACACACACGTTGAAGAAGTGTCTATTCTGGCTCAGTTATTCTTATTTTTCCCTCAAAACCAGAAGATTGTGAATTTGAGGCACACTCCAGAGAGTTTAAAACAAAAGCTGTGTTTAGAATCATGTGTAATACTGAGGAATTCCTTGTAACCAGCCATCTGCAACCAGTCTCTAAAAATCCCTTAGCACTACTTCTATGGTGCCCTGGCCAATAGTTAGCAATCAACCACCATCATAACTTATCTTGTCGGTGTCACAGTCCTATTTGTGTACCTTGCTGTGCACAATTTGACTATTATACTTCCTATATTAACATTAGTAACAACTTGTTTAAAATTAACTTATTTTGCTGTAAACATTTTTGGCATTTCTAAAGGGCTGAAAGCTGCTCTATAGTTGCAAGAGATAACAGTGTGGATCTCTACAGTTGCACGTATTTCTTCCATTATTCCTCATAATTTAATGTAAACCTGTTGATTTAGGTGTATTGCTGCATTCGACCCAAATCACACACAATCAACACCCGCGCACTCAACATTAAATAATTGGTGAGTAATAACTAATAAAGCAAGTTCTGACTAAGGGCTGTTCATTTACAGAAGTTTCTGCTTTAGTTTCAGCAGTGGCTCCAATCAACAAGGTGAAACAGCCTCTGCCTAAGAAAATTAAAACTCATTACATTCAGACGCAATAACCACGGATCTTCATTCACATTCTGAAGACCTGACTCCAGGACGGGAACCAGTTGAGGACAGCTCAACGAATCCGTCCATCAACCTTTCCGTTTTGAAACATTGCCAAATATTGTACAAAGTTAGCACACTACCATAAACAACTACCGTTCACACAGAAATCAAAAGACGATATCTCATTACTCTTACCTTTTGATATCCCCAGCGATAAAGCTCACTAACGTTTAAACTCACCACCGATACAGTTGGATCCTACTACAACCTCGCGCCACTCAATTTAAAATCAGCTTCAAGAACGGAACCCACTAACCGCGCCTGCGCATACACCATCACACACAACGGTCTGTTAAGGCACATGCGCAATTACCATCTTCCTTTTCCCCAGCCCCGGCTGCTTATAGTGATTGTATGTTTATCACCTTCTCTTGGAAGTTCCACCACAATCACAAAACGGATTGTGTGAAAACGGGCCTGCTCTAAAATTATGATCTGGCTGTTCTGCTTAATTTGATTAGTTTCCGTAATATTATCTCAAGATTTAGTCCTCCAACGTCAAGTTCCAGCAAAAGGAGAATTTTCAGAATCACAGTGAGCCCCAAAATAATTGTGAGACTTGCACTGATGTTAAAAAAAATTAGAGAAGCAGGTCTGATAGCAACTATGGAAAGAGACTTGACACTCATTAATTTTGTTTCACTTCAACTCCACCTGTTTGCACTATCCCCGTGTCCTTTTACCAGTTACCAGATAAAAACCAAAAGAACTGCGGATGCTGTAAATTAGGAACAAAAACAGAAGTTGCTGGAAAAGCGCAGTAAGTCTGGCAGCAATAGTGAGGAAAAATCAGAGTTAAAGTTTTGGGCCCGGTGAGCTTTTCCAGCAACTTCTGTTTTTGTTCCTTCAATTACCAGATGTTCACTAAGCTTGCAGAGATAGGGAATTCCAAAGATTCACAACATTTTGAGTGAAGAAATGTCGTCTTATCTCACTCCTAAGTAGTTGATTCTGACTTCATTTTCTCGATCCCCGAGCTGAGGAAAACATTTTTCTCAGCATCCACTATGTCAAGTCCCTTACACGTTTTGTTATGGACGGGGGAGCGATAATTTGAATTGTATTTCTCCCCTTCTCTCAGTACAGAGAGTAAATTATTTTACAAAAGGCTGAGAGTAGGGTCCTCCAAAATTCTCTGTCTGTGAATCCGATTGAAAAATGACCCACAACAAAATATTTAGGATTAAAACAGAACATTCAGACTTGGGATGGAGATAGTTAATTGTTGCAATATGCGCGCACGCAAAGGATATGAGGAAGGGGAGAAAAAGGAAAGTTTACAAGTAATATCTTTTTAAAGAATTCAAAGATATGGACATTAATTAATATTATTTTTGTCTAAGTCCAGAAAGTTAGTGTCCAGTCCTTTTGATAGAAGTTCCCATTCAAGTGTGTGTAGTTGGCTAAAGTTGCAGAATTCCTTTTAAAGACCCAGCAATGTTAGGTTGGTGTATAGCTATTGTTCATTTTTCAGGTAAATACAAATTTTCTTCCAGAACTAAATTTTAAAGGACATCTAACCTGTTTAAGCATAGCTAAGACTGGTGTCTGGTTGTGATGTCCCAGTTAAGTTCTTATCTGACACTGAAAAAACTTTAATTATACATATCTAAACTCTCACCACAGTCCGGTGAAAACCTAGTCTACTTTAACATAAGTTTGTTTTCAAAAACCAGAGGACTTCTGTTATCTGACGGGCCTATAAAGAGCCATTTTCATTTTGACAGTTGGTTTCTGTCCCTTGGGCCCAGGATTCAGTGTTCACCTGGAGAGATAAATGGAATTATTAGTATCTCCACAAACAAAAGGAGGCTAAGCTTCTATGCAGCCTTACTCTTGCCTTAATTTACCTTGGCTCCCGAGGCCAGCTTGAACTGGTTGCAGACACTCAGGAGTCTGCGCATTGACAATGGATCCGAGCAGAAAATGGCAACATCATTAATCTACAGGGAGGCACTGACCTGCAGGCCTCTGTGGCCTGGAATAGTCACCCCTTTTCCTTCTTGATAGACTCGGCAAAAGCTCTGTACAATGCAAAAACAAAGCAGGAGAGAGTTGCAGTCCTGCCTGTCTCTGGATCTGATGGGTAACTTTCTGATTCCCACCCGTTGATTAAGACTGTCAATAACCGTGAAATGCTACAAGAGGCTGGTCATGGCCCACATCAACTGCAGTCTCTGCCTCAATCCCATACAGTTTGCCTACTCACATAACAGATCCACAGAGGATGCTGTATTCCTCACCCTGCACTCATCCCTGGAACGTCTGGACAACAAAAACACCTATGTCAGACTCGCTGATTGACTACAGCTCCGCCTTCATCAACATTATCTGCTCCAGATTGATCTCAAAACTGCATGACCTTGGTCTCAGCTTGACCCTCTGCAATTGAATCCTCAGCTTTCTGACCCATAGGCCGCAATCAGTGAGGATAGGTAACTGCACCTCCTCCACAATAACACTCAACACTGGGGCCCCCCAAGGATGCATCCTCAGCCCCCTACTGTATCACTGTACACCTACAACTATATTGCAAAATTCCAAGAGAACGCCATAAACAAGATCACTGACGACACCACCATAGTGGGACAGATATCTAACAACGACGAGTCAAAATACAGAAGGGAGATAGAGGACTTGGTGATGTGGTGCAATGAAAACAATCTGTCTCTCAATGTTGGCAAACTAAAGAACTGATCATCAACTTCAGAAAGAATGGAGGAGAACATGTCCCCCATCTACATCAATGGAACTGAGGTTGAGAGGGTGAAGAGCATCAAGTTCCTCAGAGAGATGATAACCGATGACCCGTCCTGGACTTCCCAAGTCAATGCAACAGTCAAAAAGGCACAACAATGCCTGTTCTTCCTCAGGAGGCTCAGGAAATTTGGCATGTCCATAAGGTCAGATGCGCTGTTGAAAGCATACTATCTGGGTGCATAACGGCCTGGTATGGCTACTGCTCTGCCCAAGACTGTAAGAAACTACAGAAGGTTGTTTACACAGCCCACACCATCACAGAAGCCAGCCTTCCATCCATGGATTATGTTTATACGGCTCGCTGCTGTAGAAAGCAGCCAACATCATCAAAGATCCATCGCACGCTGGTAATGACCTCCTACTACCTATAACCTACAGTCAGGCAGAAGATACAGAAGCCTGAATACACACACAAGCAGATTCAGGAACAGCTTCTTTCCAGCTGTTGTCAGACTGTTGAATGGTCTGTAGCCTCAAATAATGTAACCTGCAATGTGACCTGTATGCTTCTAAGTCTTTTTGATCTGTTTATCCTTTGCTTGCTGTGATCTGCTTGTACTGCTCGGAAACAAAGCTTTTCACTGTATTTCTGTACGTGACAATAAAAATCAGTCAATACTGAATTTGGTGTAGAGTAGTCAGATCCAATTCTGTAGGTACGCCCATAATGCAGTAGGAGAGTAATTCTAGAATTTCGGCCCAGAAGAACAGAGATTTAGTTCCATAACTTATGGCTGTTGACATTTCAATACATCTTCTAGATGATAGAGGAAATGGGTTTGGGAGATGCTGTCAAAGGAACTTCGGTGAGTAGCTGTAGAGTATCTTGTAGAATGAATGGGTTGATTGCCTTAATAAAACTGATGAAGACAATATACAGCGTTCTCCTATGGCATTTCTCTTGAAGTTACCAGACTCAGTACATCATGTATTTCTTCTAGTTCTGAAACCACACGGTGATATGGGATAGATGTATTTAGCAGGTTCTGCAGTCTGACAAGGCTAACAGAAATAAATACTTTACCCAGTGTGAAAATGCGTCAATAGCTGTTGCAAAGTTGCAATTTCTGCTGATTCTCTTGTTCTTTTACAGGGTCACAATTTTTCCAATAAGCAGAGGATTTATCAGGTACCAATTCCTAAAGAATTAACATATCTATAGTGCCTTTACTCTTCTCTGGAATTTCTCTGGAATTACTTTTCTCTGGAATTGTTGTCAAAGCTCTTTCAAAACGGAGATCTTAACTGGCACTACTAAGAAAGGAATCAAATTTTCAGAACTTGCAAGGAGAATAAAACAAATTTGAAAGCTGGATTCAACATTTTTGTGTAGCTAGAAAGGAACGCACTGTATACAAATTGGACATTCTAATCTTTGGCACTCGTCCATCTATGTGACATGATGGATATGCGACATGTCTATTGGCAATAGATTAGCATTAACATCTGCAGCCTTCCATTTTGTAAGATAATTGTCTGTGCTATGGTGGTCAACCCTGCTAAGCATCATCTAATATGGTTCAGGAGCCCCACTCAGGTATAGCAATTTCTACTGCATTTGCTGTAGAGGATGACAGTGGACTGAAAGGTTTTGGATTCACTGTCCTCTGTTTTCTTGAGACCCTTTTCTCAGCCAACTAACTTTTTGTTTCTGCTGACCTGTTCCAATGCTTTTTCATATAGTCAACTTCCAGACATCACAGCCTACTGGTTACAATCTCCCAGTGTTTGCAGCATCCTCCATTTTCCTATCTCACTTACTGGTGTCGTGGTAGACATGACAAGGAGGCTGTGAACCAGTGGCCCGAAAGACTTTGGGTATCTGGTTGTCATCCATCCAGTGAACTGGGGAGGCAATGGCCTGGAGGTATTATCATCAGATTATTAATCCAGAGACTCCAGTAATATTCTGGGGACCCTGGTTTAAATTCTGCTGTAGCTGATGATGAAATTTGAATTCAATAAAATATCTGGAACTAAGAGTCTAGTGATAACCTGTCAATTGTCAAGAAAAACCCATATGGTTTACTTTAGGGAAGAAAACTGTAGTTCTTACCTGGTCTGGCCTACATGCGACTTCTGACCCACAGCAATATGGTTTATACTTAACTGCCCCCTGGACAATTAGAGATATGTCAGGCGAGTGATGTCCACATCCCATGAATGAATAAAAAAAACTGGCTGAGCCAATGCAGACATTATTGGATGAGAAATGAATGTATGCTGAAAGGCATGCTCCAAGTTGCTGCCATCTACTCTTAATCCCAATTTGGTTTCAAAACAGGTAGCTCTACATTCAGCACGATGTTCTCAAATGAACAGCTACAAGACAAGTGAACAAAGGAAATTATGATATATTGTCTTAATTGATCTCATCAAGGCATTCGACCTTGTAAGCAGAGACTGTATATTAAGCTGCTGGAGGAAATTGGCTGCCATTGAAGTTGGTCTATGTGATCTATACTTGTGACAATATGATGGGAAAGGTCAGCTGTGATGGGACGTCGCCAGCACGTTGAAATCTGTAGTGGGATGTAATGCTGACAGTCACATATTCCTCTCTTTGCTGCAGCATACACCTTTGGGTAATGTACGTAAGGTATCTAGTTACATACCACACCTGATAGAAAATTTTCAGCCTGCCTGCCTGTGATCCAAGACAAAGGCACACATGGTTTTATCAGAGAGTTGATCTACGCTGTTGATGCATCACAAGCATTTCATACTGAGGAAAGTCTTCAATAGCAAATAGGAGTACATTTTCACATCTGTAAAGAGTTTGGTTTGACCATCAACATCAGACCGGGAAGAATTTGTGCCAGTTAGCATTACTGTGAAGCAGACTGGGAGGATCTTGGCATAAAGTATGAGAGGAGAGTGGTGAACTTGGTATAAACAGTGTGAGTGGAGAAAAGTATCCTGGTGAGATATTTACCTGGCTGGAGTGAGACCATGATCCAGAAGGTGGTTGTCCCAGGACAAGTCTGAGCTGAGAACCTTGATCACCAGCAGATCTTGAGATTGTTGCTGGATCGTGATTGTGAGTGGAACTTGGAGAATGTTTGGTTGACCTGAACTGCAAATGGTGGATTTCTTTTCTCTTTTTTTCTATCAAAGTCTCTGTCCAGCAGGAACTCCATTCTGTACACTAGCTGTGGTCACCTAGCTCAGGTTAGGCGATGGCCTAGTGGTATTATTGCTAGACTATTAATCCAGAAACCCAGCTGATGTTCTGGGGACCCGGGTTCGAATCCCACCACAGCAGATGGTGGAATTAGAATTCAAAAAAAAAGTCTGAAATCATTGCCGATTGTCGGAAAAACCCATCTGGTTCACTAATGCCCTTCAGGGGAGGAAATCTACCACCCTTACCTAGTCTGGCCTACATGTGACTCCAGACCCACAGCAATGTGGTTGACTCTCAACTGCCTTCTGAAATGGCCTAGCAAGCCACTTAGTTGTATCAATTGCTACAAAGGCTCAAAGAAATGAAACTGGACGGATCACCTGGCATCGACCTAGGCACTGGAAAAGACAATGGGATAAACAGCCCTGTCAACCATGCAAAGTCCTCCTCACTAACATCTGGGGGTTAATGCCAAAATTGGGAGAGCTGTCTGACAGACTAGTCGAGCAACAGCCTCACATAGTCATACTCACAGAATCATACCTTACAAACAATGTCCCAGACACCACCATCACCATCCCTGAATATGTCCTGTCCCATCGGCAGGACAGACCCAGCAGAGGGGGTGCAGAGTGGTATACAGTTGGGAGGGTGTTGCTCTAGGAGTCCTCAACATTGACTCTGGACCCCATGAAGTCTCACGGCTTCAAGTTAAACATGGGCAAGGAAACCTCCTGCTGATTACCACATACCGTCCTCCCTCAGCTGATGAATCAGTACTCCTCAATGTTGAACAACACTTAGAGGAAGCACTGAGGATGGCAAAGACACAAAATGTACTCTGGGTGGGGGATTTCAATGTCCACCACCAAGAGTGGCTCGGCAGCAGTACTACTGATCGAGCTGGTTGGGTCGTAAAGGACATATCTGCTACACTGGGTCTGCAGCAGGTGGTGAGGGAACCAACAAGAGGGAAAAACATACTTGACCTCATCCTTACTAATCTGCCAGGTGCAGTTGCATCTGTCCATGACAGTATCGGTAAGAGTGACCATCGCACAGTCCTTGTGGAGACGAATTCCCGCTTTCACATTCATAACAACCTCCATCATGTTGTGTGGCACTATCACCGTGCTAAATGGGACAGACTTCGCACTGATCTAGCAACTCAAGACTGAGCATCCATGAGGCGCTGTGGGCCATCAACAGCAGCAGAATTGTTCACCAGCACAATCTGTAATCTCAAGGCCTGGCATAGACCCCACTCAACCATTACCATCAAGCCAGGGGATCAACCCTGGTTCAATGAAGAGTGCAGGAGGGCATGACAGGAGCAGCACCAGGCAGACCTGAAGATGAGGTATCAACCTGGTGAAGCCACCAAACAGGACTACTTGCACGCCAAACAGCGAAAGCAGCAAGCAATAGACAGAGCTAAGCAATCCCACAACCAATGGATCAGATCTAAGCTCTGCAGTCCTGCCACATCCCGTAGTGAATGGTGGTGGACAATTAAACAACTCACTGGAGGAGGAGGCTCCACAAATATCCGTATCCGCAATGATGGAAGAGCCCAGCACATCAGTGCAAAAGATAAGGCTGAAGCATTCGTTGCAATCTTCAGCCAGAAGTGCCGAGTGGATGATCCATCTCAGCCTCCTCCAGTTGTCCCCAGCATTACAGATACCAGTCTTCAGCCAATTCGATTCACTCCACGTGATATCAAGAAACGGTTGGAGACACTGGATACTGCAAAGGTTGGGGGCCCTGACAACATTCTGGCAATAGTACTGAAGACTTGTGCTCCAGAACTTGCCGCTCCCCTAGCCAAGCTGTTCCAGTACAGTTACAACACTGGTATCTACCCGACAATATGGAAAATTGCCCAAGTATGGCCTGTACACAAAAAGCAGGACAAACCAACCCGGCCAATTACCACCCCATCAGTTTACTCTCAATCATCAGTAAAGTGATGGAAGGTGTCATCAACAGTGCTATCAAGCAGCACCTGCTCAGAAATAACCTGTTCAGTGATGCCCAGTTTGGGTTCTGCCAGGGCCACTCAATCCTGATCTCATTACAGCCTTGGTTCAAACATGGACAAAAGAGCTGAATTCCTGAGGTGAGGTGAGAATGACAGCCCTTGATATCAAGGCTGCATTCAGCCGAGTGTGGCATCAAGGATCCCTGGCAAAATTGGAATCAATGGGTATGACGGGGCAAACTCTCCAGTGGTTGGAGTCATACCTGACACATAGGAAGATGGTCATGGTTGTGGGAGGTCAATCATCTCAGCTCCAGGACATCTCTGAGGAGTTCCTCAGGGTAATGTCCTAGGCCCAACCATCTTCAACTGCTTCATCAATGACCTTCCCTCCATCATAAGGTCAGAACAGGGGATGTTCGCCGATGATTGCACCATTCATGACTCCTCAGATAGTGAAGCAGTCCATGTTCACATGCAACAAGATCTGGACAATATCCAGGCTTGGGTTGACAAGTGGCAAGTGACATTCACACAAATGCCAGGCTATGATCATCACCAATAAGAGAGAATCTAATTACTGTCCTTTGACATTCAACGGTGTTACCATCACTGAATCTCCCACTATCAACATCCTGGGAGTTACCATTGACCAGAAACTCAACTGGACTCACCACATTAACAGAGTGGCTACAAGAGCAGGCCAGAAGCTAGGAATACTACAGTAAGTAACTCATCTCTGACTCCTCAAAGCCTATCCACCATCTACAAGGCACAAGTCAGGAGTGTGATGGAATACTCCCCACTTGCCTGGATGAGCGCAGCCCCAACAACACTCAAGAAGCTTGACACCATCCAGGATAAAGCAGCCCGCTTGATTGGCACTGCATCCACAAGTATTCACTCCCCCCAACCACCGATGCTCGGTAGTAACAATGTGTACTATCTACAAGATGCACTGCAGAAATTCACCAAAGATCCTCAGATGGCACCTTCCAAACCCACAACCACTTCCATTTAGAAGAACTAGGGCATCAGACATATGGGAACACCAACACCTCCAAGTTCCCCTCCCTCCAAGTCACTCACCATCCTGACTTGAAATATATCGCCATTCCTTCACAGTCGCTGAGTCAAAATCCTGGAATTCCCTCCCTAATAGCATTGTGGGTCAACCCACAGCAGAAGGACTGCAGTGGTTCAAGAAGGAAGCTCACCATCACCTTCTCAAGGGCAACTGTGGATGGGCAAGAAATGCCCACATCCCACAAATGAATAGAAAAAAAAAGTCAGTCCCTAGACTGAGGAGACATTCTGAATCTCCTGTTTTCTTTTGTTTATTCCCCCTACACTAATACAGCAGAGCAGTAGTGCTTATTTTCTCCCCACTTCACATGTTTTGTGTGTGTATGTGCAGTGTCTCAGCAAAAAGACACCATGTGCAAAAAATTTATTCAATACTTCAACCATCAGGAAAACACCCATGTGGCCAGTGAACCAGTAACAAGCAAAGCCTGATAAGGGCAATGCTTACGTGGTGGTGAATTTTTATGCTGGCTTCAGTCTAACACCAATGCAGTGACCAAGCCAGCCAGAGCCATGGCCTCTGCAAGCACCCATGCCCCAGGTCCACAGTACAATTAGGGTGACTGTGAAGAAGCTGGAGGAAGAACTGCAAGTCAACCAGACCTTTTTTGTGAGAGAATCCTCCTGGATTGCTGCAAGTTCCAAGCAACAGATATTTTCTGCCTGCAGGATTTCTCCTCAGTGGTCCCCTTCTCACGATCTCCTTCTGTCCCAAATGTAACAGAGCCTGCGGAAGCCATATCAGTCTGTACAACCACTTATGGACTCACCCTGAGAGTGGAACAGAGTCATCCTTGTCTGCGAGGGACCGCCGATGAATGAATGATTGATTGAGACGTGACCTTCAGGAGTATGAAGCAATGTGAACGTCTTCTGAAGGTATTTGAGGAGAAAGCAGGTGAACGTCCCCGCTCTGTCCTCTCTGCAGCACTATTGTTTCTTCTTTGTGCACAGAGGAATTGGGTTGTTACAATGCAGCCTCCATCCATCAGAAACCAAGCGGTACTCACTGCACCACAATTCTAGCAACTGGGAACAGTGACAATCCGAATAAGGAGCAGAGCACGTCAGCCCGTCTTTTGAACTCCAAACTGGGCCTTCCTGGCTTCACCCTCGCTCCAATGACACCTGATCAGGGCAATGTCCTCAGGGAGGAAGAGGATGGCTACTCAGGGCTGATAGTGTCTAACAGTTCACCCACACCACAGGGGTGCAAGAACTCCCCCAGTTACAAGACTGAAAAGATATTGGGTCTATGGGTAATTCTATAAAATCTGAATGGGTTTTAAAATTTCCAGTATTAATGTGTGTAGCGTTAAATCTACTTCCTTCGGCCTGGATATTCTGCTGCAAGGAGGCAACTTCGCGATCTCTGAAGTTAAGGAAGTGATGGGCAGGTACTTCCATGTAGCTGACGTTATGTATAGAAACACTCCCCTGAGTGTAAATAACATGTAAGCCCTAGTTGTAAAGAGTGAGCAGCTGGCCATCCTGCAGCAGCCCCCACTGCTGTTGGCAACGTCCAGGCTGATCATTTTAGCCGGAGACTTTAATCACATCATCGACGTGGATGGACAATCTGGAGGGGCTGTCAGCAAACCGGACATCACATCAGATTCCTGATGGAAATGGTTAAAGTCACCAAGCTGAACAATGTCTTCAGCACCCCCGCAGACCAGCGTAGATATCCCTGGTTGCAGCCAGATGAGTATATCTGTTCAAGGATAGATTTCCTGTTTGTGTCCCACACCTCCTCAGTCAGATCCACCGATGTCAAGCTGGTTTTATTGTCTGACCACTGCCTCCTGCTGGCTGACCATCATCTACAGGATAACCAGTGGGCAGGCAAGGGAATGTGGAACCTGAATGTGAAACTGTCGACCCCAGAACTCATTGAGGAGCTCAAAAGGGATTACATGGGTAGGAGAACAATGAAGCCCCTCTTTGAGTCTCCAGCAGACTTGTGGGAAACAGTCAAGAGGCATATCAAGAAATTCTTTATCCTCAAAGGTGTTCAGAAGGCAAGGGAGAGATAGGGAAAGCTTTCTAAACTCCAGAAAAGCATGCAGAACCTACTCCTGGTGGTCGATGTCACAGAAGATCTCTAGGAGGTGAAGAGCCAGCAAGCCTCATTCTTTACTTTGGAGGCCTCCAAAATAATCTAGCGGTCCCATGTCTGCACCAAGAAGCAGGTAGAAATGTGCTCGCATTTCTTCTTCCAGAAGTTTCACAAGGAGAGCTGTACGCTCAGCAGCCTGAAGGAAGAAGATGGCTCAGTAACGTCATCTCATCCTAAGGATCAGCACATCCTTTTGTGCCAGACTGTATGAAGCGAAGCCCGCAGACAGTATGGCCTCCCAGTTGTTCCTGTCCTATATCATGGAGGCCTTAGAGAACAACATGTGGGAGAGGTTAGACAAGCTGACCAAAGACCTTGAGTCCTTAGAAAAATATAAAACTCCAAGAAGTGACGGCTAACTGGCTGAGTTTTATTCAACTCTTTGGGACTTGATTGGCCAGAATGTGCTGGAGCTGTACAATAGAAAGCTTCTGGTATGTGGTATGTACGAATCCATGAGGATTCTTATGTATCCTTATCTACAAGTGAAAGGGAGAGAGGGAGAAAATTAGAAATTGGCGACAAATTTCACAGCTGAATGCAGATTACAAAATCCTGTCTAAGGTCATCGCCAAATCAGGTCTGCTCTGGGATCAGTGATTCACCCTGACCTAACCTGTGCTGTACTTGGCAGGATGATCTCTGATAGCCTCACGTTCCTCAGGGATGTGATAACCTACGTGCAAGACAGAGGTTGGATGCCTGCCTCATCAACCTGGACCAGGAGACAGGATATCACACACCTACGTGTGGGACGTACTCTCCAAAATGGGCTTTGGGAAAGGAATCCGCAATTGGATCCATCTATTCTACACCAACATCAGTAATGCAGTCTCAATCAATGGGTGGGAATCAGCAAGTTTCCCAATCAAATCAGGGCTGCCCACTCTCTCCTGCCTTGTTTTTGGGTTGTACAGAGCCTTTTGCCGAGTCCATAAGGAAGGATACGAGCCTAAGGCGGATGAATATTTCAGACAATGGAGGCCTGCAGGTCAAAGCCTCCCTCTATATGGATGATATTGCCGTTTTCTGCTTGGATCGCTGTCAGTGCACAGACTCATGAGCATCTGCAACTAGTTCAAACTGGCCTCAGGTGCCAAGGTAAATTGAGGCAAGAGCAAGGCCATGTTCTTTGGGAACTGGGATGACCGATCCTTTATCCCTTTCACGATCAGGACATATTACCTGAAGGTGCTAGGATTATGGTTCAGAGGAGCTGGGAGGTGCGCAAAAGCTTGGGAGGAGCATTACGCCATGATGAGGCAGAAACTGGGCTTTTGGGGGTACCACTCCCTCTCCATTGTGGGTAAAAACCTGGTCCTCAGGTGTGAGGTACTCTTGTTGTAAGTGGTGCAGATCTGGCCCATTCCCAGAACCTGTGTCATTGCAGTCATCCGAGTCATCTTCCACTTCATCTGGAGGTTTAAAATAGACCGTGTCTGCAGAGACATCATGTACAAAGCTCTGGATAAAGTAGGGAAGAATACCCAAAGCCACGTTCATCCTGATGGCCACCTCTGTTTGTGGCTGCATCAAGCTGTGCGCAGACCCTTGGTAAGCAAAGTGTCACTATGTACTGAGGTTCTATCTGTCCCCAGTGTTGTGTAGAATGGGTCAGGCCCTATTGCTGTGGACTGCTCCAAGTAGTTGGACTGTTCTGTATCACCTGTCCTTCCATGAAGAAATTTGCAAACAAAAACAACCTTGACTACAAGTCTATCAGGGAGTGGTCAGCAAGTAGTTTCCTTGAGACCTTACAGGAAAAGGAGCTGGTGGATCATGTGAGGTTGTTCCCAGACTGTCAAAGTCATTTGACAGAATGCCTTATCACTAGAACTTTCTAACAAGCACCTTGGCTGGTGATGAGAAGAGCACTACTTGTGAGATTGTTTATGTATGCCCCAAATGTCTGTGCCACTGCACGCTGCCCTCAAAGTGGCTGTGGTGGGGCAGAGACGGTCACACACCCCCTTCTAGAATGCACCATTGTAAAGGAAGTCTGGAGAGAGATGCAATGGTTTTTGTTGAGGTTCGTCCTGAGCAAATCTGTTACACAGGTCTGTTCCCTGGGATACACATCAAGACAAACATTGACTGCACCTGGAGGACTATCAACTTGGTGAAAGACTCCTTTTGGTGTGCCCGAAACTTGTTGGTCTTCCAGAGAAAAGAGCTGACCTCGCCCGACTGTTGCAGACTGGCACATTCCAAGGTGCAGGACTATGTGCTGACGGACAAACTAAAGCTTGGGGCAGCTGCAGCCAAGGCACAGTATGGAAAGATCACTATCTAAGGTCTTTCTGCCAAAGTACAATGGGTGTCCATTCAGTTATTGGACCCTTCTAGTGCTTCAACTGTATGTAAATGTAGTCTTGTTTAAATCAGAAATGCTTTGGATTTTTTTTTTCATAAATAAAGACAGTGTACAATATCAAACTGCTCTAGTGACTATATGTTTTTGAAATAATAAAGAACTAGTGAGATGGTACAGTGTGTCTATAAATAGGCATAAATAGCATCTGGGGTACAGTACATTAACTTGACAAAATAAATTAGGGACTTTGGACTATGGTTGGAGTGTTTGGAGTGGAGAAAAGTCCCAGCATAATTGTGTTCTTTAAAGGGAGTCACTATAAAGCTTAATCTGAAGGAAAAGTATGGCAGCAGAACCTGCACCTGTTGAATGCTCCTCCTGCACTACGTGGGATATCATGGACACTCCTAGTATCCCCGCTGACCATGTGTCCAGGAAATGTTCCAGCTGCAGTTACTGGTTGTTTTGGAGGCAGACACTGAATACACAGAAAGGGACGAGTGATTTTGTTTTGACTAATATGTTGAGGAACCAACTAGAGAGCAGGCTATCCTGGACTGGGTATTTTGCAATGAGAAAGCATTAATTAACAATCTTCTTGTGTGGCATCAGCTGTGGAAAAATGACCATAAAATGGCAGAATTGTTTATTTAAGATGGAAAGTGAAGAAATTGAATCTTGTACAAGGTCCTGAATCTTAATAAATGGAATGAGGCACGAGATGGCAATGATGAATTTTGGAACCATACTAAAAGACTGGTCAGGCCCATATCCTGATAATCTTCATCCTAGAATATGAAAGAAAGCAGCCCTGGAACTATTTAGGATGCATTGATGGTCATCTTCCAAAATGCTACAGACACTGGAGCAGTTCCTACAGATTGAAGGGTGGCAAATATAACACCACTACTTAAAAAAAGGAGTGGAGATAAAAAAACAGTACATTACAGACTATTTAACATCAATAATGAGGAGAGCACGTGGAAGACATTAATGGGTTTGAACAAAATCAGAATGAGTCTATGAAAGGCAAATCAAATCATGCTTAAATGACTAAATCATACTGGTGTCTTTAGAAGATGTAATTAGAAAAATAGATAAGGAAGAATAGTGGATGTGGTGTACTTGTCTTTCAAGAAGTGTTTTGAGACTATCCCACATAATAAACTAGTGGGAAAAATTAAGATCCCATGTGACTGGGGATATATACTGACATGGTTTGAGAATTGGCTGATAGCCTGGAAACTGAGAATAAATGGCTTATTTTTCTGGGTGGCAAGTAGTGACTATTGGTGTACTACAGGAATCAGTGCTTGGGCCCTAGCAGTTCACAACATATATAAAACAATTTGGATAAGGGAACGAAATGTAATATTTCCAAGTTTGCTGATGATAGAACACTGGCTGTGGTTATGAGGAGGGTGCATGGAGACATCAGGGCAATCTAGACAGGATGAGTATCTGGGCAAACAGCTGGCTAACACAGTACAACATGGATAAATGTGACGTTGTACACTTCAATGTGGAAAACAGAAAGGCAGAGTATTATTTAAATGCTGACTTATTGGGAAATGTGGATATACAAAGGGATCTGGTGTTCTTACACATCAATTAGTGAGAGTAAACAGGTAAGCACAGCAAACAATTAACAATGTAAATGGTATATTTGTCTTCATTGCAAGAGAATGAGAGTTCAGAGATAGTGATATCATACTACAGGGCCTTGGTGAGACTGCACTGGAATATTGTGCGCTGTTTTGGTCTCCCAAATATACTTGCCTTACAGGGAGTGCAGCAAAGGTTCACTAGGTTATTGCCAGGGATGGCAGGGCTGTTGTATGAGGAGAGATTGGTTCAATTAGGCCTGTTTTCACTGGAATTTAGAAGAATGTGGAGATTATGATTGAAATCTATAAAATCCTAACAGAGTTAGACAGACTAGAAGTGATGTTTTCGTTGTTTGATGGAGTCTAGAACTAGGATTCACAGTGTCAGGATATGGGATAGGCCATTTAGGAGTGAGATCAAGAAACATTTCTACACTCAGAGGGTAGTCAACTTATTTAATTTGCTACGACTGAAGGAAGGCTGTGGAAGATAGGTTACTGAGTATATTCAATAAAGCATCCACCATTACTGCTGCCAGTCTCGCAGTTTTAACTCTCTGCTCTTCCACAAGTTCTCAGTACTTCAGGAAGTAAATTTTTGAAATACCCCAAAATACCAGTCTTTCTAACAGTATGTTTATTTTTAATGTCCTTATCCACTTATCAAAGTTACTTTGTTTTATCCTTTCAAATTCTATGTATGTCCGACCAGGTTTCCTCCTTAGATTCCTGAAACATTGTTTGTATTCCTCTGGCATTAATTCATATACATTTAAGATGGCTTTTTTCACGTCATCATACTCCTCAGATTTCTTCTCTGATAGTGATGCAAACACCTCACTAGCTCCACCTACCAACTTTGTTTGAATCAACAATACCCACATGGTCAGTGGCCATTTCATTTGTTGTGCCATTTTCTTAAATGAAATGAAAAAGGCTTCTACATCCTTCTCGTCAAACTTTGGCAACACTTGGACATATTTAAACAGATCCCCACCAGGTCTTTGGCTATGATGGATTTGCTCTTCGGCTATGATGGATTTGCTCTTCATCACTGTCCTCATCACTTCTCCCACATTTTACCTATACCTCTGTCATCTAAGTCAACTTTCAATTTTTAATTCCACCTTCTGACGTTCAAAAGGTCTCTTTATCCCTTTCATCTGCTTTTAATTGTGACTCAAACTGTTTCATTTCCTTTTCATATTCAAACTTTTTTTTTTGCTTTTGCCTCTAATTCAAGCTGCTTCTTTTGAAATTGAACTTTAGCCATTTCCAGTGATTCTGATTGCGTTTCTGGAAATTGTAGATGCGGAGTTATTGCTGCAATTAACTCCTCTTTCCTTACAGACACTGACAAACACCACCTTCAGATTGTCTGCCAATTCCAAATGCTTTGCATTATTCACCTTCTGTAAATCACCCCAAGTGACTTTTTCCAAACCCAGGATACTCAGTCACTAAAAGAGCCATTAATACACAATGCACTCCCTACATAAACCAACCTAATGTAACACCTGAAAAGAGAACACCAACACTCAGCACTCACTGTATTTGAGTCCAGTAATCCTAAACCTAACCTAGAATTAGAGATTTTGATCCTGTGCCTCCAATTGGTTATGGGTCAGATCAGAACTCCCAAAATATATTATGGAGATAGCCTCAATGCTAACTTTTGTATTTTTAAAAAGGCAAGTGTAAGGTGCTGTGTTCCAGATATGATTCAATTGATCCACCACTGAGCTTTAGTTAAAACACACTTTATTCTGACAACACAGTGAAAATACAACAAAAAGAAGGGTTGGCATAACTTTACTCTATTGAAATACTTAAGAAGATAATATATTATTTAACCACTAATCATCAACTATTTTAATATAGGCAGCATCCCCTAAACACACCTTTTGACAAAAAGTGAAATTCAGCAAAACAATTATGATTCTCACATGCTGATGTCTCTCCAGTCCAGCAGAAAAAAACACAGAAAGAAACAATCTGCCCTTTTTGTATTTTAAGTGGAAGATTCGCTATCTAAGACTCCACTCTATCAGCAGAGAACTCAAGCTTTTAGATCCAGCAGCCAGCAGAAACCTTCTCACTAACTGAAAAGCAAAACTGAAAGCTTTCCTGGATCTTTGAGAGCCCTGACCCTGCCCACTCACGATTCTTTTGTCTTATTTTAAAAAAACCCAGGGCAATTTCAAAACTGTTTACCAACTGCCTGTCTGAAGGAGATATTTTTTCACCACTGTGCCAACACCTCTCTGCAAGAGAAACAGGACAGAACATACCTCTTAAATTCACAATACCGTAACACTACCATTAACTGTATCTTACCAAAATGCAAAACCTCACATGTATCTGCCTTAAACACCATTTGCCAATCCTTGGCCCTTTGACCCAGCTGATCAAGATCCTGATGTACTCTTAGATAACCTTCTTCACTGTCTACTACGCCACCAATTTGATGTATTTGCAAACTTATTAACCATGCTTCCTATATTCTCATCTAAATCATTCATATATATGACAAACAACAGTCACAGGCCTCCAGTCTATTAAACAAACCTCTACCACTACCCACTGTCTCCTGCCGTCAAGCCAATTTTGTATTCAATGAGGTAACTGCCCCTAGATCCGAAGTAATCTCTAAGTTTGACTTACTCAAAGGATATTGGCAAGTAACTTTGTCCGAAAGAGCGAAGAAAATTTTGGCTTTCATTACACCAAATGGACTTTAGCAGGTTAACGTAATGCTATATGGTATGAAGAATGCACCAGCCATATCAAAGATTAATCAATAAAGTCATTTCAGGATTACCCAATTGCATGGTGTACATTGACGATCTGATGATTTTTAATCACACATGGAAGGAACATTTGGAGCATCTAGCAGAATCGTTTGATTGACTTCAGGAGGTGGTCTTGGTGATAAACCTGGCTAACAGTTAGTTTGCAAAAGTCCAAGTCACATTCCTAGGCCACGTCATTGGTTGTAGGCAGAAGGCTACACATTGCTGACAAAGGGGGAAGTACCTGTGATTCCTGGGTCTGAGTGGATTTTACTGGAAATTCATGCTGAATTTTAGCAGTAAGGCTGCTCCACCATGTGACCTGTTAAAGAAGTGCAGAAAATTTCAGTGAACCAATGAGTGTCAGAAGGTATTTGACAGTCTGAAAACTATGTCGACCACTGCCCCAGTGTTAGCAACATCCAATTATGCAAAGCTGTTCAAGGTGACTATTGATGCGAGTGATGTGGGTGTCCATGCTGTACTTTTGCAAGAAGAGGATGAGGGTATAGCAAGACTTATTGGGTACTTTTCCAGAGAGTTGAATGTTCATCAAAAGAAATATTCCACCATTGAGAAAGAGACTTTGTGCTTGGTGTTGGAGTTGTAACATTTCCATAGTTATGTTGCCAGCAATGTATCTGAGATGATTGTGTAATCTGATCATAATGCTTTAATGTTTTTTTTTGGCAAAAACTTAAGGATACAAATGCCAGACTATTCAGACAGAGTTTATTGCTGCAGTCATTCAATTTGAGAATCATGCATGTGGCAGGACAAGAGAATAATGCCAATGCATTGTCATGTCTTTGATGAAGGAAGATGTACGTGTTAGATGACAGAAGAAATGGACTGTATTATTGTATGTTTACACGCTTTGAGTTTGTATTGAATGTATAAATAAAATGAAGAGTTACTAATAGCATGAGACTAAAGTCTTTGAAAATAAAGCCATCCTTGTACATTGATGGTACAGTTTTTTTTTAAGGGGGTGATGTGACGGTACTGTGCCTGTAAGAGATGTGTTCTGTCCTTGCAGAGAGGTGTTGTCACAATGGTGAAAAAGCTCTCCTTCAGACAGGCAGTTGATAAACAGTTTTGAGTTTGCCCTGGCTTCTTTTTAAAAATAAGACGAAAGAATCATGAGTGGGCAGGGTCAGGGCTCACAAAGACCCAGGAAAGCTTTCAGTTTCATTTTTCAGTTACTGAGAAGGTTTCTGCAGACTGCTGGATCTTAAAGCCGGAGTTCTCTGCTGCTAAAGTGGAGTCTTAGATAGCAAGACTTCCTCTTAAGGTTCAGAAAGGGCAGACTGTTTCTTTTGGTATTTCTTTCTTCTAGACTGGAGAGAGACAGCATGTGAGAATCATTACTGTTTTGCTGAATTTCATTTTTTTTGCCAAAGGGTATGTTTAGGGGATGCTGCCTAATTTGAAATAGTTGATGATTAGTGGCTAAGTAATACAGAATCTTAAGTATTTATGCTAATTCTTCTTTTTGTTGTATTGTCACTCTGTTGTAAGAATAAAGTGTGTTTTTATTAAAGCTTAATGGTGGACCAATCAAATTATAACACAGTGCTTTACAACAAAATTCTAAAAGTTAAGGGCTAGGGTAGGCTATATCCTTGGTATATTTGGAGGATCTGATCTGGTCCATAAAAGTAGGGCCCTATGGTACTTGTTGAACAGAAAGACCTAGAGGTACAGGTACAAAGTTCCTTGAAAACAGATCACAGGTAGACAGGGTGGTGAAGAAGGTGTTTGGCATGCTTGCCTTCAATGATCAGGGCATTGAGTACAGTAGTTGGGATGTCATGTTACAGCTGTGCCAAACATTGGTAAGGCCACATTTGAACAATTCTGGTTGGTCTGCCTATAGGAAGGATGTAATTAAATTGGAAAGGGTGAAAAAAAGATTTGCAACAATGTCACAGAACTAGAAGGTTTGAGTTATAAGGAGAGGCTAGGACTTTTTTTCCCTGGAGCATAGGAGGCTGAGGTGTGACCTGACAGAGATTTATAAATCATGAAGGGCACAGATAAGGGGAATATCCAAGGTCTTTTCCCCAGGGTAGGGGAGTCCAAAACTAGAGGACATACATTTAAGATAAGAGGGAAAATATTTAAAAGGCAGCGGAGGGGCAAATTTTTCACACAGAGGGTGGTGTGTATATGGAATTTCACTGCCAGAGAAAGTAGTAGAGGCAGGTACAATTACAACATTTAAAAGACATTTAGATAGTTACATGGATAGTAAAGCTTTAGAAGGATATGGGCCAAACACAGGAAAATGGGACCAGTTCAGTTTAGGAAACCTAGCAGGCATAGAATGATTGGGCTGAAGGGCCTGTTTCTATGCTGTATACCTCTGTGCCACAGTCCATTTGCTGTAGCTAGACACACAATACTATTGCAAAAGGATTTCCAGGATTTTGACCCAGTGACACTAAAGAAAGTGATATTCTTGCAAGTCAGGATGATGCGTGGCTTGGAGGGGAACTCGCAAGTGATGGTCCTTCACGTCCTTCCAGATGGTACAACGTTTAACATTTTAATGAAGATCTGTAGCTCGGGTTGCAGTGGGAGTTGTTGGTTGGTTCACCAAGCTGGCTTGTTTTTGTGCAAATGTTTCTTCTCCCTTCTAGGTGACATCATCAGCGCTGCGTCGCCTCTGTTGAATGTTGTTGTCTGTTCTGCTCTGAATTTATATGAACTGGTCTGTCATGGTGGGCTTTCTTGTTTCTGGTTTCGTACCATAGTGGTGTGTAGATGGGGTCTATTTCAACATGTTTGTTAATTGCATTGGTGGTTGAAAACAAGGCCTTCAGGAAATCTTGTGCTTGTCCTTGTCTCACTTGTTCTAGTACTGTAACTTTGTCCCAGTCAACTTGATGTCCTTCTATGTCAGAGTGTATTGAAACGAGGGAAGAACGGGTCATGGTACACTGTTAATGGGTTTGGAATCTACTGTCTAAGAAGCCTTAGTGAATTTCCGTAGCGCGTAAGCCGAGGTGGAGAAGGGGGGTGAATGTTTGCTGATATGGTGTCATCAAGTGGGCCACTTTGTCCTGGATCATGTCAAGCTTCCTCAATATTGTTGGAGCTGCAGCTATCCAGGTAAGTGGGGAGTATTCCATAATACTACTAACTTGTGCTTTGTAGGTGGTGGAAGGGTTTGGGGAGGCAGGAGATTAGTTACTTATTACAGTATTTGTAGTCTCTGACCTGCCCTTGTAGCCATTGCATTTGTATTGCTAATCCATTTCAGTTTCTAGTCAATGGTACCCTAGAGATTCAATGATGGCTATGCCATTGAATGTCAAGTGGTAATGGTTAGATTCTCTTTTGTTGGAGATAGTCCATTCTCTGGCATTTTTTCTGGCACAAACGTTACTTGCCACTTGTCAGCCCAAACCGAGATATTGTCTAGGTCCTGACATATTTGGATTTGTCCTGATTCAGTATCTGAGTACTCACAAGTGGTGTTGACTCATGCACAGCCAGTGAATATATCCATTTCTGAATGGCAGGAAAATCGTTGATAAAATACCTGAAGATAGTTGAGCCAACACCGCTAGCCTGAGGAACTTCTGCAGAGATGACTGACCTCTGATAAATACAACCATCTTTTGTGCCAGTTATGACTCTAACCATCAGAAAATTTTCTGTCCAGATTCCCAAGACTCTGATTTTGCTAGGGTTCTTTAATGCCAATTTCACTCAAAAGCAGCCTTGATATCAAGGGTCGTCACTCTCACCTCCCCATTCAACCTGTTAAGCCTACTCTGCCATTCAGCTAGTTCACAACTGATCACCTGCTTCAGCATCTTTTTCTTGCAACATCTCCATATCATTTAATATCATTAGTCTCCAGAAATCTATCGATTTCTGTCTTGAACACGCACAGTGATTGAGCATCTACAGCCCTGAGTAGAACATTCCAAAGATGCATCACCCTCTAAGTGAAGAAATTCCTCCTTAAATCAGTGTAAATAGCCTACCCCTTATTGAGAATGGCTCAGATACTCTGAGGAGTGGCAATCAAAGTCAGAGTGGAACTGCTTTTATTTTTGTTAGGGCTGAACTCCACATTTCTAGCTGACAATTCTGATCCTGAGCATACCAGAAATCAAACAATTGCTTCATTATAAAAATGAAGTCATAAATTCAGCAGATCTGGCAGCACCTGTGGAGAGCATGAGAGAAATAATTAGTTTCAAGTTCAATAAGAATTTTCTGAAGTTTAGTAATGGGCTATGAAGTGGGAGAGATTTCCAGAGGAGATGTCGGTGACAGTCCTGGAAATAACACCTTGATGTTCAGTGAGGTCATGATCTATGGGAGATTAGAAGGAAGTGTCTGAGCGCTAGCACTCAGCCTTTGCCAAGTAGGGATCAGCACACCAGATGACAACAGCACCACCCTTACTAGGGGGCTTGATAAAGCCAGGGTTAGACCGGAGAGAACAGTGTGCAGCAACATCAGAAGGAGACAGGTTAGAGCAGATGAAGACGGGAAGACATTTAGGCAGCTGATTTCATCAAGAACTGTTGATGTGATAAGATCAAGTGTAAATAAATAGCCAGAGATTAGGGATTCTTGGAGATGGGTGAAAGAGGACTCCTGTTCAAAGAAGTAGGCATGGAGGTGAAGCCAAAATTCAGTGGGGGAGGGGGAGTTGTAAGTATAAAATGCTTTGATGAGCACAGATTGTTCAGCATTAATGGGAGAAAGGTCAGAAGACGAGAAGTGGGGTTGACTTAGAGGGGAGGTGATGAAGAATCCAGAGGGATGGCAGTACCTGACAGTATTTGGAACTTGTATTCCTTAACACCTGAAAGGAAGAGAAGAAGTTTCTTGTTAAAGCATTAAGAGAGACAAGAAATGGAACTGGGAACCAGGAACCAGGAACCAGGACAAATTTGGTACAGCATGAGGTAGTGCTGATGGCGAGACGTTGAGAATAGCATGGTACTGAGTGTGGATCTCAGGATGTGGCAGGAGAAGCTGTCTGAGGAAAGCGGCATGTGTTGGAGATACCTATAAATTGGGTTGAGTTTGAAACATGAAAGACAGAACTTCAGTTGGAATCGGTGTAGGGTAAGGCCAAGTTGGACACACTCAGAGGAAGGAGATGTGGCTATAAGAGTGAATTTTGGCAAACACCATCAAACTCTAGGACAGAGATAGAATTTGCCGAAAAGTTTAAAACAGAAACCCTGGAGAGAAGAATGGAACTTCAAAGTGGGCACACCTGAAAGAGAATGACAGTCAATTAAACAGTACAATATTGAGGTGCTGGAAATTGGAAATAAGAGTGCTGGAGAAACTCAGAGGCTTGCCAACATCTACGGAGAGAGAAACAGAGTTAACATTTGAAGTCTGATAAGACTTACTCAGAACCATTGGCTTCAAGTATAAATCCAGTTTGTGTTGATCTAATAACTCTTTGCTCATTGGAATATCTCAACCCCTTCCAGTACAGGAAGTCAAATCAAACTCCCTTTCATTTCAGTGTGCAGTATTCTGTGTTTTAAATATGCAACAGCCATCCATCTTGACAGCTTCTCTGAAAGAGCAACTACATAGATGAAAGTGGAGTCAGAGTGGAAGTTGGTTGAGGGGTTCAGGTGCTGGGTGCACAGGATACCAGGTACATATCAGATTGTTTAGGATAGCTGATGGCTGGGGGTGTGTTGGGTACAGTGGTAGAGGGCATGGGGAAATTGGATCTGGCAACTGGAGTGAGGTGTGTTCATCTGCAGTAGGCGTGGTCTGTCATAGTGACAGGCTGGTGGCAAGGGAGGGGGGGTCGTTCAATGTAGTGTCAGACTGATTGGGAAAGCACTAGGTGATGTGTTGTGCCCAGTGTTCGGGGAATTGTTTGTGGTGAGAGGAGGTTGAGGAGTGGTGTGTGTGTGTGTGTGTGTGTGTGTCGGGGAGAACAGGAGGCTTCAGATGAATAGCAGGGTGTGTTTTAGTTAGAACAGACTTTTTTTAATCCTCAACTTTTTGCTGGTCATTATCCATTTAATTGAAGTGGAAACCTCCTTTTGCCTTTAATGGCTTATTTTGGAGGTTATAGATTCTAGTCAGCACCTTTAATTTCCTAGGCAAATACCACAGACTGCCAAGTATCAACTTGTCTTAAGCACCAGGGCCACGGTCAAATCATACAACAACATATGGTTTTTTCAGTTAAAAGATATTGATAAACTTGAATAAACTTCAACATCAGTTTAGGACATCTGGGACGCATGGACGAGTTGGACCCAAAGGTCTGTTTCTGTGCTGTATAACTATGACTCAAGGTTTTTCAGAACATTCAGATGGCTCACTGGAAAATTTCAAACTAGATTAAAGCACTGAGAGTTTCATTGCATAAATATTCTCTAATCAACCTCTACAGTAAGTGAGACTTGAATGCAAGTCTCCTGGCTCAGACAAACGGATATTGCCACTGCACTGTAACAGCCCTTGGGAATTAGACTACACACTTTGAGGTAGACACAAAGGTGCAACATTATCACTAAGGTTGTAAAAGCTAATAGGTTGATGCAAATAATCTATCAAAAAGAGCTTATGATACAAAGATAGAATCAGGGAATAGTAGTAGGAAGTAACAATTAACTGACCAAGAACCAGGAAGAGGACCATCTTTAATGAAGCCAAGCGGGAATTGGGCAGATATTATCAACTGAATCCAAGATTAACCAAGAATTGTCAATGCACTATTAAGTCAATTGGAGCTCTGGGTGCTTCTGATCATAGCCAGAGATAGTGGCTATTAAATGCCAATAAGGCTTTCTGAGTCATTTCAGGTGTGCAAAAAGAAGTCAGAAGGAAAACTTTGGACAACACATAGGAAGAGACAGGACCTCAGTCAGCTGTAATTTGAGAGTCAGAATTCCATTGTGAATTGACCAAGTCCACTGCCTAAGTATCATTTTTTTGTACTTGTTTTGATATACAAATTCATGAATCTATTTTAAGCATACTTACTACTGTATTGGTCTTGTGTTTAGTTGGTTAGCTTTGACTTTCTCGAGTTTGGATTTTAATTGTAATTGAAGTCAAAGTTTCATAGTTTGGCAAGAGGCCCTTTGGCCCAGCCTGATCATTCAGCAGGCACAGCACACACAAATAACATTTTGAACAGCATTCCCTGAACACTGGAACATGGAGGCTTCTGACAAGGAGTTGGGCTGCCTCTGCATGGACCTTTCACAACATTGCTCTGATTCAGACTGTTAGATTTTGGGGATTTAACCACAGTGTTTGTAATGGTAGACAATTTTAACTTTCCAAACAGAGGCTGGGACTGTGTTAAGTGCCTGGATGGGGAGGAATTTATTAAGTGTTCTCAAGAAAATTTGGATATAGCTATTAGAGAATGAGCAACACATATTGCGAAATAAGGCTGAGTGGCTGAGCTGTCAGTGGGGGAGCACTTTGGGGCAAGTGATCATAACTATTTTAAATCTAACAGAAGTACAAAAAAGATAGAACTGATCAAAAACACAGCTTTCTAAATTGGAGTAAGGCCAATTTTGATGGTATTGGACAGGAACTTTCAAAAGTTTATTGGGGCAGACTATTCACAGGTAAAGGGACAGTTGGAAAGTGGGAGGCCTTTAAGAATGAGATAACAAGAGTTCAGAGACAGTATGTTCCGGTGTGTGAAGGGCAAGGCTGGTTGGTGTACCAGGACTGAAGTACAAGGACTGAAGGAGCATAGTTAAAAGGGAAATCAGGAAAGCAAAAATGGGACGAGGTATTTTTGGCAAACACAGTTAAGGAGAATCCAAAGTGATTCTATAAATAGATTAAAGGCAATAGAGTAACTAGGGAGAGAATAGGGCATCTTAAAGATCAACATAGCCATCTACGTTTGGAACCACAGGAGATGGGTAAATATTTTACACCATATTTACTGTGGAGAAGGACATGGAAGCCAGGTAACTTGGGGAAGTAAATAGTGATGTCTCAACAGGAGTTCTTATTACAAAAGAGGTGGTGCTGGAGGGTCTTAAAACGTGTAAAGGCAGATAAATCCCCACGATCCGATCAGGTGTTCCTAGAATTTTGCAGGAAGCTAGGGAAGAGATTGCTGAGCCCCTTGCCAAGATATTTGTATCATCAATAACCAAGGGGCCAGAAAGCTAGAAGAAAAGGCAAGGGAACTACAGACCGGTGAGACTTATGTCAGTGGTAGGTAAGTTGTTGGAGGGGATTCTGACGGGTAGAATTTGCATGCATTTGCAAAGGCAAGGACTGATGAGGGATCATCAGCATGGCTTTGAGAGTGGGAAATCGTGTCTCATTAATTTAACTGATTTTTTTGAAGAGGTGACAAAGAAGATTGACGAAGGCAGAGTAGTCAATGTTGATTAAATGGACTTCAGCAAGGCATTCGAGAAAGTTCCATGGTTAGCAAGGTTAGATCACATTTCACCCAGGGGGTGCTAGCTAATTGGATACAAAATTGGCTTGAATGTTGGAGGCAGACAGTGGTGGTAGATCTGTGACCAGAGGTGTTCAGCAAGGGTTGGTGCTTGTCCACTGCTTTTTGTCATTCACATAAATGATTTGGAGGTGAATATAGGAGGTATGGCTAATAAGTTTGCAGATGACACCAAAACTAGTGGTGTAGTGGATAGTGAAGGTTATCCCAATACAACAGGACCTTGATCAGATGGGCCAATGAGCCAGGGTGGCAGATAGAATTTAATTTTGATAAATGTGAGGTGTTGCATTTTGCTAAGGCAAACCAGGGCAGGACTTATACAATTAATGGTAGAGCTCGGAGGAGTGTCGCTGAACAAAGAGACTTAGGGGTGCAGGTGCATAGTTCCTTGAAAGTGGAGTCGCAGGTAGACAGGGTAGTGACAGTGGCATTAGGCACGCTCACTTTCATTGGTCAGTGCATTCAGTATAGGAGTTGGGACATCGTGTTGCAGCTGTACAGGACATTGGTGAGGCACCTGGATGGGTATATGAATAGGAAGGGTTTAGAGGGATATGGGCCAAATGCTGGCAAATAGTACTAGGTCAGATTGAGATATCTGGTTGGCGTGAATGAGTTGAACCAAAAAGGGTCTGTTTCTGTGTTGTATGACTCTGACTCTCATATTCACTGTTGCCTCAAATTATATAGTTACTGTGATATAATTGTACAAATAAAGTCAAATGCAGATCGATAGTGACATTATTGCATATAATCCACAGTAAATACCAGGGTCTATGCCGTTTTTTAAAATCATTTTTGGCTTTTATTCATCCTCTGTATTTATTGACAAATTTGACTGAACAAAGTTAGAAATAGTAGCCAGTTTAACTTAGGAATAGTCGAGAAATGACAAAACAGAGCAACACATGCATATACTGCATGCAATATGTTTAATTTGGCTATTAGGAGAAATAAAACATACAACTAAAATGTTTGCATGACATGCCAAGTTAAAATATCATTCACCCTTGATCACTGGCACTAATTTGTCTACATTAGGTTGAATTATTAATAAAAAATGTCACAAGAACATGGCTGTCTTCAGGATAAATTTCAGACAAGTTTTAGTTGCCCATATGCATGAAAGATAGGGGAAAAAAATGAATGATAGGAAAAAGTGCACCACTTATAGTTTAAGTCTGAACATACTCTATCAAACAATATCAATTTCATTTGGATAATCTGTTGGTAAACATCAATACAAAATCTACTACTGATTTGAGTACATTAAATTAGCATTCCTATATAGATTTTTTCTGGGATAAATCTGTTTGTTTAATACTGTCACAATGTTCATGATTGGTATACCATTTTTCTGCTTAATGCTTATGTCACAGATATGTACAATGGTAAGAATTACCACAGCACCAATGTCACTTCAGTAACAGGCTAAGTTTTCTTTCACCTGAAGAATGCATCAGGAGCCCTGATAATTGAAGCTGAAAGTGAAAAATCCAATGCTGAAATTGAGCACTTATTACTATGTTTACAAAATACATTGAACTTACCTTAGTAATGGAAAACAAATTGGACAACATGGAGCACAACAGGTGTACTGAGGATGTACATGATAAATTCGTACACTTTTATCAACTTGCCAATTCACACAACACAAATGATAATTCAGTGTGAAGGAATTTACAAATCAATTGAAAGATTCAGCATCTTCATTGTGAATCAGAATCTCCCTATTCTTCAATCTGACTGGATGCATTAATTTCTAATACATTTGTTTGTGTTTGGATACGTGTCATTTGCAACTTTTCCAATAAAAAAATAACATTGGATTCATACAGTACATAGCATTGCTTACATCAATTGTTCGAGACACAAGTCGAATCACCAAATATATAGTATACTATAAAATATCCCTTTCTTAAATCACTTTTGTTTAATGTCTCATTTGACTGATGGCTACTGTAGGTCTATGATAGTTACTGCTATTGACTACTACCTATGCAATATAAAAAAAATCCTTTGGGCACATAAAAAAAGACAACCAGTGAACAAGATAGCTAGAAATATTGACCACAAGTTTAAAAAAAAGGAAAAACTAAAAGATTATGTCACTTGTAAACCACAGTTCATTCGGAGCCTGCAATAAATAAAGTGTTTCATAAACAGTAACTGCGCTTTGGTGCACAGCAGCTCTGATTAACAACATACATACAAGGACACCAAATATTAGTGCAGAAAATCTTGCATAAATTTACAGAAGTGACAGCACACTTCCCCTCAAGATTATTGGCTTTTGCTTGATTAAAATACAGACCTGCAGCAGCAATTGATTTTATGTTACAGCTTGCAGTCTTTAACAGTTATATTAAAATCCTTGTAAGTACAATTTAACTATTATACAGTTCAATCCCTTGCATCCCTCACTTATGTAGTACATCTGATATATATTGCTTATTATAATGTTAACACAATTATAATATTTCCTTTCAGTGCCTTTTACATCCTATAACACCATAACCTGGCAGTTAAGTAGAGGTTTAAAATCAAGGTATCTGACTGTAGATTTGACATCCAATTAAACAAGAAAAATATAACTGACTGGATATTTCAAATCGCAACTACAGATTACATACTGTAAGGCTATTGTGTTTTAGGATACTGATTATAATAGTCTTGGGGATCTGTACATTCTGACATAGAGAAGACTAGTGGCTTTGTAATCTGGGACCCCGATTACATTTGTATCATTACCACAGTGTCTGTGGGTCCTTTGAATAAAGTTATTTAAGGCAACAAGCAACGCTAATTTTAAATTATTGCCTTTCACAACATTACTGCTAATGACTTTCCATAAGTACAAAAACTCTGATGCACAAGTAGTTGTTCACATCATTAGAAATCAAGCTTCTATTAGTTTCCTCTTCCGCAGAAGTGAGCAGCATTCCAGTCTCAACATTGTGTACCAGAAATATCTAGATGAAAAAAAATGGTTTATTAACAAATCATTTGAAGGAAATTTATTTGCATCCATACTGTTCATTCTAAGTAGTTTTGATCAACGTAGTTTTGTTATTTAATTGTTAACAAAATACTAGCTATTTATTTGTTGCATATGTCACGTAGCCTACTCTCATTATTAAGCAGTTGGGAATTGGGTGAAGATTTTGTAAATTTTTCATAGTATCAGCCTGTAAAACAATGACAGGGCATCTTCCCCATTCTCTAGAACTTTTGGCATTGATTTTGGTCTCTTTCCCACCCCATCCCCCACCTTAGAATTGTACCCTTGGTTTACCCAGTGGCTGCTTACTTGCAGTCAGATTGAGGGTACACCTTGTGACTGAATTCAACTACTTCCTTCAGGAACGCTGCATATTCCATAGTAGTAACAATATCAGTGCAGGAGCAGTCCATGGCTGTTCAAACTCTCATTTATTCACCTCCGAGCTGGAAAAGCCCGCTATACAAGGTTAACCAGGAGCCTAGCTGCTCCAATCCAGCTGACCACCAGTGTGTTTTAAATCTTCAGAGACTTGTTGGAGCACTCAATGGCCTCCAGTACTTCTAGCACTTGGAGAATGGTTACAGGTTGAAGAGGCCTAAGGCTGGGTAGCTTTTCAGTAGTAGGACAAGCATCCAATACCAGGAGATAGACAGGGAGCAATTGTAGCTTGTTAGAGAGCAACCCAGAAAAAACAAAACCAGTTCATTTTGATTATTTTCCAGTGGGAATGTAGAAGATTCATCAACATTTTGTTTTCCTTAACTTTATTGAGGTCAAAAATATTGGGCTGGGGATGCATGCCCTCATATTAATAGCTTTGATTCATGTAATGGTTTCCAAGAATGTATCTACCACTTAGAACAGGATATTTCAGCAGTTAAGACATTTCACGCAGAATTAGATATTGTTTTCCCTTTTCAGAAGGTACATATAGTTTTGTGTTTGAATCTTTATTGTGCTCATTAAGTAATTTCAGTACAATGGCAAAAGGGAACTAGAGGCTATTTCTCAAAAAAGAATTTCCAATAATTTGCCTTTTTGATATATTGACTCAGCTATAGTAAATGAAACAAAAATAGCCTCTGTAGGAAGATACACTCTACACAATAAAGTAAATTTTTGTACTTAACAAAACAGTGTCACGTAACAATGCTGAATGCAACACAAGCTGTTAAGACTAGTAACGCTTTTACTATTTTACCTTCCTTATGTTGAGTGTTTAGTAGATTCCTCGTCTATTGAAACGGCAGCATTCTGATTTGGAACTGAAAATGTTGGGGAAAGAAAACAGCAATGAAGTGAACATTTTGAGCTTCAGACCACTCTTCTTATTTGGAATCTTGTAAATTAACCACTTAAGTTAAATTGACAGTTTCCAGTTTTCAGTGAAATTGTCCCATCTACAAACTAAGAGGCCTCAAGAACCCTAGGTAATGAGCCTCCAACCTAGTTACTGAGCAGCTGCCATTGTGGGATGATGTTCTCTGGGAAGAGGGTAGAACAAAGATCAGTTAGCACTATAATGGTTCAGAGAATGATTGAAAGCTTCAGGACATGGGATAGTGGTAGTGAAGGAAATTTGGGAAATGTCACTATTAGGTGGAAAGAATTTTGGATCAGTGACCTCAGATAGTGGATAGGGATAATCAGGAAGAGGAAAAGTCACAGGCCTCAGGACATTGGGACTGGAGAGATGGACAGCTAACAAGAGTCTTACATCCATTCATTCTTCCTCCCTCCCTTCTTACACAATCTTTCAACAATTCAGAAATCTTTAACTTATTTCATCATTTCATACTTTAGTCAATGCTTTTACAATAACTTTTTTTTAGCAATGTGTATAATCTTTACATGCTTGAAACAACGGTCTCTGCAGACTCACAGTTTTAAACTTTTCAATGCATACCAATTGATTATGGTTTATTATAATAGATGTTAACGATTAATGTTTCTATGTTACAGTGTTAGACATAGACTTGAAGGTATTGAAGTGTCAGCAATAATCCTAAAGTCTCTTTTACTATGGTAAAGTACTTCCTCTGATATTAGTTTAGCTCCTTACAGAAGTACCCCACTGGCTTCGCTGTTCACGACTCATCATCCTGTAACAAGGCTGCACCTATCCCAAGTCACTAATATCAATGACCACTTTAAAAAGGTTTGGAAAATTCTGGGGTGACCAGTGCCTTTATTGAGAAGCTGAAGACAATTCTAAAGGCTGGTTGGCATTCTGCTGAACATTCCAATTTTGTTCATTTCCGAAATCATGTACAAACTTCTGGTGAAAGGCACACATTCCTACAAATCTTATGATTTCTTGTTTAATTTTAGGAACAGGAAATTCTTTGAGTGTTTTCACTTCCACTGTATTTGGTAACCCCTTTCCTTGTCCTACGACATATCTTAGATATGTCATTCCTGCTTTAGTGAATTCATTTTATGTTAAATTTATTATTAAACCAGCCAACTGTAATTGCTTAAACAGGTCTACTTATCTCATAAGCACTTCCCACGAGTTACTAAATATTGTGATACCATCCATATAACTAATAGTTATATATTACAGCTACGACTTGATTCATAAGTCTTTGGAATGTTCCTAGCGTGTTAACCCCTATGGCATTACTCAACAGTGTTAAACCTTTTTGGTAGGACAGAAGTGGACATCTCTTTAGCCTTTGATGTTAATGGAATTGCCAGTATCCCTCAGTACATCATTCATAGAAAGGAATGAGAAATTGTCAACCCTACAGGTATAGTCTCTTAACCGTAGGACTGGGTACAAAACTGTTTTCGTGACTGCATTTAATTTCCTGTAGTCTATACTGCATTCTGGATCAGTACTGGTTGATCCATCCAGTACAGCAACTGACACCACCAGTGAACTCCAGCAGCTTTAGCTGGGTTCATACCAGTAATTATCCAGCGCATACTGAATCTCTGCTTTTATTGAGTTTGTGCACTAAATTCAATCAATAAGGATGTTGTTTCACCAGTCCTGATTCTCCTTTGTCCACATCATGCCTAGCATCTAGTAAGCAAAAAATAATTTATTAATATGGTAACTTTAGAATGACAAAGGTAAACAATGAGGTAATCTAATTAATATCAATGATTTAAACCAATCTTCTTTGGGCATCATCCCCTCACAGACAGCCAGATACAGTAAAGGGATAAATTAGAAAGAAAATACAAGAATTGAGATTGGGTGGTTCAATTAAACAGTTTCAAACAATGGACGACAAGCCTTCATGTAATTCTTGGAAAAAGGAGTTGCTTCCAGGCATGTGTTGTATATCTAATTTCAAAGTCTTCAGTGAATACAAACAATTTCAACAGACTTCCAGAATTGTTTACTTATTTCTTTTCACAGAACATTCAATAATTCTTTAATAGGATAGAAAATCAGACAGCGTAAAATCATAGCAGCTAGTCCCAAAGCTACCAAAAATCACTCAGCACCTGCCAAAACCAGTCAGAACCAGTATTAAAATGATAAGAAATAGGAACTGAGTAGGCCGTTGGCCCATTGAGCCTGCTCTGTCATTAAACAGATCATGACCGATCCGACATTCCACATATTCACTTTTTTGCCTTTTCATCATAATCCTTGATTATTCTACTGATCACGAATCTCAGCCTTAAATATTCACAAGGATTCCTACCTCTCAGTTCTCTGTGGCATAAAGATCCAAAGACTGTTAACCCTCAGAAGAAATTCCTTCTCATTTCAGTCTTAACTTGGTGCCCCTTTATTCATGAGACTGTGCGCTCTGGCCCTATATTCTCTCGAGGGGAAACATCCTCTCAGCATTTATCCTGTCAATCCTCCTAAGAATCCTATATGTTTCAATCCCTCCATATCAAGGATCATCCGAGTGAAACTTCTCTGAACTTACTACAACAAAATGATATCGTCCCTTAAAAAGGCAACTGGCACCCTATACAGTAAGACTTCCCTAGTTTTATACTCCAACACCCTTGAAATAAGCATTCCATATAAGAAATAACATTCTATTAGCTTTCCTGATTACTGCCTCACCTGTGTGCCAGCTTTCTGTGTTTCATGTACAAGTAGTTCAAGTCCCTTTGTGGGTGCAGACTTTTGCAGTTTTTCTCCATTTAAATAATACTGTTCTTTTGCTGTTCATTTTGGAAGGAAGAACTTCACATGTTCTCACACTATTACTCCATTTGCCATCTTTATGCCCACTCACTTAATCTACCAATATCCCTCTGTAAACTAAAAACAAAGAACTGCAGATGCTGGAAATCTGAAACAAAACAGAAAAAGCTGAAGAAACTCAGTAGGTCTGGCTGAGTTTCTTCAGCTATTTCCGTTTCGTCTCTAAACTGTTTGCATCCTTCTCGCTACTTACCTTTCCGTATATATTTGTGTCATTTGCAAATTTGGCTATGATGCATTTGCTTCCTTCCACCAAGTCGTTAATATATATTGTAAACAATTGCTGTTGCAGCACTGCAATTTGTGGAACCTCACTGGTTACTGGTGAGACCTGAACCTGAGAAAGAACCCCTTATCCCACTTGCTGTTTCCAGTCCATTATCTAAATCTCTATCCATGCCTCTAACACTATGAACTCTTATGGCTTAACCCTCTGTAAGGTACCTTGTCAAATGACCTCTGAAAGTCCAAACAGAACACGTACTGTTTTTCCTCCACCTGCTCTGACTGACACTTCCTCAAAAAACTCTAATAAATTAGAGAGACATGGTTTCCTTTTCCTGAAGCCAGCTGACGTTGCTTGATTAGATTTTGCTTTTCCAAGTGCGCTTCTATTACATCCCTTTTTTCAAAAAAATATTCTCTATAGTTAGCTGGTTAACATTGGTCCTTCCTTAATTGACCAATTCAACATCCAACTAGTTGTCAGCCCTGGACACAGCAACACTTGATGCTGTATCATCCAGTGTGCCTTAGATTAGTACTTAAGTTGCATTATCTTCAAGGCCAATCATCAACAGCAAACATCTGCATTTGATTTATTTTAAAACACACAGATGTTCAAAGTTCAACTAACTCAGCAGTTCCACCAAAAAAAATGAGAAAAATAAAAGAAATGCAGCGAGAGTCTCTACAGTTACATGCTCCTGTGAGTCTTTCTAGAAAAGATGAAAATGTAATCCAACATTAATAATTCATCTTTTTGTCTTCAGATATTTCCCTAATCAAATTTAATTAACCCCTAAGCATATAACCATAAATCAAATGAAAAAAATCCAGTAGATTCATCTGGGGAATCTCTGGGTGCAGTTATGAAGAAATCTAATGGTTCGTAACAATGCTGAGTATTCATGACAGTATGCCAAAGCTATCTCTATTTGCAGATGATACGCAGTTGACTTCAACTGTTTTATACTCAAACTGATGATGTTCTGAAACACTTTAGACAAAGTTAGAACCTTAATCAGATTGTATCTCAATTGGTAATCCATAACAAGTATAAAAAAAAGTTAGATTTTCCATAGCTACTTTAGTTGTAATGGTCCTTAAAGAAATAGCTCTGGGAATCAGGTTGTCATATGCACAATTGAGAGGATAGGTGTATGTCCTCCTTTTGTCTTCGATAATCCCTACGATCCACTAACACTTGACTGAATAGTTCTTCAAAAACTGGTAAGGCTATCAAAGCTGCTATTTATTTATTGATGGTTGTGTTTTCCATATTTCCAAATGTTCTGCCACAGGAATGTCACATCTTATACACAATATTTCCTTACAATATCAAAGCAGTAGCACTCTTTGATGAATAACCATCCATTCCTTCTCCACAGGTTCCTCATCAGAAGTCAGCTTTTATTATAATAGTACTCTGGAACTCCTTCAGCCATAATTTGGAACTAGGTAAGTGCAGTATTCTTGGAGAGTTGGAGGAGATTAGAGCTGTGAAGAGGTTAGGTTATTTCCAGGAGGGTGGGGCGGGGGGGCGGTGGTGTTTGCACAGCCTGTGCAGGGATTTAAACCAAAATGAATTCCAAACTTTACACATACATAAAATAATGGGGAATGCAAACATTTAAGTGGTTTGTTTCATGACGATTCTTCCTGGTCAAGTAGAAATGTCTTAATTGAAGAATTTATTTATTCTTCATCAATCTATACAGTGAACAAGCATAGCACTGTGGAAAATATTACTACCTTGAGAACTTTCTTCATCTGATTCCTCATCTATCCAGTGCTGATCAGTGCCTCCTAACAATCGGTTTTGAGATTCGCTCAACGGTCTTGGAGGAAGTGTCTGTCCATCAGCATTGCTGTGGGGGTGTAAAGTGTATCAATTAAAACAACAAGTTTTATCAATACAGAAGGGTCAGCATAGTAAAAAACTTCAAGAAAATGGAAGAAGAATCATACTTATGCATAATGACTGGAATTTTCAAAGCACTCTATAGCCAATGAATACTTTTGAAGCATATGCATTGATGTGAAATAAGAAATATGGCAGCCAATTCATAAGACATGGGAGCAGAAATTAGGCCATTCAACCAATCAAGTCTGCTCCTCCATTCAATCATGGCTGATCAGTTTCTCAAACCCATTCTTCCACCTTCTCCCTGTAAGCTTTGATCCCCTTAACAATCAAGAACCGATCTATCTCTGTCTTAAATATACTCAATGACCCAGCCTCCAAAGTCTTCTGTGGCAATGAATTTGATAGATTCACCACTCTCTGGCTGAACAGGTTTCCCTCATCTCCATGCTAAAGGGTCTTCCCTTTATTCTAAGGCTGTGCCCTTGGGTCCTAGTCTCTCCTGCTAATGGAAACATCTTCCCTACATCCACTCTATCCAGGCATTTCAGCATTCTGAAAGTTTCAATCAGATCCCCCTTCATCGTTCTAAACTCCATCAAGTAAAGACCCAGAGTCCTCAAATGTTTCTCATATGTTAAGCCTTTCATTCTTGGGATCATTCTCATGCTCCAGGGCCAGTACATCCTTTCTGAGATATGGGGCCCAAAATCGCTCACAATATTCTAAATGTGGTCTGATGTGCATTTTAAAGCCTCAGAAGTATATCCCTGCTTTTCTATTCTAGTCCTGTCAAAATAAATGCCAATATTGCATTTCCCTTCCTAACCACTGACTCAACCTGCAAGCTAACCTTCAGAGAATCCTGGACAAGGACTCCCAAGTCCCTTTGCACATCAGATTTCTGGATTTTCTCCCCATTTAGAACATAGTCTACGCCTCGATTCTTCCTTCCAAAACGCATGACCTCACATTGTATTCCATTTGCCAGTTCTTCGCCCACTCTCCTAACCTGTCCAAATCCTTCTGCAGCCTCCCTGCCTCAACACTACCTGTCCTTCTATCTTTGTAGCATCTGCAAACTTAGCCTGAATGTCCCAAGTTCCTTCATCTAGATCATTAATGTATAAAGTGAAAAGTTGTGGTCCCAATACTAACCCTCGCGGAACACCACTATTCACCACCTGCCATCCTGAGAAGGACCCTTATATCCCCACTCTTTGCTTTCTGCCAGACAGCCATGGATCTTCTATCCATGCTAGTACCTTGCTTCTAACACCATGGGCTCTTATCTTACTCAGCAGCCTCCTGTGCAGCACCTTGTCAAAGGCCCTCTGGAAGTCCAAGTAGATAACATTCATTGGCCATCCTTTGTCTAACCTGCTTGTTACCTCCTCAAAGATTTCTAACAGATTTGTCAGGCATAACCTCCACTAGATAAAATCATGCTGACTTTGCCTTCTTTTTAAACTGTGCATTTCCAAGTATTCAGAAATCTCATCCTTCACAATGGGCTCCAAAATCTTACCAAGATTGATGCGAAGTTCAGTTCCTCTGCCATTTCTTTGTTCCCCATTACTGTTTCTCCAGCATTATTTTCGACTAGCCCAATATCCACTTTTACCCCAGTTTTGCCCTTTATATATATCTGAAGAAATTCTTGTAATCTTCTTTTATATTGCTGGCTAGCTTACACTCATATTTAATCTTCTGCCTCCTTATTTCTTTTTTTAGTGAAAACAGGTCTGATGAAGAGTCATCTAGACTCAAAATGTTAGCTTCCTCTCTCTCCATGGATGCTGTCTGATCCACTGTGATCTCCAGCATTTCTTGTGTTCAGTACAGCTTCCAGCGTCTGCAGCGATTTGTTCCCTTATTTCTTTTTTGGTTGTCCTCTATTGGTCTTTTTAGGCTTCCCACTGCCCTTCACCGCATTATGTACTTTATCTTTTGCTTTTATGCTGACCCGGACTTCCCTAGTCAGCCATGGTTGCCTCATTGTCCCTGTACCATGCTTCTTTTCCCTAGGGATGTATTTTTGCTGTGTCTCCCAAATAATCCCAGAAACTCCTGCCATTGCTGTTCTACTGTCTTTCCTGCTATGCTCCTCTCCCAGTAACTTCTGGCCAACTCCTCCCTCATGCCTCCAGAGTTGCCTTTATTCAACTGTAATACCATTACATCTGATTCCAGCTTCTCCCTCTCAAATTGCAGAGTAAATTCTATCCCATTATGATCGCTGCCTCCTAAGGGTTCCTTCACCTTAAGATCCCTTATCAAGTCTGCCTCATTGCACATCACTAAATCCAGAATTGCCTGTTCCCTAGTAGTCTCCACCACAAGCTGCTCCAAAATGCCATCTCGTAGACCTTTCACAAATTTCTTTTCTTGTGATCCACTACCAACCTGATTTTCCCAGTCCACCTACATATGAAATTCCCCATGATCACTGTAACCTTGCCCTTCTTACACACCTTTTCTTTTCTTGTGCCCCACATCCTGACTACTGTTTGGAGGCCCGTACATAATTCCCAATATGGCTTTACCACCTTTGCGGTCCCTCAATTCTACTCTCACAGGCTCTACATCATCTGACCCTACGTCATTTCTTGCTATTGATTTAATTTCATTTCTTACTAATAAGGCAACCCCACTCTCTCTACCAACCTGCCTGTCTTTTTGGTAGGATTATATCCTTGGATATTTAGCTCCCTGTCCTGATTCCCTTGCAGCCACGTCCCTGTGATGCCGACCACATCATACTTGCCAATTTCAATCTGCGCCATTTGCTCATTTACCTAATTTTGTATACTGCATGCATTCAGATACAACACCTTCAGTCCTGTACTTACCGTCCCTGTTCTCGTTGTCATCCCTTTATCCAATGTGCTTGAAGTTAGATTCCTAACCCTTTCCAAACAGTTTATCCTATTGTGTGTTCTGGAGAGTTTAATAACCTCTCCTGAGTTCTCCCTCCTTTTCATTTTTTAAATATATTTTTCCATACAGTTGAATCCACCCCCACAGATGTTAACCTGCTGCTTTGATTCCCATTTGGTGTTATACCCTTCCCTTCCCTCCAACTTTCTAATTTAAAGTCCTGTTGACCATCCTATTTACCCTTTTCGCTAGAAAATTGGTCCCAGTTTGATTCAGGTAGAGACTGTCCCAATGGTACAGATCCCTCCTGTTCCAATACTGATGCCAGCGCCCCACGAAATGGATGTTCAGAACAGGGTTCAGAATAGGCTTTAACCTGCACATAATTTGATGGAAGACGTGACCACAGTATCTGACGTTGTCACAAGTTGACCAAGACTGAAATCTACCACTCTCAGCACTGACGTCTTAGGTTGAATAGTATAACAAATTCAACTAAAAAGTGTCATAGCTTTCAAAGTAAATACCTAATGTAAACTCAGCATTCCAATAATAACTGTCATATAGCATTGCTATATGATTCACATACAATTGATTTTATGACAATGTGAAAAACCATATTGGACAATCCAAAAACTCATGCATTCATGAACACACTGAAAAGCTGTTTTAATGTCACAAGTTTTTCAGTCTATTGGTGAACCCTCACCAGAATACAGCAGCATGTGAAAATGGGATGGGTGCTTGTCATCCACTGACAAGCCAGTATTAGAAGAAGCTAGTCATTTTACAATGTGCTCTACATTTCTGGATAAAACAGGATCAGAAGCCTTGTACAAAACAATGGAGCTTGGCCATGAAGAGTGAAACTAGAAGCAGAGTGTTTATCTGACAGTGACTGATGCTGCTTATAATATTTGGACTTTTGTATGTCTACTGCTTATACACAACAGTTTGAAAGTTAATAGATGCTGGGACAGAACACAGGATTTTCCTGAATGCTGTGGTGTTCTAATTTCAGTGTGCATCTGTTCTCTTTAACAGGTCCTTGCCAAGAAGTCAATCTGATGGAGAGGGAACTCTCCTGTAGATCAGATGATCAGTTATACCCAATCCTTAAGCCTGAGGAGCTTTAGGTTGAGTACTGGATGGGAAGGGGAGGAAAATCAAGGGACTGCACTCTTGTTTCTCCTTTTCACAAGCAGATCTGTAAAAACACATCTCCCCAAGCTGTCTTTACCTTCTTCTAATTACCAGGAGGGCACAGATTTGGCAAAGGGGAAATAACAGTTAAAAAACAAAAATGAACGTACTAGCTGTACTATTCCTCTATTTTGAAGTTTACAGATCTTGAAGGTAGTAGGTAGATAAGGTGATCAATAAACATACAGGATACTTTCCTTTATTAGCCAAGGCATAGAATACAGGTGGTTATACAAGAACAGTAGGAAATGCTAGTCACTTCATAACTGAAGTACTACGTGCAGTTCTGGTTGCTAAATTATAGGAAGCATGTGACTGCATGAGATGGGGTGCATAGGAGATTTACCAGAATGCTGCCGGGGCTGGAGGCTACGAGGAAAGATTGGATAGGAAGAGGCTGTTTTCCTTGGAGCAGTAAAGACTGAGAGGAGCCCTGAATGTGTGTGTGCTTTTAGCAGAGAAAAAAAGAAGTGGGAATTAATATTTCTGGCTAGAATATATTCAGGAATTAAACAACTCATTAGTGCTAGCTACACCTCTCCCTACTGTTATTGTTTTAAATTCGTGCATAGCTTGCCTAGGCTACATTAAGGATTAATGAAGGATTTGTTGTCACTTTGGGAGCACATTATTAACCATGGAATGGCAAAGAAAAAGGTTTATGAGCACCTGCGAGTGAAAAGTTATTACAGATGACTTTAACAGGACAAGTCAGTTACCCAAACCTAATTAGGTTCAAATTAAAACTAAAGAACACAAAGAAAAAAACAAAGGTGATTCCCTGGAAATTACATAATTTTAACTAACATTTATGTGAAAGTACCAATCAGTGGAAGTGATATAGAGACCTCATGTAATAGGTTTCAAGTCTGTTAACAACAATATGCGGATGTGTCTGGCACAGGGAAAATTCTCCCGTCAAGACATTAAAACCAAGGGTGTCCAAGCTTTTGTTTCTGTTGGTCATGGAATTATTTATTGTGGTGCCCAAAGAGATAGGTGTAGTATAGAAATATCTTTTAATCAACCTATTCAGACATGTTATCACATGCCTCCTGGCTCACACGTACAGACTCTACCACTGCACCACAATATGTAGTTTATATGCACTTTATACCCTATGCAGTACGGACGGTATGATCTGCCTATACTGCACACAAAACAGAACTTCTCACTGTACCTAGGTACATGTGACAATAATAAATCAAATCAAAATCAAATATGTTGGTAGTAAAGACCCATGATTGGTTTCCAATAATTACTTCAATTATTATAACCATCACCACGAGGAAAAGGAAGATCCAAATAACGGAAAGCATTGATGCAATCCTCAACTTAAATTGTATTAGATAAGAAAGATGGACTTGTCAATATTCCAATTCAGATACTGGTCTGTTCTAAACGCTGGAATCTTGTGGCTTTTAGCTTTATCAGTTAATTCTGATTTTGTTTGAACAGTTTACTAATGGAAAAGCAATTCAATAGGCAGCAAATAGAATTAATCAAAGGAAGCATTCAATTAAAAGATATTTGGAAACAAAGATAATAAATGTACTTTTTGGCAGGTTCAGTATGGTTGATTGAGTTGGGCTGCTCTGGATCTTGACTGACCAGGCGAGTTGGATAAGAACATCCATCACCGAGGCTGAAAGATAAAACATTAAAATACCATACATACCACCACCAACAATGGCCATTCTAATTGATACAAAGCATATTAGTTTCTTATAAGAACTGCCGGAGAAACTCAGGAGGCTTGGCAGTATTTGTGAAGATAAGTTAATGTTTCAAGTCCAGAGACCGTTCTTCAGAACTGATACTAACTAGGAAAATGCGGCATTTATGCTGATGACGTTGGGGGCCGGACAGGCAGAGTCAGTGGATAGATGGAGATGAAGCCCAGAGAGAGAGGGAGAGGGAGGAGAGAGAGAAAGTTAGGCAGACACAGGGATGGTTGATAGTAAGCTAGGGAGGGAGAAAACCTAATAATGGGGATCATAACTAAGTGAAAATGAGTTGACAGTGCTGAAAACAGTGCATGCCATGACAGGGCCTTAAGATACAGGGGTGGGGTAAGGACATGGAAGGTGGTGTTGGTGGTGCTATTGACTCATAGGGCTGTAGGATCCCCAAGTGAAAGATGAAATGTGCTTCCAGCTTGCACTGAGCCTTGCTGGAGGTTTGAGACAAAATTTTGTACAGCAAGCATGCTGATGTGTTGAAGTGGCAGGCAACTGGAAGCTCAGTGCTTTATTTAGGGACAGAATGTAGGTGTTGTCTAAAAGACGTCACCCAGTCTATATTTCATCCCCGCTAATGTCAAGACATTATGAGCAGCGAACACAGTAGAACAAATTGAGTGAAGTGCAGATAAACCACTATTTCACTTGGAAAGTGTGTCTGCAGCACTGTATAGTGAGGAGGGAGGAGGTAAATTGACAAGTGTTGCACTTTTTAAACATGTATAGGAAGGTGCTGTGGGAGTATACGGAGGTATTAGGAGGAGTGGACAAAGGTGTCCCAGAGGGAACAGTCCCTGCAAAATGCTGACGAGGGAAGGGGAATGTGTGTCTGATGGTGACATCCTGCTGGAAGAAGTGGCAGAAAACATGATTAATGATACTTTAAATGCAGATGCTAGTGGTATGGAAAGTCAGGACCAGGGATCCTAGCAGTGTTGTGCAAGAGAAGAGACCATCCGAGTTTCTCCAACAATTTCTGTTTTCATTTCAGATCTGCAGCATCCACGATTTTTTTTTACATTAATTTCTTATATTTGTTAAGATAGCATTAGGACATTTAATGTATGTATTAAGTTATGCTTTCATGTAAAAGGCGACTGCTAACAAATGCTTAACTTTTAAGCAATTAGCCTTCAATACATTATTTCAACCATGCGCATAACAGTGTAATGAGTTTGGGGATAGCAGCCCAATGGTAATATTACTGGACCAGTGATACAGGGACAGGAGTTAAATTCCACCCTGGAAGTTGGAGGGAATATAAATTCAAATCATAAATAAAATGCTGTTATCAGTGATGGTCATAGAACTACAAGATCGGTTATTATGGCCATTCTGCTTCACTAATGTCCCAAGGGAAGGACATACACCATCCTGACCTTCAAGAGACTCCAGACTGAGAGCAATGTTGCTCAACAAAACATACCTTGTAAAAATCGGAAGAAGCCAGTACTTCCCTTGGTCTCCATACACCTGTTTTAAATTTTTGGTAAATCCCAAGCTAAATCCATTCTTGTCAGGGCCATTTCGGAACACTGGTGCACGGAAAGCCTCTGGAGTGAAAATGTACTCAGTTAGCAGTATAACAATGTTTTCTTCAAAGTAGTAATACAAATATACCAAGACAGATATGAAAAGTCTCTTTCTATTAACAAAACAGATAATGTTTTACGTCATAATCATTGGCAGCATTGCAGCTGCAAAAACCAGTACTTCAGTTTTATTCCAATTGTCAGAATAAATTTGTACGCAGTTAAAGACCATCTTACCTATTGTTGACCTATTTTTGCTGACTAGCCAGCAGTGATAACTGAAGAGTGATAGTAGACTGATGAAGAACATGGCCGCCACAAAGAAAAGAAACAAGACATGGAATTTTGCATGAGTATCAGGCAGGTCACCCTACAAGAAGCCAAAAAAAAAAAAAAATCAGCTATATATGTTTGGATGTAAGCCTGGCACCTGGCAGTCAGATATTATATTAACATATCTATTTCAGATCTCAACTACTATTTACAGAAAATTAATCCATAACTGAACTTTTTCTGCTTAAAAACGACCAGAAACAGTTTTTCGATATTTTCAGCTGTTCAGTAATGTATCAAGTTGTATTCATTCATAAAAACCAATTATTAAATACAATACCAGTGACTTGAGCCGTTCACGGCTTTTTCCTGGAACAAAGCTGACAGTTGTTGAATCACATCATATATTATATAAATACATCACATTCAAAATACAATTTAAATATAAAAAATACTCACTCGTTACACACGTATCCAATTATCTAACCTGTTCACTTCTCTCAGGTGATGCACCAACTGCAGCCTAAAGGTATGCAACTCATCTATCCATCTACACCAGTCTTGATCTGGCCTTGCTATAGGTGCAGGAATAGCTTTGTTCAGAAGATCTTTCAGTTCATTTCTCTATCTACCATGGTGAAATTGCTGCCATGCACTTGGCGCCACCTCAAGGGGTAATTTAGTAGCTTCCAGTCCAAACTACATCATAAAATGCATTCTACTAAGTAAACTATCATAACATCTAGAATTTAAACACAAACTTCAAGATTTTGTAACTTTAAATATGGTAGAAACATTTTGCATAAAAAATGAACACTTGGTACATCCAGTAACAGTGGGATGTGGGAGGGAATAAAACAATGGCTTTATTTTCCATACTGCTGAGTTACTGATAACCGTGTGTGATATAACTATGGGTTATGCTAAAAGTTATAGGTTATAGAGGTCAGGCATACAAGGAGAAAATAGAATTTTATCCAATTGGTGAAGCAGCAGAAAAGGAAAAACATTATGGAAATGGATTTAATGCAGTTTGTTGTGGCTGGACCTACTTGATTGTGGGAGGGCCACACGTCTGTGTCTTGGTTGGAAATGACTTACGTTAAGTTGATGGCAGGAACTGGTCCGAGCTTGCTCATTGAAGGTTGTTAATTAGGCTCATTAATGAGCTAGCTGACATCCCCTTATCCCTCAGCCTCCCAAAACTTCATGTGATTTAGGAATTACATGTAAGTGGCTCGACTTTCCCAAGGCCACCAGGCTAACTCTGCGGGAAAGGGAGGGAATTCGGATCATTGGTGTTGGTTGTCAGTGTAGGGAGGGGCAAAGTCTCAGAGCGATTGGGGTTCATTTTTATACTAATGCCAGCTGTTACAGCAGGTTTTAATTCCTCTAGATCTTCCTGGCTAAACGTATGGTAAATAAAGATCGAATCATCTGAAGGTTCTGACTCTAACTCAGATTCAGGACTTTTCGGAGGGTTATGGACACCAGAAGTTTCGCCTTTCTAGGCAATTACCATATAGTTAGTGCATCAGGACTTCTGGAAGAGCCCAAAGCATTACATGCCCCAGCAAGACTATGTAAAACTAATCAGTCTCTTTTGCCTTTGTTTCATCTTTTTCTGTCTCTCCTTCTCTGTTTAACACTGCCTTCTCTATTACATTACTCTCATGGACTGTTGTTGCTTTACTTTATTGTCATCTGCTTGCCTTTTAATTTCCGGTTGGAGTTGACTTGTCTGTGAGGGACATGAGCTGACAATAGTTGCAGACAACTTGATCTGCATTACAAAAAAAAAGGATCAACAAAGAACAAAGAAAAGTACAGCACAGGAACAGGCCCTTTTGCCCTCCAAGCCTGCGCCGATCCAGATCCTCTTATCTAAACCTGTCACCTATTTTCCAAGACAACAAGGTGCAGGGCTGGATGAACACAGCAGGCCAAGCAGCATCATAGGAGCAGAGAGGCTGTGTTCATCCAGCCCTGCACCTTGTTGTCTCGGATTCTCCAGCATCTGCAGTTCCTGCTATCACCTATTTTCCAAGGATCTGTATCCCTCTGCTCCCTGCCCATTCATGTATCTGTCTAGAAACATTTTAAATGACGCTATCGTGCCTGCCTCTACCACCTCCACTGGCAACGCATTCCAGGCACCCACCACCCTCTGCGTAAAGAACTTTCCACGCATATCTCCCTTAAACTTTTCCCCTCTCACCTTGAAATAGTGACCCCTAGTAATTGAGTCCCCCACTCTGGGGGAAAAAGCTTCTTGCTATCCACCCTGTCTATACCTCTCATGATTTTGTAGACCTCAATCAGGTTCCCCCATCAACCTCCGTCTTTCTAATGTAAATAATCCTAATCTACTCAACCTCTCTTCATAGCTAGCACCCTCCATACCAGGCAACGTCCTGGTGAACCTCTTCTGCACCCTCTCCAAAGCATCCACATCCTTTTGGTAATGTGACAACCAGAACTGTACTCCAAATGTATTCGAACCAAAGTCCTATACAACTGTAACATGACCTGCCAACTCTTGTACTCAATACCCCGTTCGGTGAACGAAAGCATGCCGTATGCCTTCTTGACCACTCCATCCACCTGCGTTGCCACCTTCAGGGTACAATTGACCTGAACACCCAGATCTCTCTGTGCATCCATTTTCCCCAGGGCTTTTCCATTTACCGTATAGTTCGCTCTTGAATTGGATCTTCCAAAATGCATCATCTCGCATTTGCCTGGATTGAACTCCATCTGCCATCTCTCCGCCCAACGCTCCAATCTATCTATATTCTGCTGCCTTCTCCGACAGTCCCCTTCACTATCTGCTACTCCACCAATCTTAGTGTCATCTGCAAACTTGCTAATCAGACCATCTTTACTTTCCTCCAGATCATTTATGTAAATCACAAACAACAGTGGTCCCAACATGGATCCCTGTGGAACACTGGTCACAGTTCTCCATTTTGAGAAACTCCCTTCCACTACAACTGTCTCCTGTTGCCCAGCCAGTTCTCTACCCATCTAGCTAGTACGCCCTGGACCCCATGCAACTTAATCAGCCTACCATGGGGAACCTTATCAAATGCCTTACTGAAGTCCACGTATATGATATCCACAGCCCTTCCCTCATCTATCAACTTTGTCACTTCCTCAAAGAATTCTATCAAGTTGGTAAGACATGACCTTACCTGCACAAAACCATGCTGCCTATCACTAATAAGCCCATTTTCTTCCGAATGTAAATAGATCCTATCCCTCAGTATCTTCTCCAGCAGCTTCCCCCACCACTGACGTCAGGCTAATCGGTCTATAACTACCTGGATTATCCTTGCTACCCTTCTTAAACAAGGGGACAACATTAGCAATCTCCAGTCCTCTGGAACCTCACCTGTGCTCAAGGATGCTGCAAAGATATCTGCTAAGGCCCCAGCTATTTCCTCTCTCGCTTCCCTCAGTAACCTGGGATAGATCCCATCCGGACCTGGGGACTTGTCCACTCTAATGCCTTTTAGAATACCCAACATTTCCCTCCTCCTTATGCCGACTTGACTTGGAGTAATCAAACATCTATCCCTAACCTCAACATCTGTCATGTCCCTCTCCTCGGTGAATACCAACGCAAAGTACTCATTAAAGAATCTCACTCATTTTCTCTGACTCCTCACATAACTTCCCTCCTTTGTCCTTGAGTTTGCCAACCCTTTCTCTAGTTACTCTCTTGCTCCTTATGTACGAATAAAAGGCTTTGGGATTTTCCTTAACCCTGTTTGCTAAAGATATTTCATGACCCCTTTTAGCCCTCTTAATTCCTCGTTTCAGATTGGTCCTACTTTCCAGATATTTTTCTAAAGCTTCGTCTGTTTTCAGTCACCTAGACCTCATGTATGCTTCCTTTTTCCTCTTTGCTAGTCTCACAATTTCACCTGTCATCCATGGTTCTCTAATCCTGCCCTTTCTATTCCTCATTTTCACAGGGACATGTCTGTCCTGCACTCTAATCAACCTCTCTTTAAAAGCCTCCCACATATCAAATGTGGATTGGGAGCAGCCGTTTGAGGGTAAATTCACATTTCCCAGCTCCTGCCCAATTTTGCTATAGTTGGCCTTCCCCCAATTTAGCACTCTTCCTTTAGGACCACTCTCGTCTTTGTCCAGGAGTATTCTAAAACTTACGGAATTGTGATCACTATTCCCAAAGTAATCCCCGACTGAAACTTCAACCACCTGGCCGGGCTCATTCCCCAACACCAGGTCCAGTATGGCCCCTTCCCGAGTGGGACTATTTACATACTGCTCTAGAAAACCTTCCTGGATGCTCCTTACAAATTCTGATCCATCTAAACCCCTAACACTAAGTGAATCCCAGTCAATGTTGGGAAAATTAAAATCTCCCATCACCACCACCCTGTTGCTCCTACATCTTTCCATAATCGGTCTACATATTTGTACCTCTATCTCACGTCCACTGTTGGGAGGCCTGTACTACAGCCCCAACATTGTTACCGCACCCTTCCTATTTCTGAGCTCTGCCCATATTGCCTCACTGCTAGAGTCCTCCACAGTGCCCTCCTTCAGCACAGCTGTGATATCCTCTTTGACCAGTAATGCAATTCCTCCACCCTTTTTACCTCCCTCTCTATCTCGCCTGAAGCATCTATATCCTGGAATATTTAGTTGCCAATCTTGCCCTTCCCGCAACCAAGTCTCAGTAATAGCAATAACATCATATTCCCAGGTACTAATCCAAGCCCTAAGTTCATCTGCCTTACCTACTATACTTCTCGCATTAAAACAAATGCACCTCAGACCGCCTGTCCCTTTGCGTTCATCATCTGCTCTCTGCCTGCTCTTCCCCTTAGTCACCCTGACTTCATTAACTGGTTCCTTACAGGCTTTAGTTACTGCCTCCTTACTGTCCACTAACCTCCTCATTCAGTTCCACCCCCCTGCCACATTAGTTTAAATCCTCCCCAACAGCGTTAGCAAAAGCAGCCCCTAGGACATTGGTTCCAGTCCTGCCCAGGTGTAGACCATCCGATTTTTAATAGTCCCACCTCCCCCAGGACCGGTCCCAATGTCCCACAAATCTGAACTCCTCCCTCCTGCACCATCTCTCAAGCCACTCATTTATCCTGCCTATTCTTTCATTTCTACTCTGACTAGCACATGGCACTGGTAGCAATCCTGAGATTACTACCTCTGAGGGTCCTACTTTTTAACTTGTCTCCTAACTCCCTAAATTCTGCTTGTAGGACCTCATCCCGTTTATTACCTATATCATTGGTGCCTATATGCACCACGGCAGCTGACTGTTCACCCTCCCCCTTCAGAATGTCCTGCGGTCGATCCTGACCCGTGCACCTGGGAGGCAACATACCACTCGGGAGAACAAGGTGCAGGGCTGGATGAACTCGGCAGGCCAAGCAACAAGAGGCTAACGTCAGCCTCTCTGCTCCTAGGATGCTGCTTCGCCTGCTGTGTTCATCCAGCCCTGCACCTTGTTGTCTCGGATTCTCCAGCATCTGCAGTTCCTACTATCTCTGATACCACTCGGGAGTCTCGTTTTCGACCACAGAACCACCTATCTATTCCCCGTACAATCGGATCCCCTATGACTATAGCCCTGCCACTCCTTTTCCCGCCCTTCTGTACAGCGGAGCCAGCCACGGTGCCATGAACCTGGCTACTGCTGCCTTCCCCTGGTGAGCCATCTCCCCCAACAGTATCCAAAGCAGTATACCTGTTTTGGAGAGAGATGACCGCAGGGGACACCTGCAGTGCCCTCCTGCTTTTTCTCTGCCTTTTGGTCACCCATCCCCTTTTTCCCTCAGCAATCCTAATTTGCCGTGTGACCAATTTGCTAAATGTGCTATCCACGATTTCCTCAGCATTGTGGATGCTCCAAAGTGAGTCTATCCGCAGCTCCAGAGCCGTCATGCTGTCTAACAAGAGCTGCAGCTGGACACACTTCCTGCACGTGTAGAAGTCAGGGACATCAGCTGCGTCCCTGAGCTCCTACATTGAGCAAGAGGAGCATAACACGGGTCTGGGATCTCACTTGAAGCTGTCTTCCTCTCCCACCACTGCACAGCTCCTACTCCCTCACTTTCCCAGTACTTACTTCGATGATGTCTTCATACCTTTACCTCTTGCTGCAAACTACCAACTCCTGTACCCCTTTAATTGTTATTCACCCACAATCTTTAATCTTCCATCCATCTTCATTTGTTTCTCCATGCCTTCTGGGATGGTGCAGCAGATTTTAATTCCTTTAGATTTTCCTGGCTAAATTTTAAGTCAGTCAGTCAGTAAACAGTATTTAACCATCATCCCTTTTAAGGTTTTGGAGTAGATCTGTAGTCCGAGTTGTGGGTGTTGAGGTTGGTTGGCTCGCCGAGCTGGTTTGTTGTTTTGCAGACGTTTCGTTACCATGCTTGGTAACCTCCTCAGTGCAGCCTCCGATGAAGCGTCGGTGTGTTTTCCCGCCTGGTTTTTAAACTCTGCGGTCCGTTGAGATGGATTGCCTCACTTCCGGTTTTCCTT
>NC_063337.1:38195124-38247852 GCF_021869965.1 Rhincodon typus | reverse complement strand
GACTGGGACAACACCAAGATCCTGGGACAGGCTAGGCAGAGACAAGCACGAAAATTCCTGGAAGCATGCCATTAATAAATACATTGAACTCGACCCCACATACATTCCACTACCAAGGAAAACCAGAAATGAGGCAATCCATCTCAAAGGACCCCAGAGTTTAAAAACCAGGCGGGAAAACACACCGACGCTTCATCGGAAGCTGCACTGAGGTGGTTACCAAGCATGGTAACGAAACGTCTGCAAAACAACAAACCAGTTCGGCGAGCCAACCAATCTTAATATCATCCCTTCTCATTCAATGGTGTTATCATCACTGAAACCCCTGCTATCAACATCCTGGAGGTCATCATTGACCAGGAACTGAACTCGACGAGCCATATAAATATTGTGGCTCCAAGAGCAAGTCAGGGGCTGAGAATCCTGTAGGGAGTAACTCAACCCCCAAATCCCAAAACCTGTCCACCATCCACAAGGCATAAATCAGGAGTGTGATGGAATACTCCCTACTCGCCTGGATGAGTGCAGTTCCAATAACACTCAAGAAGCTTGAGGTCAGCCAGGACGAAGACGCCACTTGACTGGCACAAAGTCCACGAACATCCATTCCCTCCAACACCAATGCTCAATAGAAGCATTGTGTACTACCTACAAGATGCTGTGCAGAAATTCACTCCTGTTCCTTTGCTAGCACTTTCCAAACCATCAGCTTCATCAATCTGGAAGGACAAGGGCAGCAGATACATAGGCACACCATTACCAGCGAGTTCTCATTCAAACCACTCACCGTCTGAATTGGAAATATAACAAATGTTCCTTCAGCGTCACCAGGTCAAAATGCTGGAACTCTGTCCCTAATAGCATTGTGGGTCTACCTACCGACATGGACTGCAGTAGTTCAAGATGACAGCTCATATCACCTTCTCATGGGCAACTGGGGATGGGCAGTAAATGCTGGCCCAGCGAGCAATGCCCACTTTGCAAGAATTAATAAAAAGTTCTCAAAATTAGTTGCATTCAAAGCTCACCTTTTAAAAATGTCCAATTAGAACAAGGAAAGAAATTGACTGTTCCTTGTCTCTCTTGAAATTGGAATTAGTGTTTCTCAAGTGTGCACAATTCGCACTGATTTTTCCAGCTGATGAAATAGAGTCTAGGATTTATTGATTGGCCTCAACGTGTTAAATTTTTGAAATTAAACTAACAACAGCATTCTCTCTCTAAACTCTTGTTTTAATCTACCTCCTTCTTCAGGTTAATACTTACAAACTTGCAACCACTATCAACTGAAAGACAAAGGAAGCAAATGCACTGGAGCACAACTAATTGTAAGCTCCCCTCCAAGTCTCACACGATCCTAACTTGGAGCTATATAGCCATTCCTTCACTGTTGCTGGGTAAAGGTCTTGGGATTCTCTTAACAGCATTGTGGCACATCTACCCCATGTCACCTGCAGAGATTCAAGGTGGTAGCCAACCACCAGTTTCTCATGGACAACCAGAGATGGGCAGTAATTGCTGGCTGAGCCAGTGGCGCCCACATCCTGTGAAAGAATAAAACAATCACAGAACACAAAACAAAACTTATGTAGGGGTGCAGAATGCTCTCACAAACAGTTTCATTTTAACCAAATGTGCAATGTCACTACTGTTCCAAACAATGAGCTGGAGGACGACAAGACTTAAAGCAAATTGTCTATGAACAATGCCAAGCAGAATATATGAAAGGAATTAGAAACATCCCTTGATAAAAACAGCATTATTCCTGTTGGAAAATTCAGTGAGTGCAGTTTAGTTATACAATACAAATTGTGTATATAAGTGTTATAGTTGGCAAGTGAAGTCACTACATGCATTCATAAAAAATAGAAATTTTACAGAAGATTTTGGCACGTCTCCTCTTATTTTTCAAATTTATTTTGGAATCGTCCATGGAATGTGGGCTTTGCTGGCTAAGTCAACATTTATTGATCATCTCGAAATGCCCTGGAGGTGATGGTGAGCTGCCTTTTTAAACTGCTGCAATCCTTGGGGTTAGGCACACTTACTTTGCTGTTAGAAAGGGAGTTTCAGGATTTTTGACTCCGTGACAATTATATCACGATTACATTGCTCTTTCAAAAAGTATGGACTGTGTTGTTAGAACAGAAACTTGCAGGTGGAGGTTTTTCTATGCATCTAATGCCCTCATCTTTCTACATGTTAGAAATTGCTGGTTTGGAAGATGCTGTCTGAGGAGACTTGGTGAGATCCTGCAGGGCATCTTTTCAAAGATACATGTTGCTGCTATTATGCATTGGTGGTAAAGGGAGTAAATGTTAAGGGGGTGGATGGTGTGCCAATCAAGCAGCTTGGTCCTGGATGGTGTTGAACTTCTTCAATGTTGCTGGTTCTGCACCCATTCAGGGAAGTCCAGAATATTCAACCATGTCCCTGGTTTGTGACTTGTGGATGGTGGACAAGCAATGGGGAGTCAGGGGGTGATTTACTTGCCACAGAATTCCTAGCCCCTAATCTGCTCTTGTAACCTCAGAATTTATATGGATTGGATTAGTTTCTGATCAACGTAAGCCCTAGGATGTTAATAGTGAGGGATTCAACAATAGTAATGCCATTGAATGACATGGGATCATCATTGCAGATGGTCAATGCCTGGTGCAAAAGTTGCTGGCCCCTTATCAGCCCAAGTCTGGATGTTGTTCATTGACATGACTTAGAATCTTTATCGTGAATGGCACTAAACACTGTGCCTTCGATGAACCTCACCATTGCTGACTTTGTGGTGGAGCAAAAGTTATTCACGAAGCAGCTGAAGATGGTCAGGCCTAAGACACCATCTGTACAAAGTTTTTTCTGATTCCCATTGACTCCAGCTTTCGTAGAACTCCTTGATGCCATAAATGTCAAATGCTGCCTTGATATCAAGGGCCATTATCTCACCTCACCTCAGTTCAGCTCTTTTGTTCATGTTTGGAACAAGGCTGTAATGAGATCAGCAGCTAAGCAGCCCTTGCAGAACCCAAACTAAGCGTCAGTGAGCAAATTATCCCTTAGCAAGTGCTGCTTGATAGTGCTGTCGATGAACCCTTCCATCACTTTGCTGATAATCAACAGTAGATTGATAGGCAGTTTATTGGCTGGGTTGAATTCATCCTGCATTTTTTGGCTGGACATACCTGGGAATTTTTTCAGGTTATTGGGAAGATGCCAGTGTTGGGGAGTTGGAACAACTTGGCTAGGACATGGCTAGATCTGGGGCTTCAGGTTAATTGCCAGAACACTGTCATGCCCATAAACTTTGCACTTTCCAGTGTCTTCAGTTGTTTCTCAATATCACGAGGAGTGAACGGAATTGATTGCATAGTGCCATCTATGATGCTGGGGATCTCAGGAGGAGGTTGAAATGGATCATCTACTTGGCATAGCTGGCTGAAAATACTCAGTTTTGCATTGTGCAATGTTGTGCTAGGCTGTGCTCCTCATTGTTGAGGATGGGATATTTGTGGAACCTCTTCCTCCTGTTGGTTGTTTAGTTGTCCACCATCATTCATGATCAGATGTAACATGTTTGCAGAATTTAGGGCTAATCCACTGTCTGTGGGGTTGCAGCTTCAGCAGGCTAACTCCTCAGTTTTAGACATACCTGGTACTACTCTTGGCATGCCCTCCTTCATACTTTGTTGAACCAGAACTGATCTCCTGACTTGACAGTAATGGGAGACTGGTGGTTGAATACAATTTTAATGCTTCTGATGGCCCACAGCATGTACGTCCAGTTACAAGATGCCAGATCTTTTCAAAACCTGTCCCATTTAACACAATGGTAGTGTCACACAACACAATGGAGGGTATTCTCAACGTGAATTCAGGACTTCATCTCCACAAGGATTATGTTGTGGTCACTTCCACCAATGCTGTTATGGACAGCGGTATCTGCGACAGACAGACGGGTGAGGATGAAGTCAAGTATGTTTTTCCCTTTGCAAGTTCCTTCACCATCAATTGCAGAACCAGTCCAGCAGTTACATCCCTTAGGACTTCACCAGCTTGGTTAAAAATGGCCCTGCCAAGTCATTATTGGCACAGGACATCAATGTCCCCCACAGCACATTCTGTGCCAGCCTCAGTACTTTATCCAAGTAGTGATCAAAATAAAGAACTAATTCATCAACTAATTAGGGCAGCAGGTAGGAATCAGGAGATTTCCTTGCCCATGTCTAACCTGATGACATGAGGCTCTCTTGAGCCGAGAATCCATTTTGAAGACTCCCTGGGAAACTTACTCTGTCAATTTGCAGAAATGCATCTGCACAGAGTTTGCTAATTGAAACATAACATCAATACATCTGTCTGATCAGGTCCTTTACATCCTGGGAATTTAACGCACATCTTTATGACACAGACTGCACAACTAAAATTCATCTCAGAATTGGGCCTCTGGTCCTGCAGAATGTTATTTGAGCAAATAAGCAAGATTACACTTCGTTGAAAAAAGATGACTTCTGAATGCTCAAAATATCTGGAAATCCTTTAGAACATGTCCATGAGTTAGTAATATAATTATTGTGAAAATACATCCACAGTGATGGATGTATATTTTCAAGAATATTGTCACAAACTCATTTCTAGACAGGAGTAAGAACTTAGCACTATTTCAATGCCTTTTGATTCCAAAACGTCCTAAAAGAGAGGTTTAAATTTCATCTGGGAGTTGAATTTTCATACCTTACCAGGAAAAAGGCTGAATTTTTAACAATGAATTGTTTGCCATCACTCAAACCATATTCAGAAAATCAACGAAAACTCTGAAGGCATGTTTAGGTTAAAAAACGTTGGGACAAATCTTTCCGGGCTTGAAACATCTGACAGGCAACTACCGTTTGTTGGTAAAACGCTTGAATATTCCCAGCTCTAACTAAAGTTGCAGACATCTGGTACTTACCTGGTGGCTAGCGAAGAAATATTAGATAAATTAAAACCCCGTCCTGCATCTGGGTAACTAAACAACGGACCTCCATCATTGTCTCAATGCCATAATTATCCACCATTCTACCCATCCCTGACTTGACTCAATGCCCCAGACTACCTAACTAACCCGTCACCTGACCACATTCTCCACTTGCAACTTTACCTCACTCACCCACTCATCACTACCTCTTACAGAACACATACCCAACATCTCATTCATCCATTCCCCCATTCACCAATATTCAGACTGGACCTGTAAATTTACCACATAGAACCTAGTGTCAATAAAAGGGGCATGTCTGCTTTTCCATAACTACTCCATTCCAAGAGTACTCTGATGCTCGCTGCACATTTCTGTGAAAGCTGGACTTGAAAGAAAGGTATAGCAGCACTGAATTAAGGGAATTGGGGCACAGGAATCCAACTGTCAGTGTTGCTGCTTGAAAGATCAGGACCATTCCCTTATAGTTGTGTTGATTCACCTGTAATCACACTGTAAACAATTAAAAAAAAATTCATGGGATGTTGTCATGGGTAGTTGGGCCAGCATTTATTACTCATCCCTAACTGACCTTGAGAATGTGATGGTGAGCTGCCACCTTAAACTACTTCACTTCATTTAGTGTAGGTACATCTACAATACCATTAGGAAGGGAATTTCAGGATTTTGATTAAGCAACATTGATGGAATAGGGTTTAAAGGAATTTTGAGCATAACTATAGTGTGTCCGGGTCTCCTCAATTTTACACCCATCCACCAAACAGTCTGAATCACCACGCAAAACTGATTACACCCCACACTTTCAAACCAGAATACCTTCTTGATCAAGGTACTGTGAAATATTAGGCATGGCAGGAAGTAATGTCATTTTTCTGGTCTTTTGGTTACAAATTTATATTTGTATCATACTGCTAAGACAGGTTCTGTATTTTCTGATTCCTTAAACTTATACCATAAAACAGACGAAGTCAGATCAAAAATTTAAACACTTCCTTGATTGCAGGTTCTTAAACATCTGCATAATGTACATCAACGATGGCTAAATAAGTTAGACTCAAATGAAAATATATACTGGTGTGACTGAGTTTACTAATTTATGTCCAGTTTAAGATTAGGTTTACTCTACTAAGAATACCAAGATTCTTGGACACACCTTGACATTATAAAAATGGAGAATACATTGGACACATATTTTGGTCAAAAATCTGATTGTGCCCAAAGAGGAAACTCCAGGTAAATGTTTTTAGTAAAGGTTATCTAATCACATATCGAAACTGAATAAATTTTGCAAAAAAAAAAACAAAAAAAAAACTTCAGGTTGCATTAAAAAAAACCTCAAAATCAGACAGTAATTCACTTGGAGTCACATGCAACGTACAACTTTAATTCCATCACTTTCAATACCAGAAGTTCACTAAATAAGGAATGCAATTGCATTTTACCTTTGGGCACTTCACTGATGATTTCCTGCGACAAAGCTATATGCAAATAAAGACACTTTGATGAAAACCAGATCAATTAATTGATTCATCTGCCATGCAAAGAGGCATGGATGGGATGGGATGGGATGGGAAGGGAAGGGCGAATCATGAACTTGTCTATTATTTGTGTACAAAAATGCCATTTGAAAACTGAACAACCTATCATGTCACCTGTTTCTGGAGGTAGGACATCTTTGTGCCTACAGATGTGAAGGAAGCTTCGTTATCCAACAATAAGGACTGTAAACTAAAGGTGTATATCAATGTCATGTGACAGTATCACTGAGGGAGTTGCAGGCTTCAGGTAATATTGCATTCCTACCATCATATGATAATACTTAATAGCACCACACCTATTTTTTGTCTGAACAGTAAACATAGCTGCCACAGGTGTCCACAAATTATAAATTGGATTAATGTCCAGTTTAATCCATTTTAAATGCTGTTGCTGATTAGTACAAAACTTTTTTCTGTGGTCTTCTCTGTATAGTACCAATACCTTTAGTGACTATTGGAACTTAATACTAATTTTGACAGTAGGTTAACAGTTCAACTGAAAGACAGTACGTCTGGCTCTTGCTTAGTATTGCACTGAAATAGGACAGAATCTTACGAGCTGCCAACCAGTTGTACACTCAACTGAGAATTTCAGATGCTGCCAGAGTGGTGGAGCACAATAACTTACTAATTCGCTAGTCCAGGAGCACAGAAGCCAATCATACGGTTCTTCCAACATTACCATGACTGAGATTGGAAAACATTAAAAAACTGGTACATTTACTAGGGACGTTCTTGGACTGTGATCTACAAACTTTTATTTTTCTAAACATTACTGTTGTTTTTGTTTCCTTTCTAATCAGTACATTATTTGACAAAGTCAACAATTAACACTGTTCCAAGCTTTTGTCAATATTTTTCTGTTACCTGCAACTTCGGAACCAACACAAGAACAGTCACAGTAACACGGCTTTGGAGTTTATCATCCCTCCCACTGAAATAGCAGTTGGCACTCAGAATCTCTCTAGTATCATAAAGGTTGAGAATTCGATGCTTAGGAAGTATAACTTTGAACTAGTGTTTTCATACTGAGCAACAGTACCTTATCTTTGCTTGAATTGAGAGAAGAATTTAAGCTTGTATTTCCTTTATACAGCAACTAAATGAATGTGAATACTAATGAGAAATAATTTTTCAAACCGATAATATTTAAGTGCTTGAAGTTGGTAATATCGTAAGGATTCTATTCTGTCCTAAACCTATTGAGAATATGCTTCAAACAACTGGTTCAATTAACAGATTTTAGTGAAACAATTTGGTGAAACACAAGTTGAAATTTTTACAAAGTGTTTTAATGTTATTTTCCGGATGTTCGAAGATCTTAATCTCTCATTTATAACCAACAATAAATATACCATTGTACTGTAAAGCTTTCATGGCAAAACTATCTTAATTTATTCTTGTAGGATAGTGACCTTGTAAATAATCTTGCAACTTGCTGATTCAATAAATTAGATAGATGAATACTTCAGCATTACACAGTACAGGAGGCCATTCAGCCCACCAGACCGTGCCAGTTCTCAAACATCTACCAATTAGTCTCATTTTCCTGCTCTTTCCTCATAGCCAAATGTTTATTTCCTTTCTTAGCTGTCATCTAATTTATTTTAGAAGTTAATATTAAACTATCCATCCAAATAACGCATTTCAGATCATAAGTTACTGAGTAAAAGAAACATTCTGCATCCTGGCCTATTATTTTACAAAGTATTTGAAATCGATGTACTTCAATTATCAAACGTCTTGCAAATGCAAGGTATAGCACTCCCATGGTACAGACCACAAAATTCTGAAACCTGTATTAAGTCTCTCTTTAGTTTCTCAGTTGTTAGAAGCACAATCCCAGGCTTGCCATTATCTCCAGATTAACGAAACACCCCACTTCTGATACAACTGTAATAAATCTCTGCCTCCTTTTCCAAGGCCTTGCCATAGTTCCTAATGTATAGTGCTTAGAACAGAACACATCACTCTAGGCAAAGTCTAACGAGTCATTTTCTACACTTTTCTTTAAGGCACCTGCTTGTTGAGTCACCTTCAAAGACTTGTGGAAATAAATCCTCTGGTTGCTGTTCCTGTACCTCCTTAAAACTGTTCCTTCACTCATGATTTTAATTTCCAAAATGCACCACTTCACAGTTCTTGGCCTTTGATTTAATCTGCCGTGCCTGTCTATTTCATCTTTCTATGTCCTAGGAAAGACTGCTAATATTCTCCACACAGCTTACTACATTTCCAAGATTTGTCTCACCTCTACATTGCTTTTGCTATTTTTTCTTTACCACTTGACTGTCAATTGGATTTATTGGTTACAGCAGTAAAACAGGTTTCTGGAGATATGCTACAATATGGCATATAAAACAGGGCACAACTGTTGGTAATAGCAGCATAAATTCATCTAATTCCTTCATAAATAATCCTAGTAAATTCAGTTATGTTCTAGATATTATTTAATTTTGAATTATAGATTCACACCATTGCCAATAGGTGATTTTTTTTCATTTTGTGACCAATGAAAAGTGCCAGTTATATGTAGGGGTGATCTATACAAAACAGTAGGTACCAGTAGAAAAGCAATATCACTACGTTTACTAACTGAAATGAGGTCAATTTTCAAGAAGAGTCACCTTATCGACTGATTTTTAAAATTTAAGCACTTAGCAAGTTTACAAATCTTGATCTATAAAAAATAATCAACATTTGGCACTGTGAAAATATATTGATATGCAAAGGCTTACCACATCTATGTATTGCTGATTATAAATCAAACAGGTGACACTCACAATTTTCGCTGCTACGTGACTGAGGACTAATAGCTGATGCACAATTCTATAGGAACACACGGCAAATAAGCTGAAGTCATGTAATGGTGATAATGAGGACTGCAGAATAAATTTTACATCCTTTTTGGGAGTAATGAAGGAAACATTAGTTATACAGTGACATGATATAAAAAATAAAGGACTGAAAACTCTTGATGCAACCAGATGAACAGCCATAAGCAGAATGTAGTTTTTGCCATTTCCCCAAATGACTTCTTCAGTTTGTCTTCAGAACTAAGCTAAGGCCTCTATTGGAGCTGTAAAGCGAACTCTCAGTGAAAATGGTTATCATCTTTCCCTCCCTTCTGCTGAACATAATAGCATGTGATTCCAAGTATATAAGCATCTCTCTGATATCTAAAACAATTGGTTATTCATCACTGGTCTGACCTAATGCTAAGGAGGATGATTATTCAGTGACATGAGAAATTAGAGTTAAATTTCATCTATATTTTCTTGATATTCACACATGTAGACTTCTAGCAGGTATCTTCAATCAAAAGCACTGGTTTCCCCTGGGATACACAGGTCACTATTAGTGCCCTATTGTCACTCTCAAGATAAGAAATAACACTGCCATAACCTGGCATCTTTCTAATCCTGAAGATTTAGTACCAAATCATACAATGTATTTGCTTACTGAGTCATCAGGGGATCTGGGTTCCACCCATTTTAAAATAGTCTTAGCTAAACGAGACATAATGTAGCATTTGCAAGTGAGAAATGGAGAACTATTGATAATGAGTGTTACTTAGGTAAACTAAAAATGTATATCAGTAATAAACAACAAGAAAAACAGAATTTGCTGGAAAAGCTCAGCAGGTCTGGCAGCATCTGTGGAGAGAAATCAGAGTTCTGAGGAAGGGTCACTGGATGCAAAACGTTAACGTCGAGTTCTCTCCACAGATGCTGCCACTCCTGCTGAGATTTTTCCGCAAATGCTGTTTTTGTTTCTGATTTCCACATTTGCAGTTCTTTCAGTTTTTATTTATGTAAATCAATAATGAAAGCCATGTCCACTTCTGTAAGCCTACAGTCTTCCCTTGCTGACAATATCTGTTTTGCATACTAAAATATTAGAAGGTGCTCCAGTGAATGACTGTAGTTACTTGGAGGCTTCTGATTAGTAGGAGATGAGGTTGTGTCTGGTTTGCTGAAAATTTGCCTGAAACTTACTTCATACACCTTACAAGTACTCAGGATTGGGATCCTAAATGTTAGGTGAAAAGACTTTCAATAAAGTGGCCAAACTAAAAGTAGGCTGTACATATCTTCCCTATGCAGATATTCTAACATATTTGAATATTTTATATTAAGGCCCTTATGATTTTATTTAGTGATTGTGAGTCTAGTGCAAAAGGCTGTAAAGGAATTTCAATGAAATACTTCTATCCAAACACTGCAGACTCATTGAGGTTAAGGAACTGCTCACCATCAACAATCCTCGTCAAACTAAAACATGTATAAAGGAGTATTCCTCAAATATCTCGCTGGCATGATTCCCAAATATCAGACTGAAAAATATAATGTTCATTATCAAATTCAAAAATATAAAATGGCAATTTTTGCAAAAAATAGGAAACCATTGACCTTTGAGGGGACTGCCAATAAGTGGTAACAGGAGTGCACCACCTCCTTCTGAACACATTCTACAGTCTTATTCTTAATGATACATTGAGAATTGTACATACCTGTAAATATATTGATATTTCTGTACTTCATGTCAAAACGTTTAGCTTAAATGGAAAAACTATTATAGTGGGAACATTAAGAAGGAGGAATTAATGCTCAAACTTGCTAGTCATAGAATTGGCATATCCTCAGTTCAACAGATAAATTAATGAACTGGTGTTCTTGGTTACTGATTACACTTCATTCAATTAATTCACAGTACTGAGGTCAGCAATTCCTCGAGCTCAGTTTACTTCTCTCCAACAATAAATAGGTGCTAAGGACTCCAACTAAATCATTATTAAATAAAATAGCTTAAGTTAATATATTTTCTTTACAAGGTTTAGATTTCTCGTAAGTACTGATAAGACTCCCTCTAAATAGGAAAGATAAGGGTGATTATTTGTTTGATTAAATAAAATCAATTTTAGATTTGGAACACATTATAAAAATCAATCTTTCCATTAGTTCATTCCTGCTTTTAATGATTATGCCCTGCTAAGACTTTAGTTAACTTTCAATACAAAATTTGTCCTGTGATTTTTTAAAAAATTCTCTTGTGGAATGTGGATTTTGCTCAAATGCAAGGGTATTTGTAATATATTTGCACATTGAAAATTGCACAAGGATATTATTGCAGTAACCCTGCTAGAATGACAGGTCAGGAGAACAACGATGAAAGTGGCAATGGAAAGGTTGATACTGATGTCACATAATTGTGGAAAGAAATTCATACTCAAAATGATCAAAGAATTAGCTAGTACCTAATAGCCATCAATAATTCATCTATATAAATGATGTTTTAAATTGAAATTTCCACTTTATAGCTAGTGTTATTAAATATGCAGGGATAATCTCATTTAAAGCACTTGACAGAAAGAAACACAAGAAAACAAAGAACGAAACCTACGTATTGGAAACAGAATTAACTTGATAGATGCAGCGTTAGGGCTCAAGTGGGCGCAGTGGGAGTGGTTCTGAGCCAGAAGTCTTGTGTTCAAGTCCCACCTGGTCCAGGGATGTGCAATAAAACCTCTGAACAGGTTTATTAGAAAATATATAGAAATCAGTATTGGTAACCTATTTAAGTCAAAAACTATGTTTGAGATATTGCAATATGAATAAGTTTTTTTCATGAATTTAAATAAGAAATATATAGATAAACCTAAAAAAAATGCCAGCAAAATCAAAGCATCCAGTTTTGCCAATACCAGCTTCAACTCCTCGGAAACAAGAAATTTTGAAGGCTTCTGAACCCAAATTAATGTAACTTATAAACAGCAGTATTTAATATTAGAGCCCAAGGTGAAAAAGAGACCAATAATCAATAAGTGACTACATTGATACTGCTCACAGTATCCTTTGAATTTGTATAATTAAAAGACTATTTAAATCGAGACAAGATTGCATTAGACATAAGAGGTCTTGCAGTCAGAGTATCTCCATTGGGAGGTGAAACTTATACTATGGATCAATACACCAACTCGCTGCCAAGCATATAATCTGGTAATGGGACATGAAACCTGAAACAGCATTCACTAAAACCAAGCATCTAGGGGTGACAAACCATGTGCTGAAATTCCTTGACAGAAATGAAGTCAGTTTGCAGTGTGATATAGTATGAGATAGGACTTGGATCATTGTAATGTAGCATGAAAAACTGGTTGCATTTGCATTCATGGCATTAACACAAACAGAACACTATGATCTGATTCGGAAAGAATACCTGGCCACTGTCTTTGCTCGTGTCCATTTTCAAATCAATACCTTCTTGGAAGAGACAAAGTGATACAAAGCCACAAAGTATTTTATCTGCAAACAATGTTACTCTGGTTCCAGAGAAACCAGCAAGGGAACCAGATGTACATTACAGGCATGCTGTCAAGAGCAATACTCCCTACAAAGAAAACAGAGGGTGTTTTGTGTACAATCCTCCAGATTGAACAAGGAGCAGCAGCTTGAAATATTCTAGAAGCCATTAACTCAGCAGAGACATCAAATATAACAACCGCCTTATTCAAATTAACATTCCACCCAACAAGATGCAACTCTCCAAGCGCTGCAAAAAGTAGCAATGAAAGGATGGCCTGAAAGCCAAGGACACTCCTTTAGTCACAGACTCATTGGGAATACAGAGATGAACTGATATCCTTAGGTTGCATGTTGTACAAAGGAAGTAAGAGTCATTATTTCTGAGGAGTTGACAGTAGAGATGCCAAAATGCATCCATACAAGCCACCAAGGCATTTGAGGAAGGCAGTAGAATCACTTTACTGGCCAAACATAAGTAATTAAATATAGGACCTTGTGAATCAGTGCTGCGTTTTGTAATAGATACAAAGCTAAGCAAGCTAGAGAGCTACTGATGACACACGACATTCCAGGAGTCATCGGTCCTTTTACTCTCATAGGAAGGTTTTAAAAAAATCATGAAAGGTGGGTGTGGCTAGCTGGGCCAGCACTTATTGCCCATCCCCAGCTAACCTTGAGAAGGTGGTGGTGGTGAACTGTCTTTTTGAATCACCGCAGTCCAGGGGCTGTTGGGAGATCCATAATGTTATTGAGAAAGGAATTCCAGGATTTTGACCTAACGACAACAAAAGAAAACAATATATTTCCAAGTCAGGATGGCGAAAGTTTGGAAGAGAAATGATCATCTTGTCACTGTAGACTAATCATTTCGACTACTGGGAGGTAAACCAACTGACTTCAACAACAACCATTGGGATGATATAATGCCTGAAAGAACACTTCAGTTGTTATGGAATTCATGACATTGTGAGGAACAAGAATGGCCCTCCTCTCACAAGACAAGAATTCAGGTGGATTACAGAACTGAGAAATTCAACACCGTACATCATCTTCACAGTAACCCAATCAAATTGAAAAGCTGAGGCAGCAGAAAAAAATAATTAAAAAAATTTTAAAAATCAAGCAATCCAGCACAGATTGTATACGAGGCAACCCTCGAGAGGGGAAATACCCCTACAGAAGGTATGGGAAAGTAGTCCAGTACAAAGACTAATGTCACACATTAACTGGCATTCCAAAAGCAAAAATGCTACAGAAGACGGATGTAAAAACAGGCAAAGCGACAAAATCAAGGTGAAATGTTGGCAAGCCAAATTTTATTTTGTCAAGTCTGAACACTGGAAAGCAGGCAGAGTACAAATTTTCAATGCTCTCAACAAGAGTCTGCACATTTGCCAATTTTTAAACCTGCACAGTAACTATGCAGGTCACCTTAATCACACGCGGTGTAAGTGAATGTCCAAATATACTGTCACAATCACAGGCATCATTGCACAACTGGAGAAGCAGTTTCTTAACTGTCGGCAGCCAATCTAGAAAATGTGAATTCACCATCTGCATAGACTTTCATAGATCAACTATCAGTCCTGGTGTCCTCAGAACCACAGCAACAGAAATGGAACAGCAACAAATACTCCAGCGACAACAAATGACATGGGAATGACACTCCCCAGAGAACTTACATCACCCAGATGAACAGCCAACCATAACATGCATGTGTACAATTAGGAGACAATCACAATAAGAACAGTTTTGCGCACAGTGGATAACTTGGGTAATTCATAATGCAAAAGAGGATGTCTACGATTATTTTTTGTGTTTGTGTATGAAAACAGGATATTTGGGATAGAAATGCAATGCTATACTAATACTGACATGCTGTAGTCATGTGATCTCTACCAAGAGAGATTAACTGGGGCCACCATTGTGCATGCATTTCAATAGTGGATACAGTGCAGACGACATGTCACATTCAAGTCTGATCCTAGAAATACAGGTACTTTGCAAAGCTGATTGCAGATTTAAACTTCCTCATACAGGGAGAAATTAACAGGCAGGGTGGCACAGTAGCTCAATGGTTGGCACTGCTGCCTCAGTGCCAGAGACTCAGGTTCGATTCCACCCTCGGGTGACTGTGTGAAGTTTGCACTTTCTCCCTGTGTCTACATGGGTTTCCTCTGGGTGCTCCAGTTTCCTCCCTAAGTACAAAGATGTGCAGGTTAGGTCTATTGGTCATGCCAAATTGCCCATAGTGTTCAGGGATTTGTAGGTTAGAAGGACAAGCCATGCAAAATACAGCGATATGGCAGGTGGGATGTTCTTTAGAGGGTCAGTGTGGGCTGAATGGCCTGCTTCCACACTGTAGGGATTTTATGATAAATACTACATGCAGCTCAGTGCTGTTTCATTCAGATATTTCATTCATAGCAGGAGAAGTAACAAATGGAAAAATGACTTTCAACATTCCAGGATTTTGCAGGCAATTTTCTATTTTGGAAAAACTTAAAGAAGTAGCCAGTACTCACTAGGAATTATGTCAAACCTTTATACTAATCACATAAATATCAGCATCTCAAATATTTCAGTAAACAATAGTGCCTTAGTAGCAATCTTCCAAGACGGTGACATAAATGAGATTCTCCTAACAGTTCACAGATTTCAAAATTTAAAGGACATTTGAAGTGTGGCAAGTAGGTACTAGAATCTTGTTCACTTACTATATTTAGAGGACCAACTTTAGTGAAAACAATTTATATAGCAAATTTTATAGCAATATCTGATAAACGCACACCTAATCAACTAATCTACACCCACGTGCAATTCCACTATGTTCCATGGTTTGAAACACTGGATGCAAAATGGTTAAATTGAGTAGTAAGTTAGCACCTGTTTATCTTTCGGACTGGGTCTCTACCCAGTCGAGTGTTATGGGATGAAGATCACTCTGCTGATTCCAAATAAAATGACACTAATAGTCTTATTTTAAATCCTACTGGGGACAAAACCACCCACAATTCAGTGGCGATTTCCAATCTTAAGCATGATTAATACATCAAAAAAAAAAATCACACTACCGCAGTACGGTGCTCATTAATTTGGATCAGGATAAATTATTAAAGCAGAGAAGAGAGATTTAAATCCATTCTACGCAAGAACTTGGAACGCCTAAAACTTGGATTAGGGACAAAGTGCTTTTACTGTCAACACCATCTTGGTGAACAGTAAAATTCATTGGTATAGTTCAGATTGATCCATGACTAAACCAATGCAAACTATTACTTAATCAATTGTTTAGTTATATTATAATATTATGTATTATATTAAATATAGTAAATTCAGGGCTAACAGTAAATTTCAGGAGAGGAATTTACTTTTATGTAAAATATACTTTTAATACACGTTGTATTCACAGTGAATTTCTGTATAATTAAATGAGTTATTGTGGAAATATTTGCCAATTAGCTAGGTAATTAGTTAATAGGTTATGCGTTTATCTGGTTGAACTGTCCTATGATTAAAGAAAACAATACGAGCTATATTTTTAAAAAAATTTATGCTAACACATACACAGTAAATATGCAAATTAGCAATTTGGAAAAATCATTAAAATTTTAAAGAATACCAAACTGGTTCAATCAATTTTGTAAACAGAAACGAATCTTAATTAACCATGTTTCCACTAGCTGCAGGAAAAATCATATGTAAATTTGCAGCTCCATTCAATTACATTTGTTCTGAGAAGAGTTCAATTTGTTTCAACTTCCCCACCTCCAAATGAAGCAGCTGGACCTTATCAATGATGTAACAGACTCCTGTGACACAGTGGTAGTGTCCCAGCCTTTGAGCCAAAAGACCCGGGTTCAAGTCCCCCGTGCTTCAGATCATGTATCAAAACACATCTGAACAGGCTGATTATGAAATATCTATATCTCCCAAATCCTATTTGGTATTGGGTCCACATGTTCACCTCCAGTCTAACAATTCTGTTAACAGTCTCTACAACATTTATTTCAGCAGATTTGCTGACATTTTAAATAGTCTGTTTAAACACTAGCAAGTTGCATGTTAAACAGTCATGCTGTTTAAATTTTAAATTTGACTGTTGGACTTAAAACATTATAGGCTGCCAAATATAGGTGTTGACCTATACTAGACTATTAATTCAGAGACCCAGGTAACGTTCTGGGGACATGGGCTCAAATTCCACCATGGCAGTTGGTGAAGTTTGAATGCAATAAAAATTTAGAGTGGAGTATAATGATGCTTGTGAAACCATTGCCGACTGTCAAGAAAAACCCATCTGGTTCACTAATGTCCTTTAGGGAAGGAAACTGCTGAACTTACCTCGTCTGGTTTACAAGTGATGCTAGACCTATAACAATGTGGTTGACTCTTAACTGCTCTCTGGGCAATAAATACTGGCCTAGCCAACCACACCCAGATTCCATGAACAAATATAACAAAAATTGAATTGTTAGACGATAAACTGCATTCAACAAACATTTCAGTTGTCCAGAAATCAACAGTTGGCATTGGAAGAAAATTTAGCAAACTATCTTGGTCTTTACTGAAAACAAAATGTGGAGATCTCAGCGGGTCAGGCTGCATCCATGGAGACAAAGCAAGCTAACATTTTCAGTCCAAATGAGTCCTTGGGTCTGTGATCGCCAGCATTTTTTGTTTTCAGTAGATTCCAGTATCTACAGTAATCTGCTCCTATCTTGGGTCTTTAGATGATTAGCAAGGAGGTAGATAAGTTGAACACATCAGCAAAGTAAACAAAGTGTATACTGCTGGAGAGAGCTGAAGCAGGTTAATAAGGTAAATACTGCTACAGAGAATGTAAGGAGAGGCATGACAATCAATAATACAATTTAGGACTTTTGATTACCTACTGATCTTAATTTAGGGAAGGGCATTCTCTGCTACTATGGATAACTGGGGTTCCAACTACACAGCTTATCATTAAGGTTTTGAAGTATTTTTTGGATATTTATTAAAATACTTATTAAAATAATTATTAAATTATTTATTAAAAACTTTCACACATTTATCTTCTACAGAGCATGCAATGACAAAATAAAGATGAACTTACTGTCCAAAACTTGATGAAGTACTGAAGCACAGTTGCCGCAATGAATAAACAATATAACAAAGAATATGCCAAAAAAAGCATAAAATATTTGTAGTTCGAAAATCCCACACAATTATTCACCCTAAAAGGAAACATTTGCTTATTATTAGGTAATAGAGTGCATAGATTCATCAACTTACTACAAACGATTACAATAATCCATAGGTCTAAATAGGTTATGGTAATTCATATTTTAATCTCTGAACAAAATAGGTCATGCTCGCATTGGCAGGCTGAGACTAGTGGAGTACTGAAAAATTCATTGTGTGCGCCTCAATTGTTTACAATCTATATCAACAATTTGGATGTGGGGGCCAATTATAACATTCACAAGTTTACAGATAATACAAAACTTGTCGGAAAAGTGAATGGTTATATTGCAAAAAGACGCTTAAAGATTTAGAGAGACTGAGTGAGTAAGCATGAGCATGGCTGATGGAATGTAATGTGGATACATGTAAGGTTACCTACTTAGATAGAGGAAACAAAGAGGCAGCGTGTTTCTTAAATAGTGTGACATTGGGAATTGTCCAAAGAGACCTAGGAATCCTCATTTAGAAGTCACTGAAAACCACCAAGCAGTTGCAGCAAGCAATTCAGAAGGTGAACAGCAGGTTAACCTTTATTGCAAAAGGATTTGAATACAGGAGCAAAGTCTCACTTTATTTGTATTGAACACTGATGAGACTACACGTAGTCTATGAAGTTCTGGTCCCTTTGCATAAGGAAGGAAATACTTTCATAGAAGAAATGCAGCAGACATTCACCAGTCTGATTCGTGAAATAGTGGGGCTATCCTATGAGAAGAGATTGATGAAACTGTGACAGTATTCTCTGCAGTTTATAAGAATGGGAGACAATCTCATACAGACTTCCAAAATTCTTAACCAGAGAGATAGAATTGATGCAGAAAAGAGTTCCTCAAGCTATGGGATCCAGAATCAGGAGACAGAAATGAAAGTATGAAACAGTATGAAAGGCAAGCCATTTAGGTCTGAGGTGAAAAGTGTGATGTACCTTTAGAATTCTCAACACAAGGAGGAAGTGGAGATTCAGTCACTAAGCAGGTCAATTCAGAGATCGATAAGAGTACAATTTATTGATGCAGTCAAGAAATATGGAAATAGTATGGGAATATGCTAATGAGGCCGATGATCAATCATGATCTAGAATGGTAGAATAGGCTCAATGGGCCAAATGGCCTATTCATCTCTCATGTTCCTGGCAGAGGGTTAAGTATTAATAAAATGTATAGGAATGGCATTTTTATCAATACATTTTTTTGAAAAATGTGTCTTTATTTTAATTTGTTTTCCCATTTTACACCACATTTTTGAAGCAAAACAACCTAGAAATGGTCAGCATCAGTTAGAAAAGTAAGGGAATGGAACATCCATGTACAGAGGGCTGGCAGTTTGAAATTAAAGCTTACTGTTGGGGAAGAAAGTAGTTGTTTAGTGAGTATTGGGTAAATGGTTACGGGTATCTTTTATTTTTAAGGATTAAATTAGTATGGCAACAGGTAGGAAAGTTAAAAAATATAAAAAATGAAACAGTTGAAAAATTAATTTAAAAATTGTTAGTTAAAAATAGATCATGGATGGCAGGACAGGTGACGCATCATGGCTGCCGTATATAGGGCTCATGGTGCCATATCTCAAGCAGCTGTAGCTCAGAGTTTGAGCTGTAAACACTGATGCACCAGGGAGGGGCAAGTTACCTGGATATTTTGTTCCAAGAGGAAATCACACCCCTTTGGATAAGGTCATCTCATTTGGTCAGGGAAAAGAGGGCATGACTGAGTGAGGTAGATAATGGGACCTAGAGGACAGGAGTGTAGAAGCCTCAGCCTTTACAATTGTCCAACAAAATAGAGGTCCTTTCTGCCTACTTTGAGTCCTGCAAAGTAAATTTGCTAACAGTTCATGGCATTGTGGTACAGGAAGTTTTTTAATTGGTATGGGGAGCAAAAGGAATGTAATGATACTAGAGGATGGTATACTGAGGTGGACAGGCAAGATCGCAAGTTTCAAGGCTACGTTAGCCTACCTGGCTCAAGCATTTAGGATATGTAGTTAGGGCTGGACGATAATTTGGATGGAGAGAATTCAGTTTTGTGGTCCATGTAGGTATGTGTCAATAACATAAGCAGGGCAAGGAAAGAGATTCTGCTTAGATAGTTTGAAGAACTAGACACCAAACTAAAGAGCAAAACCTGAAAAGATAATAATCTGAGCCAAGTGTCAACTGGCAAAGGATTCATTAGATTAGCAAAATTACTATATCAACTTAAAGACTAGTTTGAGAGAAGTGGGGACCAGTTCATGGAACACTGGCATCAATATAATGAGCTGTACCATTGGAATGGTTTGTAACCAGCGCTCTAGCAAACCATATAGAGTCATATTGCATGGAAACAGACCCTTCAGTCCAACTCTCTCTCACCAACCAGACATCCCAATCTGAGCTAGTCCCACTTGCCAGCATTTGGCCCATATCCCTGTAGCTCAGGAAGAGGAGAAGACTTATAATCTAAAGAATGGTGGTGAGAGATCAGGCTTTGGTAGACATAGGAAATCAAAAGATACAGTCAAGGCAGGAGTCAAACAGTAATGAAGATCATAGAGTCATACAGCACAGAAACAGAACCTCGGTCCAACTCATCCATGCCGACCAGATATCCTAAATTAATAGCAATCCCATTTGCCAGCATTCGGCCCACATCCCTCTAAATCCATCCAGATGCCATTTAAACATTGTAATTGTACCAGTCTCCACCAGTTCCTCTGGCAGCTCGGTCGATACACGTTCCACCCTCTGCGTGAAAACATTACCACTCAGGTCCTTTTTAAATCTTTACCCTCTCATCTTAAACCTATGCCTCTAGTTTTGGACTCCCCTACCATAGGAAAAAGACCTTGGCTATTCAACCTATCCATGCCCCTCATCATTTTATAAGCCTCTATAAGGTCACCCCTCAGCCTCTGATGTCCAGGAAAAGAAGCCCCAGCCATTCAGCCTCTCCCGAAAACTCAAACCCTCTAATGCCGGCAACATCCTTTTAAATCTTTTCTGCACCCTCTCAAGTTTAACTACATCTTTCCTACAGCAGGGAGAACGGAATTGTATGCAGTATTCTAAAAAGGTGTCCCACCAATGTCCTGTACAGCTGCAACGTGACATCCTAACTCCTATACTCAATGTTCTGATCAATGACGGCAAGCATGTCAAACACATTCTTCACTACTATCTGCCTGTGACTCCACATTCAAGGAAGAATGCACCTGCATCCCTAGGTCTTTGTTTGGCAACACTCCCTAGGGCGTTACCATTAATTGCATAAGTCCTGTCCTTGCTTGCCTTATCAAAATGCAATGCCACACATTTATTTAAAATAAAATCTGCCACTCCTCGGCCCACTAGTCCATTTGTTCAAGGTCCCATTGTAATCTTAGATAATCTTCTTCATTGCCCACTACACCACCTATTTTAGTGTTATCTGCAAATTTACTAACCATATCTCCAATATTCACAACAAAATCATCAATACAAAATGACGAAAAGCAGTGGATCAAGCACTGATCATCACAGGTCCAAAGTGCAACTCTCTACCACCTTCAAGAAGGTCTCCTATACTCAAGACAATTTTGTATTGAATTGGCTAACTCTCCCGGATCCCATGTGATCTAACCTTACTAACCAGTCTACCATGCGGAAGCATGTCGAATGCTTTGCTGAAGTCTATATAGACAACGCCTACAGCTCCACCTTCATCAATCTTGTCATCTCTTCAAAAAAACTCAATCAAGTTAGTGAGACACAATTTCCCATGCACAAAATCATAGGATGGTAGAATGGGACAGGGATAATAAACCAATAGTCATGTCTAGATGTTACAAAGGTTAAAAAAAGACTAAACGCTCTGTATTTGAAAATGTGTAGTACTCAAAAGTAAACAAATTGGTAACACATACTGAAGTAAATAATTGAAATATGGCTGCATCACAACAAGAAGAATAGGAAGCTAGTTGAAGGTGGAAGGGTAACACTGTTTATCAAGTTTGGCATTGGTGCAATTGTTATAAATAGCTTTGGTTCAGCAGATCAGGATGTAGAGTCAATTTGGGTGGAGATGGGGAATGGTAAAGGAACAAAGTCACTGCAGGCATCCTAACAGTAAACACAATGTAAAACAAAGCATAAAAGAATAAATATTGGGTACATGTGAAAATGAAGATAATGCAATGAATGTCATCTACATGGATTTTAGCAGGGCATTTGACATGGTCCCAAATGCCAGCCTAGTCAGAAGAAGAAAAACACCCATGATAACGTGACAAGTTAGATCCAAAACTGGCTCAGTTACAGAATTGTACACAGTATTCTAAAAGGTGTCCCACCAATGTCCTGTACAGCTGTAACGTGGCATCCCAATTCTTATATTCAATGTTCTGATCAATGAAGGCAAGCATGCCAAACATATTCTTCACTGCTGTCTGCCTGCGCCTCCACGTTCACTGGAGGCGCACTGACGATGTTACCTAGCAGGGTGACAAAATGTTTGCAACCAAACCGACTGGTGGCTTGGCGAGTACGTCTACAACCTCATTCACAACCCAAGCTACAAATTTTCATGAAAACTTTAAATAAAGGGTAATGTTTCTGCATTAGAAAATGGTTGCCAGTGGTGTTCCAGAGGGCTTAGTATTGGGGCCCTTGCTGTTTGTGGTATATATCGACGATTCAGACTTAACTGTGGTAAGTGTGATTGGGAAATTTATCGATGACACAAAAGTTGGCTGGGTAATGAACACTGAAGAAGATGGTTGCCAACTACAGGATGATATTAATGGTTTGTATGAGGGGGCAGGCAAGTGGTGGCAAATTCAATCTGGAGAAGTGGGAAGTCATGCATTTTGAGAGGGGAAACAAAATCCACCCTAATGACAAATCAATAATAAATGGGAGCATTGAGGTAGGCACAGGTGGTGAGAGACCTTCAACTGCATGTCCAAAGGTCCCCGAAGGTGGCAGGACACAGGTAGATAAGGTGGCAAAAAGGCCATATGGAATGCTTCCCTTCACTGAATGAAGTATTCAGTACAAAAGCAGGAATGTAATGATGGAACTGTACAAGACACTTATTAAGCCACAGCTGGAGTTTTATATACACGTCAGATCGGAACATTACAGGAAGAACATAACTGCGCTAGAAAGTGTACAGAGATTTGCGATAAGTCTACAGAATAATGAGGGGCTTAGATAGAGTGGATAGAGAAGACTCGTATCCTCCAGTGGAGATGACTGGGGACCCAGATTTAAGTTGACTGGTAGATGGATCAGAGGGGTCAGGAGAAAATGTTTCATCCAGAGTGTGGTGGGTGCCTGGAAATTGCTGCTGGTTTGGTGGTTGATTTGCAACGAACCTAGATTTGCACCTGAAGCACAACCTGCAAGGGTTTGGACTAGGTGTTGGAAAGTGGGATGAAGTTTATCCAGCCACCAAGACACAAATGGCTTCTTTGTGTTGCAACTTTTTTTTTTTTAAAATGAATTTATGCTTCTGAAAAGGAGATCTATGCAGGGACGAAGTGAGCTTGGCTGAAGTAGTGAGACTTTGTATCTGCCTTTACCAAAGAGAAGGTACTTTTGTTTCATTTATTTGTTCATGGGACATGTGCATGACCGGCCACGCCAGCATTTATTATCCATCCTTATTTGCCTTTCAGAAAGTGTTGGTGAGTTGCCTTTTTGAATCAGTGTAGTCCATTCAGTGTAGGTACAACCACATTGTTGACAGGAAAGAGCTTCCAGTATTTTGACCTAGCAAAAGAATAGCAATTGCTTGAAATCAAGTTCAGGTGTTGATTGGAGTGAAACCTGCAACTGTGGTGCTTTCATACATGTGCTGCCCATATCCTTCTAAAATGCAGAGGTCACAAGTTTGGAAATTGCTGTCATATTCATAGTGAATGAGCAGGTAATTGAGCCACTGGATGAAGTAAACATTGATAAAGACATATTAGAAAGCCTGGCTTTTAAAGTTAAGATGCATCCAATGAGTAAGTGAGGAGTAGTAGTGGTGATCCTTATTGAATGCTGGGGTGTACTTGAGGGTTTTAAATGTTATACTTTGACTCAGATAACTGAACAAAAGTAAACCAGTTGCTATAGGCTAGTAAAACCTTGACAGTAGAAGAGCTTTGAAAGGTCAATAATTGTATATAATTAACTTAGTGTGCAATGATTAAGGAAACCCAGCACAAACTCAATGGTAAATCATGCTTAATGAACATGGAGTTTTTTTTTTAAAAAGTAAAGACCTGAAGTAGTGTATAAGAACTTCCAATAGGCATTTGTTAAAGCGTCACTGACTGGAGAAATGCATTCAGTGGGTTGTACAGGATTCAAGACTAGCATCATTATTTTTTTTGACGCATATTATTAATATAGATTTGGGTTTTCAAGGCACAATTTCAAAATTTGCAAATCACACAAAACCTGAGAAGTGTTCCGTGAAGAGAATAGGGATAAACTTCAAGACAACAAAGACAGATTGCTGGAATGGTAAATGAAATTTAATACAGAGGTGTGAAGTAGTACATTTTGGTAGGAGGGGGAACCTGGGGAAAGTATATGCACAAATTGTTGAAGGTAGTGGGGTAGGTTCAGAAATTAGTATAATTGGGGTATTGGGCTTTATACATAGAGGCAGAGAATACAAAATAAGGGAACACACTACCGTGATCCCATGCCAATGTTTCTGTCTCAAGCTGACTGCAGTGCTCCAGGGAAGCTCAATGCAACCTGGAGGAACACCACCATGTTCTGTCTGAGTAGCTTCCAGTTTTCAAAATGTAACATCAAGGTTAACAATTTCAGAATGTCAGCACCCACATCCATGTTCATTACCCTCCTCCACACCCCAGATCCTGTTTGTATGGGTTGCTCCCAGTACAGCCGACCCATTTTCAACTGTTCACACTTCTCACTAGCATCCTACTCAGCATTTATCTCCCTCTTGGCTTATCATCAACACAATTTTTGTTTGCCTCACCTCTTTGCACCACCTCTATGTATTCTATTCATCCTTCCTAATCTAACCCCAGCTCCCCAACCAACCCACACCCCCCACCACCTCCAACCTGTTCATCAGCAAAATACCACTCGTTTCCAGCTGCTTTCAATTCTGACGAAGAATCACTGGGGTTGAAACGTTAACTCTATCCCTCTCGCTACAGCTGCTGTGGGACCTGCTGAGTTTCACTAGTACATTGTTTCTGTTACAAAGATTAGGGTATTACGCTGAAGTATTAAAAATTCTGGTTGACTTAAATAATTTATTGCATCTAATTTTGAACACTGCACTTTAGAAAAGAAGTGATGCCTTCAGAGATAGCGTGGAACAGATTTACATGCAATTCCAGGGACGAATGTCTTCAGTTAGAGAAGCCGTTCCCCCTAGCACAAGAGCTGAGAACCAGGTGATCTTAAGGTTACTGAGAAACGAACCAACAGCAACAAGGAAATTTTTTTAAATTTAGTGAGTGACTACGAACTGGGATGCAATATCTGAGAACACATTGGAAACAAAAATAAAGAAGTGTTTTTAAAATGCAATTGGGTAAGCAATAAAACAGAAAAAAAAAAACTTATAACCTACAGAAAAAGGGCAAGTACTGGGACTAGCTGAATTCGTCTTGTGGAGCTGATATAGATATGATGTAGATATGTGTAAATCCATTCTGGGTGTTCACCTTGTAAGTGTAAGAGTAAAACTTAGGGAAATCGCCCCAATTTCTGCTCCTTTCTTAAGGTGAGACACCAGGTTTCTGCAACAAAAGCAAAAATTGCTGGGAAAACTCAACAGGTCTGGCAGCATCTGTGGAGAGATAGTAGAGTTAATGTTTTGGATCCTGTGACCCTTCTTCAGAACTATTTCTGCATCCTTACTGTCTCATTGGAAGTAGAAAAGGGGAAACTCAGAATAGAAATCCAAGTTGTCTGCCAGTACCTCACTGTAATGTGCAGTACTCAAACATACCACTGTTTTACAGTTTTACAAGCAATAATATAACAGTAAAGCCACAGCACAGCTGTGGAAGTAGAAGAGTTAAACTTAGACTTCCACAACGACAACATAAGCTCACAGATGACTAGTCTTGTATTGAAAGCATCAGTGTATGATTACTTTTGCAAGAACAAGGTGTATTCTACTCGTCATCAAGATATAATTACTTTTGGTCAGCCTAAGCACTTTACATTAAATGTTTAAAAGTTAGTTGATATAAACTATATATTTACATTAATTTATAAACTACACATTTTGAAAGTTATATTTAACTTCATGGTCCCCCATTAGCTGTTATATTTTCATACAAGAAAAAAAGACTCCGAATCTCTTCCCTTTTTTGCAATGTCAATCAATCCCTCCTCTGTGAAGGGAAACATTTCACTGCTTCTTCACTGGTTACTTTAAAGAATAATTATAATGTATGATGTAACTACAATGCAAGATACAAACATACCAAGGACAATGATGATCCATTTTTAATACACACCTGTTTAAAAGAAAAAGACAAAGGTTAACACAAAACTAATCAAGTTTTTTCCCAATGAGCCTCCAACTAAACTAAATCAGGAAACTAAACTTGATTTATCCTGAAACCAAAATTTGTGAATAGATAGTGCAGTATGTGAATCTGTTCCTTTGAGATGGAACCAAAAATGGGATTTCTAGCTTTTAGTTTAATTTTTAGTGATTCCTAGTGGTCATATTATTATTTTAGCCTATTCTCAGTTGCACTCAGTCCAAATACTTGGTGGGCTTTCAGCATTTTCTTTTTTGCGATTGGTGCAAAATCAAATTAAACCTCAAGTGTTGCTTCTGAATTCGGAGAATGTTTCCACCTATATGATTCAAATTATGTGTAGTATGTTGCAACAGTTGAAGTAAATTACAAGTCTATTTTAGTGGCATTTACAAGATGTGGTAATCCTAGAGAGTGCCAAATATACCACCCAAACAGCCTCTCATCCTCTTTTTCTACATTTCAAACATTTTTGATTACTACAATGCAAAACAAATTGGGAACAAGAACATGTATTTATATAATGTCCTTCATAAACTCAGGACCTACCATTGCACTTCTATAGTCAACCTTTCTGCACAGCAAGTCCTACAATCAGTAATGAAATAAACGACGAGCTCATCTGTTTTAGATCTCGGTCAATAACTTGATGAGCACGACACCTTGTTTAAATGCATACCAGCAACTGTAAATGTTAACTTTAATGACTGAATGGCTCATTTACCCAGACAGTTGAGATATGACTGGATGTCTTTTGATCAGATTTTCAAAGGATTTTGAATGCATCTGTGGCTGATTTTCTCCCAGTTAGTCTAAAGGCATAAGGGTACAAAAATATTCTGTGATCTATAACCCCATGATGTGTTGAAGTGATTAAAAGTGATGTCTTGAAGATCGCTTTTACGCGGACAGTTAGTGCAACAGAATGCCTTCCGTATTGCAGCAACAATCTAATTACAGTAAATATAGTGTTTATAACTATTTCATGTTCTTTTGTATTGTTTAGTAAATTTGGTGTTTATTCAGAGCCAAAATACATATTCTTCTGTATTCCATAAATCAAGGCTATCATTTGGTGACTTTCAACCCAGTCATATACCAATATGGTTCCTTTGATCTATCACTATGTCTAACCATATTTATCTCTTTACAGAGCTGGTAAAGACATAACCTGGTTCATAAAACTTGATTTGTGGTATGACGACTGAGGATAATGCATATACAACTTGAAACTCCAGAACTGAAGAAACAATTTTACAAGATATTTCTTTACTTATTGTTTAGAGATAAACATTGTTAAAAAGTGGGGTAAGAAGGGTTTGAAAACAATTTGTTAAATCCAAAAATACAGAAACCTATTGCAGTGAAACATGCCTTTTAAATTTTAAAATATGTTCCCAAAAGAATTTGTCAAATAGAATCTGCTGCATATTTTACAAAATTTTAACGATTGAATGTATTACAACCGATCAATAGCATTTATGACTAGAATGTAAAAGTTCAATGTTTATGTACTGCTCAACCAACCCTTTTTAAAAGGACTCCTACTTTTAACATAACCATTTGGTATTTTGCTCAGTCATTAATACATCCCACGGAAAAAGTAATCTTACTCGATGCCTCTTCCTTGCAAAGTTAACCTTACTCATACAACACTAATTATTAAATCCAGTCTCTTTCCTTTGCATTAAACAGACGGCTTAAATGGAGTGGAATAAAAAATATAAATGTTTTAGTCTGAAATTATAACGTTGAACATTATTCTGTTAATTAATTATTTGTGTAACGTAAGTTCCCATTCTGATGGTACTTGTATTGTTGGAACTCCACTAAATGCATTCTATTTGCATAAAAAGAACTTACAGATACAATCTGTATGTGCAGTCTTTCCACTGCTCCTCAAATTATGGGAGACAGCACCAAGTTTAATTTTAAACCATTAATTCTATGCGATGTTGTAGCTGAGACTTGCCGAGTGTGTCTCCTGTTCACCTTGCACTGTGCAGATTTTAATAACTAACTAAATTTGTGATGCTGTAGCACCTCCTGCAAGTTAAGCCTACTGAGCAGTAGTCAAAAATTAGTCTCTCATCCATAATATTGTAAGTATAAAATTTAGAATTCTTTCCTCAGTGCCTACTTTATGAGATTCCTTTCATATTCAAGACCAGTCAAAGCGTACCCTTCATTAAGATTACATTTTGTCCTTAATTAACAATGAGCATGAACTGAACAGAGAGCAAGTCCCAGTCACAGCATCGTCAGTGCAGCAAAAGTGCAGGTGTACGAAAACAAAGTGAGGCTGATTCAGTCCAGTGAACACTTATTGAACAATTTCTCAGCCCATTTGTTAAAAGGAGGTGCTAATGTGGTTGTATCTCTACCGTGTTAGCGCTCCTGTTATGCACTGTTTTTATCTCAGTTTGTGAACTTATCCAGTAGTGCATTAGAGGCATATAGCCAACTGCAGTACTTTACGCATTTTATAATTTACACCCTAAAATAGTGCATCAAGGTTAGCTTTAAAAAGAGAGTAGAAAGGAGACTGATCATTTCCACATAGTGCTGTTCTCAAAATAAAAAATGCCTGAACTTACAAATGTAGAAAAATGAGCTTACATGTCACAGGCAGAGCAGTGATGACATCGGTCAGGTTTAATTACTTGACAGCGATCACAATACCTGATGGCTGCAAAGAAGTAAAAGGCTGTTTGAATAGGTTTAAAAAAAATGAACAGATAAAGTGTGCTATGAATGAGCAATATACAAATTTTGGGTTTGGGAGAATCAACTGTGTCTTCCCTACCTCCAAACTCAAGTACCCAGGACATGAGATGCATCGGAGCACTACCACCTGCTAGTTCCTTCTAAGCCACATAATATCCTGACTTGGAAATATAACATCATTCCTTCACTGTTACTGTATCAAAATCCTGAAACTAATGTCAAATCTTTAATCAGTTATAAGGTTTTAATTGATTAATATGTATATGGAAATCCCCGAATTCCTTTCAACTCACGGTCCTGAGAGAAATAAAGGCTTTATCAGTGTAAAGAAGTAGTGACATTTTAGGTCAGTCAATGCATGTTAGGTGAGAGGCCTTGTTTAGAATCTGAGATAACAAGGTGTAGAACTTGGAGTCAGATGTGCTTTATTTCTAAAGTCGGAATTTATAAAATGTCACATTGACTGTATAAATTGTGCGCTTTTCGAACAAAATAAAATGTATCTGCAAATACAAATTCATCCCATTGATTCACGTGTGTGTGTGTGCATGCAACGAGGGGAGAGAGAGAGCGAATTTGAGAGACTGTGTGCGTGCGCACGCGCACACGTTTGCATCAGCGTGTGAGAGTGACGGAGACAGTGTGTAATGAGGTGGGGTCACCTGTAGTGCGACGTGAACCCAAGATGCCAGTTGAGGCTGTCCTTATGGATACTGAAATTGGCTATGAGCCTCTGCTCAGTAACTCTGCATTGTCGTGTATCCCAAAGTCCGCCTTGGAGGACGTTTACTCAAAGATCCGAGGCTGAATGTCCTTCACCGCTGAAGTGTTCCCCGACTAGGAGGGAACATTCCTGTCTGGCCCACCACCAAAATGGAGCCTACTGGTCTCACGACAGACACAGAGGAATTTATCAGACGAAGGAGACTCCGGGAATGCTTCCAAGATGTTAGCAGTGAAAACAATGAAACAACCAATGAACCAGATCAGTTGATAGAGAGATTCATAGAGGAGTGGGCAAACGAGTTGAATTGGACCCCTTCGGAGAGCTGTTGCCCAGGGCTTGACGGGTATGCTCAAGCCAGAGAATGCAACATCGAGGGCCGAAGGGCCTGTACTGCGCTGTAATGTTCTACATTCTATGTTCTATGTTCTAAAACAGCCATCCCCTACGGACAAGCCCCAGGCATACGTAGAATCTGTTTGAATGAGGAGGAACAAGACAGACACGTGAAAGTGTTGAAGGACACCCTCATAGAAACAGGATGCGATGCTCAATTCATCGATTGCCACTTATGACATGCCACAGCGAAAAACCATACTGACCTCCTCAGAAGACAGACACGGGATACGACGGAAAGGTTACCCTTCATCGTCTAGTGCTTCCCGGGAGCGAGGAAACTAAGCCATGTTCTTTGCAGACTTCAACACATTATCGACGACAATAAGCACCTCGCCAAGATCTTCCCCATGCCTCCACTTCTTGCCTTCAAACAACAGCCAAATCATAAACACATTGTTCGCAGCAAACTACCCAGCCTTCAAGACAACATTAATCACAACACTATACAACCCTGTCATGGTAACCTCTGTAAGACATGTCGGATCTTCGATAAGGACACTACCAATACATGGGAACACAACGCACCACGTGGACAGCAGTTACTCAGGAGACTCAGCCAACCTTCTCTACCTCACACGCAGCAGGCCAGGATTCCCCGATGCATGGTACATTGGCAAAACCATGCAGAAGCTACGACATTGGATAATTGGACACAGCGCAACAGGCACCAGACAGGAATGTTCCCTCTCCGTCGGGGAACACTTCAGTGGTGAAGGACATTCGGCCTCGGATCTTCGGGTAAACGTCCTCCAAGGCAGACTTCGGGATACACAACAACACAGAGTCGCCAAGCACAGGCTGATAGCCAAGCTTGGTACCCAGAAGGACAGCCACAACTGCGATCTTGGGTTCATGTCGCATTACACGTGACCTCCCCAAAGTACACATGCACTGTGTCCCACACGCACCTGCACACACAGTCTCCCACACTCATTCGAGTACATGTGACCATAAAGCTAATTCTAATTCTAAATCCTACAAGCGCCACTGTAGTAGACATTTCTGTCAGCCAAGTGGTGGATAAAAATGAGGTCAAGTAGGTTTTCCTTGTTTTGGTTCTCTCAGTAAACTGACACAGATCTAGTCTGGCAACCATGATTGTACTATTCTGTCCCTCTTAGAGACAGACAACAACAATTATTTGCCCTTGTTTCTCCACAGAGCTTCAAAGAGATGTTCAACATGGAGAGATACTGATTTATCTTCTCAAAATTACCAGCAGGGAAGGTTTTCTTAAACATTAGGATAACGCCTGCTTTAAAAGCTATTGCACAAACACAATAAATCAACATGGAAGCAAAGAGATATATTAAACTAACACAGAGACCAGGGAGTCCGGAACCAGGGGTTACAGTCTAAGGATGTGGGATAGCCAGTTAGGACCAAGATGAGGAGAAATTTCTTCACCCAGAGTGGTGAGCCTGTGGCATTCACTGCCACAGAAAGCAGTTGAGGCCAAAACATTGAATATTTTCAAGAAGGAATCAGATATAGTCCTTAGGGTTAAAAGGATCAGAGAGTCTGGACAGAAAGCAGGAACAGGATACGGAGTTGAATAATCAGTCATGATCACATGGAGTGGCGGAGCAAGTTTGAAGGGCCTTCTCCTCCTATTTTCTATGTTTCAACGTGACTTTAGGATGAAATTTTCCGAGAAAGCATTACCTCGTCTACATCTTGCTACTTGCTTTATTATTCCCTCAAATCTAGAACTGTACTTTACCTCCATTTGCTGTTCTGGTATAAACAGGCAAATCCTTGGCAGCTCTTCTGAGAATTTCTTGCTGTGCTTCTGGTCTTTCTTCTCGATCATATTGTTCCTTATCAGCTTTAATCAATCTAAACTGCAAAAAAAGTGGAGTGATATTACATTCAATTCTAAAATTCATCACAACATTCTCGTTCAGGATCCACTACAAGTCCCATTTTAAATTATGCTGAAGTTCAATCACATCTCCATCTATAAAATTGTTATATCTTTGAACGACCATGCGCACAGACTAATCTTTGGAGACCTCACCAGTTCCCTGCCCAGTTCTAGAACACATGACATGCTAATCTGATAGTGTGAAGTTGAAGGTGCTTGTCGTCACTATTTCCTATAAAGGTACAATATTTAATTTTCCAAGCAAAATACATTGTTTCAGAGGTCCCAAATCTTGTTATCTTCAGCCAGTAAAATACTGGATCTTTTGTTTTTACTACTTCATTGGAAGTTTGCCTTTGAACCACTACACCTTGTCCTCTGGCATGTCTTTCTGAAGTCCTCTTTTGACTTAACACTTCTTCTTGCTTTCAAATGTCTCCTAAGGTTCTCTATTCAACCTTAACTCTTCCTCTTTCTTTCCTTCCTTCTCCCTTGTTTGGCATCAATTGTTTCTTCTCCTGTCCCAAAAGCATTCAAAGATGTGTCTTTATATGAGAGGGACACTGGGAATGTTCTAACATAAACTGCATTTACGTTAAATTCATTTTCATTTATCAATGAATAATAATTGAGGAACTTTCAAAGCAAATTTCAGGCAATGAATCAACAGTCAGGCGTTGCAATTCCTAGTGTACTCACATCCCCAAATGTTTTCAGCAAAAAACAAATGATAGGTGTTGCAAAGTACTGCTAGTGGGAGAGGGAAATTGTGTCCATTACAGATAATTAAGGTGGAAAAGAAGCAAATGTCTTGTTTTAGTCGAGGTCTACCTGTACTTTGAGTTTTTGTTATTTTTTTTCCCCCCCTGTCAGGACAGGGCAATACTACACTTGTCAAACCTTGGCTGTCTTTAATAATGTTAATTAGCCCAGTGTTAATTTCAATACTCTTTGAAATGCTGGAGTCCTTGTAATAAATATACACAGCAGGAGACACACAGCCAGGACAAGATGGGGATAGCAGATTACCCTTCCTGAAACAGCAGACCAGAAGGACTTTTATAATTTTCACAGTAGTTTTCACAGCAGCTTTCAAAATTATTTTTCTGCTGCTAGTCCACTAAATGCAACATTACTGAATTCAATTTCAAAGTTTGCCAAGGTCAGATTTGGACTTATGACTTTTGGATTGCAAAACTGCTTACAAATCAGGCCGGCAAACATGGCAAATTGCAAACCCATTCAGTTTTTATAATTTGTACATATTTTACACAAATTTCAGTGGCATCACCAACTCTTGTATTACTAAAATGAAATTTAGTCTGCATTCATTTCAAGAGGAGACAACTAGGTTCCAAGATTCATTGGAAGGTAGGGAGGGAGTGAGGGCAAAAATGTGGGGCAAGACCAGGGATATGGATGTTCGCATTTAATGAAAGGACGTGATGTATTTTGCTATGCCAAGTTCCTGAAATTTGAAAAGTTTGGTTGGAAAACCTATTCTAGGATACATGAAACACTTGGTTCCCAACAATCTCTACTAAAGGGGATGGGTTTCAGTTGCAGGTTTGTCAATCTTGATCATAAGACTATAAGGTACAGGAGCAAAATTATGCCATTCAACCTATCAGTTCTGCTCCACTGTTCAATCATTAGCTGATGTTTCTCAACCCCATTCCCTTGCTTTCTCCCCATAAACCTTGAGCATCTTCCTAATCAACGACCTATCGCTGCTTTAAATAAACTCAACCCTTGAGAGTTAGGACAGAGATGAGGAGACATTTCTTCATTCAAAGAGTGGTGAGCCTGTGGAATTCATTACCACAGGAAGTAGTTGATGCCAAAGTTGACGCCAAAATGTATTCAAGAGGCGACTAGATATAGAACTTGGGGTGAATGGGATCAACGGTTATGGAGAGAAAGCAGGATTAGGCTATTGAGTTGGACAATCAGCCATGATTGTGAAGAATAGTGGAGTAGCCTCGAAGGGCTTAATGGTCTCCTCCTTTCTTTTATGTTTCTATGTCTTCACAGCCTTCTCCAGCAATTAATTCACCACCTGTGACTGATGAAATCTTAAGGCAGCGATGGCCTGGTGGTATTATCACTGGACTATTAATCCAGAGACCCAGGTCATGCCCTGGGGGATCTGGATTCCAATCCTGCCACACAGATGGTGGAATTTGAATTCAATAAAAAAGTCTGGAACTAAGATGGGAAAAACCTATTTGGTTCATTACTGCCATCCTTACCTGGTCTGGCCTACATGTGACCTCAAGCCCACAGCAATATAGTTGACTCAAACTGCTCTCTGTGTAGTTAGGGATGGGCAATAAATGCTGGCCTATTTAGCGATGCCCTCATTCCATAAATGAATTTTTAAAAACGTTTTAAAGGAGTATCCCTTCATTCTGAGGCTGTGCCCTTAGTTTCTAGTCTTTCCTTCCACAGGAAACATTTTCTGTACAGCCATTCTATCCAGATCTCTCTGTATTCTGTAAGTTTTAATTAGATCCCCCTAACTCATCCTTTTAAACTCCATGCAGTTCAGACCCAGGGTCCTCAACTGCTGTTATGGCAAGTCATTCATCCCTGGGATCATTCTTGTAAACCAGTACATCTTTCGTTAGATACAGGACCCAAAACTGTTCAATATTCCAAATGGGGTCTGACCAGAGCCTTATACGGCCTCGGCACTACATCCCTGCTCTTGTATTCCAGCACTCTCAAAATGAATACTAATATTGCATGTCTTCTTAAATGCCAAGTGAACCTGCACATTAAACATGCATCATGAACTAAAACTCCTAAATTCCTTTGTGCTTCAGATTTGTGAAGCCTTCTCCCATTCAGAAAATAGTCTACACTACCATTCTTCCTTCCAAAGTGCATTACCTCACACTTTCCCACACTGTATTCTATCTGGCACTTCTTTGTCCACTCTCCTAGCCTGTCCAGGTCCTTCTGCACTCCCCATGATTCCTCAACACTAAACGGTCCCTTGATCTATCTTTGTGTCATCTACAAACTTACCAACAACACCCTCAGCTCCTTTGCCCAGATTATTAACGTATAACATGAATAGTTGTGGTCCCACAATGACCCCTGCGGAACTCCACTAGTTACCGGCTAGCCACTCTGAGATAGACCCCTTTATCCCCATTCTACCTTCTGCTAGTCAGCAATTCCTCTATTAATGCCCTTAACACCATGGCTTCTTATCTCATTTAGCAGCGTTTTCTGCAGCAAGTGACAAAGGCCTTCTCAAAATCCAAATACATCACATCCACTGACTCTCCTTTGTCTAACTTGCTCATTATCTCCTCAAAAAATTCTAACAGGTGCATCAGGCATGACCTCCTTTTGACGAAGTTGCACTGACTCAGTCCTAACTTACTGTATACTTCCAAATACTCCACAACCTAGTCTTTAGTAAATGGGTTTTAAACTCTTACCAATGATCGAGGTCAGGCTAACTGAATTACAAATTCCCATCTTCTGCCTCCCTTCTTTCTCAAACAAGGCTGTGGCACTAGCCATTTTTCAGTTCTCCAGAACTGCCCCTGGCCCCAGTGACGCCTAAAAGATCACCACCCATGACTCCACAATCTCCTCGGCTATCTCCTTCAGAACGCTGAGGTGTAGTCCTTCCAGTCAGGATGATTTATCTACCTTCATCGCGGAACAGACTTCAGTTTGGAAACCCCATGTTCAGGTCAGGATAGGAGTCATGGAACTCCCATTGTGGCAGGGACCAGAGAGAGGTGATGCTGGGCAAAAGGAAGGCCAAAGATGTGCTTGAGAAACCAAGAACACTTCTGCCATTAAAAGCACTTATCTTCGGGAGGCAGCAATTCTGCCTCCATTTTGCTGTCAGTTTCTCAAGGTCTAGAAAACAAGACTGATTTAAAAACTTAGCCTTATGTGCACTGACAGTCTGAAACAAGTTAACAAAGCATCCTGCCTTTTAGGACATAAATATGCATTCTTTTCAATCTAATGGATGGCTCGATTTGAGGAAGTGTTCCATTTTAATTTTCCGTAAAGTCAATATTAGCAGCACATTTTCTTCCACCCCCAAAACCCCCCCACCCCATTGGATCCATCAATTCACAATCATTTTCAGAGCGGTCCCTTTCTAAAAAATTGATGTACAGAATTGGCTTAACACTAGGTTCCCAAGAAAGTTTTCCTGTTGTAATCACATTATTCTTAAATGCTCAGAGTTCCAGCAAAGAACACTCAATACACTGAACAGAAGTCAACTGCAGCTCACTGAATAAATGTGAGACACAGCCACAATTTGTTCTTGCTGAAGAACTCAAACATAAAAACACTTCAATATAGAGGTGTCACTCAGCAGGGTAGTGTAATCAAGAAACACAAAATTAATAACCATATCTATTAAATCAGCTACATGTTAAAAATCCTTCCCATCAATTCATAAAAAGGGAAAGGGAATAAAGCAATTTAAAAATTCAGTTTCATAACCCAGTCAATATTTCCTGAAAAGAATGACTTGCATTTCTCTAGTACCTTTCATGATCACAGACAACCCGTAGCATTTTATATTTACAGTTTCATCGAATGGGAAGACACCGGCAGTGGTGATGTCAGTTGACTAGTAATCTAGACGCCCAGACTAATACTTTGAGGTATGGATTCAAATGCTGCCACAGCAGCTGAAGGAATATAGTTTTCATCCTATATTATTGTAAGCACACATCTGGTTCACAGAAATAAATGCAAAATACTGTTCATACAGGAGTGTTCCAAAGATAGGGTTCAAAATGTTAATACTGTTTCTCTCTCCACATACACTGCTGGACTTGCTCAACTACTTCAGAGTTTTGTTTTTATTTCTGGTTCACTGACATTCTTTACGGAAGGAAATCTGCCATCTCTGTCTGGTCTGATCCGGATCCACGCAACGTGATGGACTCTTATCTGCCCTCTGAACTGCTCTCAAATCATCCAGCTCAAGGACAACTAGGGATGAGCAACAAATTCTGGCCTGGGTGGTGATTCCTGCATCCCATGAAAAATTATAAAAAAAAACTATGTGGAATTTCACTTCTAAATTTTATCTGAATCTCGTCCAGTTTCAAATGAATCAAAACACACTAGCAGACCGCAACAGTTGCTCAAGAGAGCACATACTTGGAATTTACATATTCTGGATGCCATGAACATGTCAAAGTCCTTCTGAAGTTTTACATACACTGCCTCTCAGTTTTCACTTCTCCCAAGTTTGTATCATCATAAACTTTGAAACTTATCCCTGCACTCAAGATCTGGATCATTTACACATATCAGGAAAAGCAAAGCCAATTATGGCCCCAGGGAAATTGCACTACAAACATTCTTCCAGCCTGACAAATACCCATGAATTATCACTCCCCATTTATCTATCAGCCAACTTTGTTTCTGTGTTGCTACTGTCCTTTTTATTCCATTTCACAACTTTTTTTTAAAAAACAGTATGGCATTGTATGGATTGTTTGGAAGTCCACATACACACCATCAACAGCTCATCAACTGTTGTCTCTTCAAAATCCTCCAGCAAGTTAGTTATACATTAATTTGCCTCAATTTGTTGACTCTTCTGAATCAACCCACATTTTCTTCTTCATTCATGGAATGTAGATGTATTCATTCACTGGCTAGGACAACATTTATTACCCATCCCTAATTGCCACAGGTCTGGAACCACATGGAGGCCCAACTAGACAAGAATAGCAGTTTCCTTCCTTAAAAGACATTAGTGAATGAGATGACAAGGTGTAGAGCTGGATGAGCACAGCAGGCCAGGCAGCATCAGAGGAGCAGGAAAGCTGACATTTCGGGTCTAGACCCTTCTTCAGAAATGGGGGAGGGGAAGGGGGCTCTGAAATAAATAGAGAGAGGGGGAGGCGATGATAGAAGGTGGATAGAGGAGCAAATAGGTGGAGAGAAGACGGTGAGGTCAAGGAGGCGGGGATGAAGCCAGTAGAGGTGAGTGTAGGTAGGGATTTGGGATGGGGATTGGTCAGTGAGGAAGGAGGGACGGGTAGGTGGGAGGGAAGACAGACAGGTCAAGGAGGCAGGGACGAGGCTAGTCGGTAGGAAGTGGCTGTTGGTCAGTGAGATGGGAGAAGCGGATAGATGGGAGAAAAGATGGACAGGTCAAGGAGGCGGGGATGAGATGGGTTTTTCCTGACACTCCACATCAATTTCATGGACATTGTTTGACTCTTAATTCCAGATTTTTAATTGAATACAAATTCCACCATCTACCATGGTGGGATGCAAACCCATATCCCCAGATCATTACTGGGATTACTGGATTAATAGTCCAATGATAATATTATTAGGTCCCTCAATTCATGTGACTATTAATTTAAAGTGACTGACCTGTAATTGTGCCAATCTTTACAAATGATTTTGGTCAACGACAATGTTTGTACTACTCCAGCACTACACCCTCAAATCCAGGGGAAATTGAAAGACAATTTCCAAGGCCTCTCCAACTTTTACTTTCTTCCTTCTCATCCAGTCCCACTGTCTTAACAACTTTAAATACCAACAGCTTTTCCGATACCTCCTCCTTATCAATTCTAAACTATTCTAGTGACTGAGTTTTCTCCTTGGTTATCATGGCCTGGACATCATCTGCATCATAGGTAAAGACAAATGTAAACTATTCAGTTAACACATCAGCCCTACCTCTTGCTTCCATGCTAAATCTTCTTTTTGGTCCCTAATTATCTCTACTCCTTTTACCATCGTTTTACTATTGATGTGCCTATAGAAGACTAAGATTTCTTTTTAATGTTAGCTGACAGTCTTTTATCATGATTCCCTCCTCCCCTACTCTGCTCCTTGTATTTGCTTTTATCATCCTCCCCCTTCTGAACTTTCGGCGGCATGGCACAGTGGTTAGCACTGCTGCCTCATAGTGCCAGGGACCCGGGTTCGATTCCAGCCTCGGGCGACCGTCTGTGTGGAGTGTGCACATGCTCCCCGTGTCTGCGTGGGTTTCCTCCGGGTGCTCCGGTTTCCTCCCACAGTCCAAAGATGTGCAGGTTAGGTTGATTGGCCATGCTAAATTGCCTGTAGTGTTCAGGGAGGTGTAGATTAGGTGGGTTATAGGGGGATGGGTCTGGATGGGATGATCTGAGGTTCAGTGTGGACTTGTTGGGCTGAAGGGCTGTTTCCACAGTCTAGGGATTCTATTCTGCATTCAGCTTGGTTCCCAATTGTATTCACTACCTGACATCTGCCTTAAGCATACTTTTCTTCTTTAGCTTAATTTCTAGCTCATTTTCAATTCAGGAAGTTCGGAGTTTGTCCTGTTTTTCCTTTTAGAGGGGATATGCCTTGATTGCACCTGACATGAAGCCCATAGCTAAGATGAATAGCCAAGGTCTTTTCTCCAGGGTGGGGGAGTCTAAATCTAGAAGGCATAAGGTGAGAGGGGAGAAATTTAAAAGGGACCTGACAGGCAAATATTTCCACACAGAGGGTGGTATGTATACGGAACGAGCTGCCAGAGATTGTGGTAGAGGCAAGTACCATTATAATATCTGAAAGACATTTGGATAGGTACATGGATAGGAAAGGTTTAGAGGGACATGGTCCAAATGCAGGCAAATGGGACTGGTTCAGTTCAGGAAACCTGGCTGGCATGGACAAGTTGGGCCTGTTCCGTGCTATATGACTCCATGTCCCATCTCCTCTTTGAAGGTGGCCCATTGTCCAGCTGTTTTTCACACCAAACTTAGATTCCAGTCTATCTAGCCCAGCTCTGTTTTGCCCCATTGATGCCTACTCTCTGCTAGTGGATTATTTGACTAATGTAATTGTCCACTGTCATCCTGATTCTTTTCATATAAGGTATCTCTTTTCCACACTGTTATTTGATCTACTTGGTCAGTTCATTTCCAAGAACCAAGTCTAGCAGTGCCTCTTTTCTTGTTGGAATGGACACGTACTGTTGTAGGAAAGCCTCCTGAACACAATCAAGGAATGTCTGTTTCTTGTTGCCTTTTACACTAAACAAACCCAATCAATATCAGCATAATGGAAGCCTCCATTATAATTACGATATTTACACTTCTCTTATTTCCTTGCAGATTTATTCCTCTATATCCCTCCAATAGGCTGGTGATCTGCAGACTACTTCATGCAATACAATTAACATAGAAACATAGAAGACAGGAGACGGCCATTTGGCCCTTCAAGCTTGCTTTGCCATTCTTCACGATCGTGGCTGATCGTCCAACTCAATAGCCTAATCCTGCTTCCTCCCCATAACCTTTGATCCCATTCGCCCCCAAGTACTATATCTAATTGCCTCTTGAATACATTCAATGTTTTGGTATCAACTGCTTCCTGCGGTAATGAATTCCACAGGCTCACTACTCTTTGAATGAAGAAATGTCTCATCTCCTTCCTTAACGGTCTACCCCAAAAACTCATACTGTGACCCCTCATTCTGGACACACCCACCATCAGGAACATCCTCCCTGCATCTACCCTGTCCAATCCTGTTAGAATTTTATAAGTCTCTATGAGATTCCCCCTCATTCATCTGACCTTTAGCGTAAACAATCCCAACCTAGTCAATCTCTCATACGTCAGACCTGCCATCCTCGGAATCAGCCTGGCAAACCTTTGCTGTACTCTTTAGAGAGCAAGGGCATCATTCTTCAGAAAAGGATACCAAAATTGCACACAATGTTCCAGGTGTGGTTTCACCAAGGCCCTGTACAACTGCAACAACATATCCCTGCTCCTGTACTCAAAACCTCTGGCAATGAAGGCCAACATACCATTTGCCTTCTTTACCGCCTGCTGCACCTGTATGTTTACCTTCAGTGACCAGTGCACATGAATGCCCCGGTCCCATTGCACACTCCCCTCACCCAATTACAGCCACTCAAGTAATAATTGGCCTTCTTATTTTTGCTTCCAAAGTGAATAACCTCACATAATTTCTACTGCATCTGCCATTGATTTGCCCACTCACCTGACCTGTTGACATCACGCTGAAGGATCGCTGCATCTTCGTCACAGTTCACCCTCCCACCCAACTTGGTATCATCTACAAACTTGGAGGTTACATTTTGTTCCTTCATCCAAATCATCAACATACATTGTGAATAGCTGGGGTCCGAGCACCAATCATTGTGGCACCCAACTTGTTACTGCCTGCCAATTTGAAAAGGACCCATTAATTGCTACTCTGTTTCCTCTCCACCAAATAGTTTCCTATCCATCTCAATACACTTTCCCCAATCCCATTTGCTTTAATCATGGACATTAATCTCTTAGGAGAGACTTGGTCAAATGCTTTCTGAAAGTCCAAATATATTACACCAACTGGCTCCACCCTGTCAACTCTACTAGTTACATCTTCATAGAATTCCAACAGATTTGTCAAGCATGATTTCTCCTTCATAAATCCATGCTGACTCTGTCCGATCCTGCCACTGTTTTCTAAATGCTCTGCTATAAAATCCTTGGCATTGGATTCGAGAATTATCCCCATCACCGACGTTAGGCTCACTGGTCTGTAAATCCTTGTTTTATCTTTACTTATCTTTTTGAATATTGGAGTGAGATTAGCCACCCTCCAATCTAGAGAGACTGTTCCAGAGTCTATAGAATCCTGGAAGATGACCACCAATGCATCCACTATTTCTAGAGGTATTTCCTTAAGTACTCTGGGATGTTGATTATCAGGCCCTGGGGATTTATTGGCCTTCAATCCCAGCAATTTTCCTAGCAGCATTTCCCTACTAATATTGATCTCCCTCTGTTCTTCCCTCTCACTAAATCTTGTATCCTCCAACATTTCTGGTATCTGATTTGTATCCTCTTCTGTGAAGACAGAACCAAAATATGTATTCAGTTTCTCAGGCATTTCTTTGTCCCCTATTATACATTCCCTGGTTTCTGTCTGTAGGGGACTACATTTGTCTTTACCAATCTCTTTCTCCTTACGTACCCGTAGAAACTCTTAGCGTCAGTCTTTGTTTTCTGCAAGCTTACTTTTGTACTTTATTTTCACCTTCTTAATCAATCTCTTGGTCCTTCTTTGCTGAATTATAAACTGTTCCCAATCCTCAGATTTTTTATTTTTCTTGGCCAATCTGTATGCTTTTTCCTTGGATCGGATACACTCTCTCATTTCCTTTGTAAGCCAGTCAGTCCCAGTCCTGCCCAGGTGTAACTCTTCCAATTTGTACAAGTTCCACCTCCCCCAGAACCGGTCCCAATGCCCCAGGAATCTGAAACCCTCCTCCTAACACCACCTTTGCAAACACGTAAAATTCTGGTATATCCTGTCATTTCTCTTCTGACTAGCACGTGGCACTGGTAGTAATCCTCAGATCACTATCTTTGAGGTCTGATTTCTTAACTTTCTTCCTGGCTCCCTGTATTCTAACTTTAGGACCTCATCCTTTTGTTTTTACCTATGTCGTTTGTTCTGATCTGTACCACGACTGCTGACTGTTCACCCTCCCATTCAGAATGTCCTGTACCTGCTCTGAGACATCCTTGACCTTAGCACCAGGGAGGCAACATATGATCCTGGAGTCTCGTTTGCAGCCACAGAAATGCCTGTCTATTCCACTAACAACAGAGTCCCCTATGACTATTGTCCTGGCATACTTTTTACTCCTCCCCTCTGCAGCAGTTTGGCTTCTGCTGTTTTCCCCCAAGAGGTCATTCCCCCTCAACAGTATCCAAAATGGCATATCTGTTTCGCAGGGGAATGGCCACAGGAGATTACTGCACTACCTGCCTAACTCTCTTGCTCTGTGTGGTCATCACCCATTCCCTTCCCGCCTGCAGTGAGACCACCTCTTTATATGTGCTATCCATGGCGCTCTCTGCCTCATGGATGCGCCACAGTGTCCCCAGCTGCTGCTCCAGCTCTGAAACTTGAGCTTCCAGGAGCTGTAGCTGGAGACACTTCCTGCACACATGCTGACCCGGCCGGCTGGAACTGTCCCCAGTCTGCCATATGGAGTAAGAGGAGCGAACCAGGACTTTGAGCTCTCCTGCTATGGTTTACTTCTTTAAACTGAGCCTTGGACAGTACTTTATATTAAGTTAAATCAAATCCATATTAGGTTAAATCAATTGCACCCTTCTTGTTCATTAGCTCTAGCCAAATCAATTCAGTCCTTGCACGCATCGAACCATCCTCTGTAATACCGCAAAGTCCTCCTTAGTCAATATGCTATTCCCTTCTGCTGTTTTCCCTTTCCTATCTTTTGTGGTCTTATTAACCCTAACCCAGATATGCCAAAGTAATCTGCGCCTAGAACTCCCTAATCCTATTAGCTATACTCTGTGCATTCATATACACACAATAATGCTGAGTTTAGACTTCATTACTCTCTCACTTACTCTGACTCCACCTATTAACTTACTATTCTCTATTTCTTTCAGCATTTTATGCATCCTGGTATTACTTTTTAGCAATCTCTCCTAGATGAGTTAGTTTAAACTCTTCCCAACAGCACTGAGAAAACACACAAACAACTTAGTCATTTTTCTGAAGAAGGGTCCAGACCTGAAATGTCAGCTTTCCTGCTCCTCTGATGCTGCCTGGCCTGCTGTGTTCATCCAGCTCTACACCTTGTTATCTCAGTCCTGATGCGACTTGTTTGGCTGGTACAGTTGCCATTTCCCCGAGAACAAGTCTCAGTGTTCCAGGAATCTAAAGTACTCCCTCCTGTACCATCTTTCCAGCCAGACATTTACCCATCTTGTTTTTCGTATTTCTGTACTCACTTGCATGTAACATTGGGAATAATCAAGAGATTACTGCTGCAGAAATAGTGCGAACTAATTTTCCCTAAATTCTAATTGCAAGACCACAACCCTTTCCCACATGTAACATTAGTACCAATGCACTACTTCAAGCAATATATTAGCCATGAGGTGGAGATGCCAGTGTCGGTCTGGGGTGGGCAACATCAGAAGGCACATGACACCAGGTTATAGTTCAACAGGTTTATTAGAAATCACAAGTTTTCAGAGTGTAGCCCATTCACCTGATGAGGCGGCTACACTCCAAAAGCTTGTGATTTCAAATAAATCTGTTGGACTGTGACTTGGTTTCATGTGACTTCTGACTTCAAGCAATATATTGTAATTGCATCCACCTTGATCCTTAGCTCTAGCCAAATCGATTCAGTCCTTGAACCCATCAAAACATCCTCCGTAATGTTGCAACTCTCTCTTTAGTTGAAATGTCACTTCCTCCTGCTCTTTTCCCTATCATATCTTTTCTCAGCCACGACCTCTGGTTGTTCACCCTCTCCCAGAAGAATGTCCTGCAGCCATTCCATGACATCCCTGATCCTAGCTCCAGAGAGGAAACAAGCCATCCTGGAGTCACACTGATAGCTGAAGAACCATATGTCTGTGGCCCTGAAGAATCTGTTATCAGTAGTGCTCTTTCACTCTTCTTTCTCCTTTCCTGTACAGTTAGGCAATCCAGCGTCCAACGGCTTGGCTTTTGCTGCACTTCTCTAAGGATCCAGCAACATCACTGATATCGAGAGGAGAAAACTTTTCAAACTTCTGCAATCCATCTTGTGAATGAAATTCCAGGCCAATGAAGATTTTAGAAAACAAAAGATGGGAGGTCAACTAAAGAGCACTGGAATATCATTTCATCACAGATGCTTTGTGAACATCAACAGGCATATTACCATATAATATGAAAAAATATCAGCAAATAGTATTTTAACTCTATCTCTTCATCCCCTTTTCATGCATCCTTACCACTATCACTGCTTTGTCTATAATTTTCTTTGTAGATTACCTTGGTCACAGTGGTTCAGATTTCAGTCAATGGCGAAGCAAAGGTACTTGCCACTGACCTCAAAGAAAGCTGCCCACAAAGTCCTCTGTGGCATGGATTTCCTGCTTCAGATGTCTAGCAGTGATATCAAGTAGGCCAAGCAGCTAATCATATTGAATAATTCTAACAGACAGTAAACCAGGAAATAACTGATCTTCCAAACAATTTAATAATTTTACATTGAATGCTGGAATAAAATTATGTGCGTGTCCTAAGCTTTAAGACAGATGAAATATCAAACTTTCAAAAACATATAAAATTTGTTTTAATCATGAGTGAAACTTAACAATCCAAAATTTATGTACTTTCAGCATGGAAAGATTGCTTAACAATGATTTTGACTCCATTAGAAACTTAGTCAAGTTTAATTTAAAAAGGCTAACATTTTCAAGGATTTTCAGTGTGACTAACAGCATAGAACTGGAAGTTCACATCAGTAAAGGTAATCTCAGAAGTCTGACATGGAAACTTCAACAGCACACCGTGGAGGAGCAGGAAATTACTGACAGCAACTTCTCGAATCTTTCTCGAAACTGTGTTAACTGCATATATGTAAGGCCAGAAGCTGCTGTCCATTTCACAGTTCAAATTATGGGAAAATCTGTAATCATTATCACCACAACATAAAATCAAGACCATTATCATGGTTGCTTTCCCATCTTCAGGGCTCCCTAATGTGTACATTACACCACGCAAACGCACATTTATTCAGCCTGCGACCTACGATAAAGCTAAAGCATCAAATCAAGTGCTCACTCTCTTTGCAGCAAATTGTTTTGTGGGAAAAAAGATCTTTATTTATCATTGGACAAAATGGATTAATGGATATCATGGCAAGTCTGAACAAGGGGTTGTCAGTATAATCTAACTTAAGATATAAATATGTTTCACTTTCCTTTCTTGCCACCCTTACTTCTAACCCTTTTCTTTACTCAGCAAATGCCAAAATTTAACTTGTACTTTAAAATAGTGCCCTTTTCTCCCTCTTTACGCTGGTTTTCTATTACACTGTCCTCCACTTTGATTCTGTCAGCTCATCGTAATAATCTCTGATTACCTCCTCACAGGCTTTGACAAACACATGCCATGGTACCCAGCTTCCATCAATGTGATCATTACTGCAATGAGCACTAAAAAAAATTTTCATATTTTTACAATTTTACAAGACTCCAGATACAACTATAAAAATAACAAATTTTGGTTTTTTTTTTGCAATGCCTACATTTTAGGCCAAATTTTATTTATTTTCAATTAGAAATTACTAGAAATGCAGGACAGAGATGCAGCATTATAGACACAAGATTAAATTATATAAAGCAAGATTAAATATGGCGTATTCAAAATAATTGTTAATATACACTTCACTGCAATTTTCTTGTAGTTCACTGCTTAATCATATAAACTTTTGCCAAATAATTCAATACTACTATTCTGATCTTAAGATACTGGAGTGTAACAAAATGTGTTTTAGAAAAATACGCTACAATTAGGATATGAATTTCAATGCCACCTCTCCTTTGACAGCTTCCTAACTTCAAAAGCACCAAGAATTGCTTGCAAGGACAGATGGATCCTCACTGGAGAAGAATCATGAGTCACCAAGAACCAATTTTGTGCACAAATTAACAGATGATTCAGAAGCAGCAGAATCTTGGAAAGCACTCCCCTCCCATCTGCTCAGTTAAGCAGATGTGATAGCAGAAGAAATTGTAAACAGGAATGAAACAAAACTGGAAGTAAATCAAAAGTTTACTTACATTATGTTAAGCTTTCTATAATTCTGTGTGGTATTACATGGAATTCTATAACAAAGCTACCGAGTTAGTTTTACCTTATCATAGTTCATTAACTGGGTCTGAAATAACCCAGTTCAAAAGCTCAACCCCTTTTCAGGAAGTCGAATGGATCTTAATGCATGACGTCATGAGACAAGAGGTTGTATTTTTCAATTTTGCAGTAAGTGCTCAGTTAGCAACAGAACCACTGACACAAATCAACAGGAGTTACTGCACAGATACTAAAAATAGTCAAACAAAGATTCGCGTAACATTGATCTTTATTTGAAAGCATTGGAATTCAAATGCAACAGGGAAAACTCATCCTTCAGTTGTGCAGAACCTCATCAGACTTAATTTGGAGTGCAGCATTTGGTTTTGAGCACAGTTCAGGGATGATATTTTGTGCTTCAGGAGTAGTGCAAGTGCCACCAGTGTCATTCTATTGAAATGCAATGAGCTTTGTATTGCATTGATTTTAGACAATTAAGAGGCTACCACACTTTCTGGTTGTATATTCAATTTCTTCATAGCGCTGACTAAAAATAACATTTTTTTAGATTACCCTTTCATAATTTTGGGGAGGGGAAATGGAGGGATCACCTCAGACCTCTTTTCAGCAACCTATTGGTTTTCCCCTAATTTACTCATCACCATGCTTCAATCCTGAACTTCTCTATCATAGCTGATGCTCAGTTTTTTTAATCCTGATTCAGAATTGCAGCTTCTTTTCCCTCAGATTTGCTCTAGTGAATATCTTACACACTTTCCATTGTCTTGATATTCCTCTTAAGGCAATATAACATTACATACTGATTCCATGTATTGTCTGCCCACAGTACTGGAAAAATCTTGGATGCTCTTAGCAGTATGCACAAGCACATCTGCAGGAAGTGCCACTGATTTGTTCAGTTTGAACATTGGGCTTGGGAGCTTAAATGTCAGCTGGAGGCACTGCAGTGGGTCCACAAGGCTGAGAGTTATGTGGAGAGCACACTTTTTGATGTGGTGACCGTGCAGTTTAAGAAAGTGAAGTCAAACTAGTTAAGAGGAGGGAGGCAAGCAGGTAGTCAGGAAAGCCGGCGTGCATCGCAGCCAAGAACAGACTGTGTTGGTAGATGGTACCCTTGGGGGGTGGGGGGCGGGGGGCGGAGAGACGACGAGGACTGAGAGACCAGATGGGGAACAGTAGTGATAACAGGCTCCATTGTTGGGGGGGTCCAGATAGGCATTTCTGCACCTGCAGATACGATGTGATTCCAGAATGGAACGCTGCTTTCCTAGGGTCATGGTAAAGAATGTCAGTGAACAGCTAGACATTCTGAAGGAACAGGGTGAACAGTCAGAGATCATAGTTTACACTGGGACCAATATCATTGGTAGAAAGAGGAATGAGGCCTTGCAACAAGAGCTTAGGAAGCTAGGTAATAAACTGAAAGCAAGATCTCAAAGGTTTGGATTTTCTGTTTTACTCCTGTGTCATACTAGTAAGTATAGGAATAGACAAATAGGATGGGTGATGGCACAACTGAAGATTTGGAGCAGGAGGTAGGGCTTTAGACGCCTTGGTCACTAAGTCGGTTTCTGAGGAAGGTGGGACCTGTACAATTACGATAGCTTGTACCTGAACTGGAATGAGATCAATGTCCTTGCAGGGGGTTTGGTTGATGGAAGGATGGATTGTAAAGTAGAGCTACAGTAGCAGATGATGCACACACAAGTATAAGAGATCAACCAAAATCAGTCTAGAAGGCTGACAATAGTCAAGTTAAGGCACAAGGGAGCTTGATGAGGCTGGCTGGCATTTATTTAAATGCAAGGCATCTTGCGAGTAAGGCAGATGACTGGAGGATGCTGATCAACACACAGGGATATGACATTATTGCTTTCACAGAAACATGGTTGAGGGAGGGACAGGACTGGCAGCTCAATATTCTAGAGTTTAGAATCTTCAGGCAAAACAGTGGAGGTAGTGGGGCAGAATGTAAAGCAGTGTTGCAATATTGATCAAAGAGTCAATTACTGCAGTAAGGATGGATGATATCTTAGAAGTTTCCTCAAATGAGGCCATATGGGTAGAACTTAAAAACTAAAACAGGGCAGTCACTTTGTTGGCGGTACACTATATACCAAACTGTCAGTGAGACACAGAAAAACATATGTAGGCAGATCTCAGAAGTCTAAAAACAAAGGGTAATTAAAAGTAGGGGATTTCAACTTCCAAAATACAAACTGGGATAGATAAAGTGTGAAAGGCTTAAAGGGAATGGAATTGTCAAAATCTGTCCAGCAGAGTTTTTTATGCCAGCACAAAGACCTACAAGTTTGAGAGTGGTGTTGGACCTAATTTTACGGAACAAAGCCGAGCAAGTGGTTCTTGAGTCAGTGGGGGAAGCATTTTGGCAATAGCAACCATAATTCAGAAAGATTTAAGGCAATTATGGACAAGAACATAGATACAGAAATAAAGGTTCTGAATTGGGAGAAGGTCGATTTAAGACAGAATCTGGGAGCAGCTGCTTACAGGAAAATCCGCAGAGAAGAGAAAAGATTTATAATGAGAGTAAAAGGTTAATCGTGGGATCAACAAGTCCAGAGAATACTAGATATCAAAAGGACATACAAGAATGGATTAAGAAAGCAAGATTATGGCAGATATTGGGAATTCAAAACTGTGAATGCCTTAGAGGAGCACTGAATATGTAAAGGATTGCTTAGAAAATAAATTAGGGGTAAAGAGGGGATGTGTAAAAACACAGGCAGGTGACATTAAGGAAAATCCAAAGGTACTGTGCAAATATGTTATGGGCAAGAGAATAAACAGGGAAAGAATAGGACCCATTACAGTTCAAAGTGGCAATCAGTGTGAGAAGCCAGGAGACATAACTGAGGTTTCAAATGAGCACTTTGTCTCTGTTTTCACTATAGAGAGGATATTGTAGATATAGAAATCATGAGGGGTACTGCGATATACTTGAACAAATTAGAGAGGTGGTATTAGTTGCTTCAGCTGGCTTGAAAAAGTGGATAAATTGCCAGGCCGAGATGAGAAGTGTCCTAGATTACGGTGTGTGGTAAGGGAGGAGCTTGCAGGGGACACTGACATTAAATTTTAAAATATCTTCTGGACATAAGAAAGGTACCAGAGGACTATAGCACAGCTAATGCGGTATCATTATTCAAGAAAGATAGTAAGGATAAATCAAGAAACTACAGGCCAGCGAGTCTAACGTCTGGGGTAGTGAAACTATTAGAAGACTCTAAAAGGACAGAATTAATCTCCTTATGGAGCGGCCTAGATTAGATAGTCAGCATGGCTTAGTCTGTGGGAGATCATATCTAACAAATTTGATTGAACTTTGAGGTGGTCACTAGATGTGTAGACGTGGGTAGTGCAGTTGACATAGTCTACATGCATTTCAGCAAGGCTTTAGAGAAAGTCTAACATGGCAGACTGTTTAAGAATTTACGTGCCCAAGGGGCTGAGGGCAATTTGTCAAATCGGATCCAAATTTGGCTCAGGTGACAGAAAGAGGAGGATGATGGTCAAAGTGTGTTTTTATAACTGGAGGCAAACCCACAGGGTTTGATGCTGGTTCCCTTGCTATTTGTAGAGTACATTAATGATCTAGACATGATGCACAATTAGTAAGTTCACAGATGACAAAAACTGGTGCTGTGGTAGATAACAAGAAGTAAAGCTTCTAAGGTTTTACAGTAGATTTGTAGCTCAGGTTGTGGACATTCTGGTTTATTGGCTCGCCAAACTGGTTCGTTGTTCCGCAGATGTTTCATTACCCTGCTGAGTACCATCATCAGTGCAGCCTCCGATGAAGTGCTGTTGTGTCTTCACACCTGTCATTTAAACATTGGTGTCCGTTGAACTGGTTACCTCACTCCTTGTTTTCCTTCGCAATGGAGGGTATATGGGGTCGATCTCTGTGTTTATTGATGGCTTTCTTAGTGGAGAACCAGGCCTCGAGGTCAGGATCTAGGCCAGGATCCTGGTGTTCTCCTTATCCATGTGGATAGAGGTGAGCGTCTACTGGTCGTGTCTTTTTGTTGCCAGTTGATGTTCGTGTACTCTTGTGGTTCATTTCCTTCCTGTTTGTTCAATGTAAAGTTTGTCACAGTCTTTGCGGCGAATCTTGTATATGACATTGGTCCTGTCCATAGTGGGTAGTGAGTCTTTGGTTCAGGTGAGCAGTTGGCACAGGGTTGATGTGGGGTTGTGCGCTACTCTGATGCCCAGTGATCGTAGGAGTCTTGTGGTCAGCTCAGGGTTGTTCGTGATGTAAGGTAGCGTGATGAGTGTGTTGGGGTGTGTAGTATCTTCCTGGTGTCGTCCGTGTAATAGACAACTCCTGACCCAGTTTTTCGGGTATCAGTGTCTTTGAATACTTGGAAGAGGTACCGTTCTTCTTTTTGGCGTAGTTCTGTGCCGCTGCAATGTGTCGTTGCCTGTTTAAATAATGTTCTCATGCAACTTCATTTGCGTGGTTAGGGTGGTTGCTGTTGAAATTCAGTACTTGGTCAGTGTATGTGGCTTTCCCGTGTATCTTTGTTGGGAATTCCCCATTGGTCCTGCATTCCAACATGACGTCCAGGAATGGGAGCTGTTTGTTGTTTTCCTCTTCTCTGGTGAATCTGATCACAGTGAGGGTGTTTTTTATTAGTTTGCGTGTCTCCTCTAGCTTGGTCCGTTTAATAATGACAAAGGTGTCATCCACGTGGCGTATCCATAATTTTGGTTGGATCAGTGACACCATCTTCACAGACAACATGCTGAAGTTACTGGACCTATGCCTCACCACCGACTTCACCTTTAACGGCCAAATATATGAACAGATCAACAGGACACCCATGGGATCATCTATCTCCAGACTAATAGCTGAAGCGGTGATGCAGAGATTTGAAAGCACGGCCCTTCCGCTAATCTAACCAAAACTATGGATACAACAAACAACGAACCAGTTCGGCGAGCCAGCCAACCACGAGTAAAGCTTCAAATTACATGATGATGTAGATGGACTGAATACTGGCAAATAGAATTTAATCCTTAAAATTTGTGATGTGATGCATTTTGGGAGGGCTAACAAGGTAAATAAAAGCACATTGAAAAATAAGACCCTATGAAGCAGAAGATCAGAGACACTTTGGAGAGCACGTCCACAGACCTGTGAAGGCAGCAGGACAGGTAGAACTGGTGGTTAATAAGGCTTATGGCATGCTTGCCTTTAGTTAAGGCATTGAATACAGGATCAAGTAAGTTATGACAGTACTGCATATAACATTAGTCAGGCCACAGCTGGAGTGCTGTTCTGGTTGCCACACTATTGGAAGGATGTGATTACATGAGAGTGTGCGCTGAGGAGATTCATTTACTAGGACGTTGCCTGGGCTGGAGTGATTTAGCTATGGAGAGACAATAAACAGGCTGAGGAAGTTTTCCCCAGAGTACCAAAGGCCGAGGAGGGTGGTGAGAAACTTTCCCTTTAGTTGGGTCAAAAGCAAAGGGGTACAATTTACGGTAAAGGAGCAGGAAGTGTTCGTTCACTCAGAAGATGGTAACATGGAACTCATTATCTAAAAGGGGAGCAGGCAGGAAACATCGAAACATTTAAAACTATTCAGATAAGCACCAGAATGCCATAACATACCAAGCCAGGTGCTGGAAAATAGGAATAGAATAGATGCTTGATTACTGGCACAGTTGCAATGGGCTGTAGAACCTTTTCTCCTGGCTGTAAAAATTCTATGATACCAAGTTACATGGAGGAAAGCAACAGCTCATTTCAAGTGAAACCAAAGTGTAGAGCTGGATCTATTCC